>NW_028318244.1:2985000-3332500 GCF_062004578.1 Staurois parvus | reverse complement strand
GATCCTGACCACTGTAGCTGCAGGTACTGTGACACAACTCATCCTGAAATTGCACAGCAGATGAATTGAATTAATTCCCTATAGTAGCTATGCTCTCCCAGCCCCCCCCCCCCTTCTCCAAGTAGTGACTTAGCCTTTCAGCTTCACCTGCTCCTACTTCCAGCAGTGGCTATTCGCCCAGCAGTGACTTGTCAGCTTGGCTCACCCTGCTTTCCCTCCCAGCAATGACTGGATAGCGCATCTCTCCCTGCTCCTTTCTCTCAGCAGTGACTGACAGCTCAGCTCCCACATTCCAGCAGAGCCTTAGATTTTATGTTCTATCCTCCCAGCAGTGACTTAGCACCACTACATCAGAGCTCTGGAACATTCTGCACCAAAGAAGCCAAAGCAACAAGAAAAAGAGAGGCGCCTCTAAGTGCAGTATTGACAATTTATTCAGTAAACAATACAGTTGCAAGAAAACATATGTGAACCCCTTGGGATTACGTGGAGTTTTGCATGAATTGGGCATAAAATGTGCTCTGAACGTCATCTAAGTCACAACAATAGAAGAACACAGTCTGCTGAACATAATACTACACAAACATTAGATGTTGCCATGGTTTAATTGCCTTAACCCAATTGAAATGCTGTGCCATGACCTTAAGAGAGCGATTCACACCAGACATCCCAAGAATATTGCTACACTGAAACAGTTTTGTGAAGAGGAGTGGTCCAAAATGACTCCAGATCGTTGTGCAGGTCTGATCTGCAACTACAGGAAACGTTTGGTTGAGGTTATTGCTGCCAAAGGAGGGTCAACCAGTTATTAAGTCCAAAGGTTCACATACTTTTTCCTCCCTGCACTGTGAATGTTTACATGTTATGTGCAATTAAACCATGGCAACATCTAATGTTTGTGTAGTATTATGTTCAGCAGACTGTGTTCTTCTATTGTTGTGACTTAGATGACGTTCAGAGTACATTTTATGCCCAATTAATGCAAAATTCCACGTAATCCCAAGGGGTTCACATACTTTTTCTTGCAACAGTAGAGAAATTGCACTTACAAGATAAATAGTTAAAAAGACTCATCATGTGGTGTAATAAGATCCAGGTGGGACATCCAGCAGCAAACTGTCTATAGATCTGAAGAAGGAGCCTATTGAGCATGTTTTGAAATGCATTACCGCCCCCTTCACCTCCTACATCTGACTCTGCTCTCCAAGCCTCATTTTGATGCACAGGCACATCCTGGGCTTTACTTCCTGATCCTATAGACAGAGTTAGCTGCTGTACGGCTGGATGTCCCACCTGGATCCTTTTTCACCACATGATGAGTCTTTTTAACTATTTATCTTGTAAGTGCATTTTATCTATTGTTTGCTAAATAAATTGTCAATATTGCACTTTAGAAGTGCCTTCCTCTCTTTTTCTTGTTACTGCATTAGAGCCTTGCTTCCACTCTAAGAAGAGCTGCCTCAATGTTACTGCTCCCGTCCATCCATCCCTGATATCCCTCTGGCACCTTTATCCTACAGCTACAGAGGTTGGGCTCCAACAAGCGCGCCCTATGTAATATACATTTTCAGAGAAGCCAGAGTGCCTACCAGAAGATCGTTCCCAAGCTGCCCTACAGCCATCTTCCCTGTCTCACTCAAAGGCTGAAAACCCCAGTGACAGCACAAGCCACCTACCCACATCCGTCAACGTAAAGGCAAACCTTAGGAGCCAATACATTCTCTCCCCTCCCTCCTATTGTTTATGAACAAGGAACGTGCTGCTGCAGCAATGTTTCAATGCAATGTGATAAAATAATGTATGCATACAGACCATATACAAACCATGGCTTTCTGCACTGTCCTTCCATTGGCCAATGATCTCCAATGCAGCCCAACAGGGCTGGTAGGAAGGTGAAAAAAACAACAAAGGGTTCTACTAAAGAAACTGGCATCGGGGACGGTAGATCACTTCCTCATGAGAAAATAATGATGCAGCACTTTGTGGCTCAGTGCATATTATATTGCTGCTCTCATGGTTTAAATGCAATGGAGTGCGAGGATAAATATCCATGGAAGAAGCAGCGGCTGCCCATTATTCCCAACTCAGACCTGGACAGGGGCCCGGCATCCACTCTTTAAGTCGATTACAAAGTACACAGAGACTTCAGGGACCTCTAAACAGGCCGAGCACAATTCACTTGCTAAAAATAGCTGCGCTATAGGCGCGATGGCGGACTCACCTTGATGGGAGGTTTACGGGTGATGTGGGAGACCAAGAAGTTCATGGCGATATCCTCGCAGTTAATATACTCATCCACCATGTCCCGGATCGCCTGCGGCATCACGTATGAATATAAATACGCATAATACTGGGGAGAGAATACACAACAAGCAGTGTAAGATTCACAAAGACTTATATTTAGTTGTGGTACAGAGAATAGAACAAGTGGTCATTGAAGTAGGCGGATTCTTGACCTATGGGGGTTTATTTACTAAAGCTGGAGAGTGCAAAATCAGACTCACTTCTGCATAGAAACCAATCAGCTTCCAGGTTTCATTGCCAAAGCTTCACTGAACAAGCTGAGGTTAGAAGCCGATTGGTTTCTATGCAGAAGGGAGTCTGATTTTGCACTCTCCAGCTTTAGTAAATAAACCCCCTGATATCTACCTTCACCTCCACTATCATCTGCAGATCTACAGCACAAGGAAGATGTACAGAATGAAGGCAGCCTGAACGGAGTCACGAGATTTCTCATCAATTGGCTTCATGAGCCTAAACAGAGACATGCTTTGTTTACTGCATGCTAATTAGCTCAGTTACAGGGATATGTTTCAATTACATGTAAACCTGATCACTAAAACCTTGTTCAAAAGTGAAAATTTGTAAATCTGCAGCATTGAAATGATTCCTGGCGATCCTGCCATGACGATTCTTCATTAGGCACTTCCTGTAATAAAGTGACAATGTTCTGTCTCCAGGTGCTTCTGAATTGTCCTGCTGTCACATGGGCTCCTGTTGGAGACTACAAGTGGTCATTTTATCACTTTATACAGACACTGTCCATTGTAGTCACCATCAGTATGCCCACCAAGGGGCAGCCATTAGTAGAGCGCATGTACACAGAAGAGACATTCAGTTGGCTGTTCGGCTGAACCAGATGCTTCTTAACTGTGAACCTTGGCTTAAAGTGGTTCTAAAGCACAGTGGCTAAATGGTTAGCACTTCCGCCTGGCAGTACAGGTCGTTGGTTCGAATCCCAACCACGGCACCACCTGCCTGGATTTTGTTCTCCCTGTGCCTGCGTGGGTTTCCTCCGGGTACTCCGGTTTCCTCCCACACTCCAAAAAAGACATGCTGATAGGTTAATTGGATCAAGTATAAATTGGCCCTAATATGTGTATGTATGAGTGTGAGTTAGGGACCTTAGATTGTACACCCCTTGAGGGTTAGGGACTATGAATGTACAATATATATGTGTAAAGCACTGCGTAAATTGACAGCGCTATATAAGTACCTGTAATAAAGAAATTTTTTTCTATGCATTAACCACTTCCTGTCTGCAGTATAGCAGATATACTGCTAAATGGCAACATGGGCGTGCAAAATCAGTATATATACACGTGATGTTGCATTTCCGGGTAGGGGGCGTGCCGCCATGCGCGGCCTCAACTGTCAATCACCGGGTCCTGGCCGGTGATTGCCGAGCATCTCCGATTGGGGGGGAATGGTTTGTAAACATTGCAGTTCTCTCCCCTGTCAGCTCCTGCACACTGCTTTGCATGCTTTACAGTGAAGCACTAACACAGTACACAGCACACAGTTAACCTTTTGATCGCCCCACGTTAACCCCTTCCTAGCCAGTGCCATTAGTACAGTGCCAGTGCTTTTTATTAGCACTGATCACTGTATTGGCGTCACTGAGGATGCCAGTGACACAAAGTCAGTTATCCCCCAGTGTCAGAATGCCCGCCGCAGTTCCGCTATTAGTCGCTGATCGTAATTACATTTTGGCCTAAATTTATGATGTAATTAGATTTTTTACTTTTTACTGGACTTAATAGAAAAAATTCAAAAATATTGTTTTTTTTCCTCAAAATTGTCGGTCTTTTTTATAGCGCAAAAAATAAAAACCGCACAGGCAAATACCACTGAAAGAAAGGCCCTCGATCCCCTCATGTTTTACACTGTATTGATATTGTTCTGTCACATGTTCTGTCCCCCTTTGTAATGTACAGCGCTGAGCAAACTATTGGCGCTTTATAAATACTGTATAATAATAATAAAAAAAGAAAGATCTATTTGTGGGAAAAAAAGGATGTAAATTTCATTTGGGTGCAGCATTGCATGACTGCGCAATTGTCAGTAAAAGTAATGCAGCGCCGTATCGCAAAAAATGGCCTGGTCAGGAAGGGAGTAAATCCTCAGGAGGGCAGGTGGTTAAAGGTAAAAAAAAAAAAATCTTCTGTGTCACAGACTTCCCCCCACCCCCTTCTACTTACCTGAGCCCAATGACAATCCAGCGCTGTGCATAAAAGCTGTGGCTCTTCAGACTCTGTCTCTCCTCAATGGGCAGGTCGATAGCAGCCGGAACTATTGGCTCCCACTCCTATCAATCAAATTCTATGATGAGGAAGTGGGGCCAAGCCCAGCGGCTTCTGTCAACAGATGCAGACAGGCTCCGGAGCAGTGCCCCCATGGAATGCAGCTTTCCATGGAGGCACTGGGTGGGGGGTGGAGGAGCCAGGAACATCAGTGGGGGGGGGGGGGGCCCAAGAAGAGGAGAATTGAGGCTGCTCTGTGCAAAACAATTGCAGCATAACATTATGTTAATTTAAAAAAAAAGGAAACTTTAACATCACATTAATGTTGCCAGCCTACAACAGGAAGTGCTCTTACTGGCAGGATCCCTAGGTTACAGATTTTACAATGGATTCACAAAAAAAAAAATGCTTGCTTAAAGTGGCTGTAAAGGCAAAACATTTTTTACCTTAATGCATTCCCTGCATTAAAGAATACGTAAACCCAACATTACATATTCCTGATAAGTGCCTGCTGTACCATGTACTTGTATACAAAAATGATCCTGTTCTCTTTGCATTGCCCTCTTTGTGTGAAATCTCTGCTGTTCCTGCCAGTTCCTCTGCATTCCTATTAAAAAGTTACCACATTAGGCATGGTTGTGTTGGAAACTCAGCATGCTCTCCTCCAATGATCAGTCTTGTCTTGTCCTGACACCCCCCCCATTTCGGCACAGCCGATCACTGAGAAGTTCAGTGTGCTGCCATTTCTCCTCCCCTAGCTCTTATGCAGCCTAGAATCAATAAATAGGGGGGAAAATGTTTTTATATATTTTTTTTTAACCTATACACAAATGTTTTGCCTTTTATTTCTTTTCTAAACTGAATAGTTTGTTTTACAAGGTGAGGGATTACAGTCACTTTAAGATAAAAATGAAAAAAATATATATATATGTTCCGGTGGAAGCATCACCTTCCCTGAGTCCTATCCGGATCCAGCACTGTGCCCGTCTGCAGCGGGCAGGTCTCTCTCTCTCACTCTCCTCCCAAAACATGGAGGCAGCAGCAGGAGCCACTTTAATCTGATGCTGTCAATCAAATCCTGTGAGCAGGGGGCGGGGCCGAGCCGCACTGTGTTTATCTACAGATGCTCACAGACTGGCTCGGGAGCGAGTCTGCAGGTGTGCCCCTATAGGAAGTGACTTTCTATGGTGGTACACTCAGAAGAGGAGGAGCCTGGAGCAGCGGCAGGGGACCCCAGAAGAGGAAATTTGGGTAACTCTTTGCAATACCACTTCACAAAGCATGTAAGTATAGTATGTTTATTATCTGGAAAAAAAAAAAAACCTGAGCCTTTACAAAAGCCTTAAAGCTGAACACCAATGTTAGCAAATATTCTCTAAAGAATTTTGTATTTTTCCTTGATTTCGGATTGTGTAAATCTGTGCAGTAATCCAGTGCGAGACTTTTCTGCAATAAAGACCAGTCACTCCTACTTTCTCTCCTTATGCAGGATAGCTGGTCTTGTCCCCTCCCGTAGTTTTCTGCAGGCAGCGTGCATTGAGTGAGGTCTGCTTTCTGCACAGGCTGGGTACAGCAACAGTGATGTCACTGCTACTTTTACAAGGTAATATCTGGGTTTGCAAATGCATTTGGTGCATACAAAGTGGATTTACAACTTTTATGGTGATTTTGCAATAAGTTTTTAGAAAATGATATATCATGAGGCATGATGCCAAAACACAAAGAAGTAGATTTTGGGTTTACACTCTAAAGAACTTAGAAGTAGTAGGTGTATGAACCCAACATACTGACTCCCAGCAGGCCCCGTCCTTTTACAGCAACCTCTAACAAATCTGTCCATCTGTGGTCACTAATAGCTGTGATTCTAGTTACAAAATATTTGTGGGGGAGATGGGGTTAAAACCAATTGTTTTTACCGGATGCAAGCAGTAGTTTACCTTATACATAGAGAGGAGGATACGGAGCTATGAGTAGTTTTACCTTGTGGAAGAAGGCAGCTCCCGTCAGCACCATGGACAGCTCACAGGAATAGTTGGAGTTGTAGAGCCAGGACTGGTGAGGGATGTCCCAGGCATGATAACGTCCAGGAAAGCCAACAATGCGGTCCCGTGCTTCCCTCCACACACTGCAATACAAAAGGAGGAAAAGCCTGTAATCTCAAATCACTGGAAAGAGAACACCCTACTGCTAAAACTCTACACCTCCCCATGCAAAAGAACCGGCTACACAGTAGAAAAAAAGTCACGGGAGGAGCACTAAACAACCAGATTTCTGTTTACTTAAATGTTAAAACATATGATTGGTTGGGACAGCATACTGTGTGTTGCAGCACCTTATTCAAAGTCTTTATGTAAGTCCCCATTAATAACAAAGCACAGGTCTGCAGCATGACGGCTTTGTTCATGCATACAATACAGGGTGGATAAAAATCAATGATTTTTTTTTTTTTTAAAAAAATAAAAAAATAAAATCAGATTTTCTTTATTTAAATCGGATTTTTTTTATTTAAATCAGATTTTTTTAAATAAAATGCTTTTTGAGGAAAATATATTACCATCCAAAGGTTATTCCATCATGAAATAAAGATTAGTTTTTTAATTCTGTAGAATAAGGCTGTATATGTTTAATTTTTTTGGTAAATAAATTCCATGAATCCATTCACAATGTCAGGCTCTTCCAGAGGTTTTTGTAAGATTATTGGGCAGTTTCTCTGCCTACAAGATATTATCACAGATGTTTGGTTTACGTTTGCAGTTCTCAAAACTGAAAGCGGAGATCACATGCCTCTTCTTCACAGCAAAAATGTTATAACATGAACAGAGTTAAGAAAAAGACCTTAATCCTAACTTCTACAAACCTATGAATACAGAATCAACCCCTTCAGTGCGAAGTTTCAAGAAGTTTAATGAATAGAAACAATATTTTTCTGATTGTTTGGAGTGGAATAGATCTGCACAAGAATAAAGTGAAACTAAGTGTGAGGAGGAAGGGGCTGACAGTCTAAGTTTCTTAAAATATATATATTTTGTTTAGCCAAATTAGTTAACAAACATGGATGTTTAAGCAAATAATATATGCTGGAATGTTATTGTTTCAGTTGAATAAATCTATTTAAATTGGTATTATTAAGGGAATGATTATTTTTCTCCTTCCTAAATACAACAGAAAAGTTGTCCAAATATGAATGATTAACCTATTAAACTGGGGATAAAAAAACTAATATGAAAAGTTGTTATTCTAAAAATCTTCATCTACTTGTATATTAAAGTTATACCAGCAAGAATTAGTCTTTATGTAGAAAACTAGGATTTAAATCAAGCCTTACTGACTAGTGATTTAAATCGTGATTTAAATCAGTTTGATGTAAATCAAATCCACCCTGATACAATATACAGTTACAATAATATTTGCTGTTCGAGTTCAGTATGTACCAAATACAGAAGCACATAGAGATGCGTACTAAAGCACATTCAAGCTGAAGTAAACTAACTTTTATTCTTTTCTTTTAAAGGGCTCCCAGGAGCGGTTGGACACAATGTGTTAGCATGGCAAACACCTATCAAATGATCGCCTATAGATCTCCTGCTGGTCAGTGGCGCTTCTATTTTCTCCTAATCATCTTTTCAGTTTGGCTGCTTGATTGGTCAGGCCTTGATGATGTCACTCCTGCGCAGGCACAAGAGATTTACATCATCGGGGCACGGGGAGGTGCTGTAAAAGTACACTGAGCTAGGCATGTATGGCTCAGTGTACATTACAACTGATAGCAATGGAGAAACAGAAAAAGGGCGCACCGACCTAGTGCATTATTGTTTAAAATAATTTATTAAAGAAACAAAAATAGATATACTCACAATGGACATAATACCACAGGCATGTCAAACTGAACAAGATGTATGATCCAAACAACATCTGAGTCCATACGATGGAACCCTGGATGACCAACTGGCTAACGCGTTTCGAGGACACAACCTCTTCCTCAGAGGTTGGCTCTGAGGAAGAGGTTGTGTTTAGGTAGGTGTACACAGGTGTCTCTGTGTGTTTTTTTGGGGGGCGAGTAACTCTTAAGGCCTGGCTAGTAGCTCAGGACTTGAAATTTTAAGCCCTGCTTTAAACCATTCTTGAACAATTTTTGCAGTGTGAAAGGGCACATTATCCTGCTGAAAGAGGCCACGGCCACCAAGGAATACTATTTCCATGAAGGGGTGTACTTGATCAGCAACAATGTTTAGGTAGGTGGTAGAGGTCAAGTAACATCTACATGAATGACAGGATCCAAGGTTTCCCAGTAGAACATTGCCCAAAGTATTACACTGCCTCCGCCAGCTTGCCTTCTTCCCATCGTGGTATAATCTCTTCTCAGGGTAAGTGACACACACACACCCTGCCATCCACATGATGTAAAAGAAAACCTGATTCATCAGACCAGGCCACTCTCTTCCATTGGTCCACGATCCAGTTTTTTTTTAATAAAAATAATTTTATTGATTTTCAATATATCACATTCACCATTAAAATTCCAAAATATTCGACATTACACAATTCCCTTATACCTCTTTATCTAAAGAACCCCCCCCCCCCCACTCCCACCCCCATTTCCCTCCCTAATTTTATTCTCTTATTTCCTCTCTCCTCCTCTTTTCTCTTCCCTCTCCAGGAACCCTTCTCTTATCTCCTCTCTATTTTTCTTTAAATTGCTCTTTCAACTTAACCCATTTCTCCCTCTTTCTCTCTGAATCTCTCCATTCTATCTTCTTCCTGATGGTAGAGTTCCTCCATCTTATGTACAGTTGTGTTCTAAATAATAGCAGTCAGACTTCACTAACCGGATCAATCACTGTTTTTGGTAGAAATGATATTTCTAAATAATTTACTAGCAGGTGTAGTAGAGTAATAGAAATCCAACAGACCCAACAGTCATGACATGCATGCTGCTGATTCTGTGTAATTGAATCACTCATTGAAAGGGGCATGTTCAAAATAATAGCAGTGTGGAGTTCTATTAGTGAGGTCATTCATTCTTTGAAAAACAGGTGGCAATTATTGCCCTTATTTAAGGAAGGAAGGCAGCAAATGTTGTACATGCTGGTTACAGTGCATTTCTCTCTGAAATTCTGAGGAAAATGGGTCGTTCCAGACATTGTTCAGAAGAACAGCGTACCTTGATTAAAAAGTTGATTGGAGAGGGGAAAACATATAAAGAAGTGCAGAAAATGATAGGCTGCTCAGCTAAAATGATGGCAAATGCTTCAAAATGGCAACCAAAACCTGAAAGACGTGGAAGAAAATGAAAAACTACCATTCGAATGGATGGAAGAATAGCCAAAATGGCAAGGACTCAGCCAACAATCAGCTCCAGGAAGATGAAAGAAGGTGTAAAGTTCCCTGTGAGAACTGTTACAATTAGAAGACGCCTATGTGAAGCCAAGCTATCTGCAAGAAGCCCCCGCAAAGTCCCACTGTTGGAAAAAAGACCTGTGCTGAAGAGGTTCCAATTTGCCAAAGAGCACATTGACTGGCCTAAAGAGAAATGGCGCAACATTTTGTGGACTGATGAAAGTAAGATTGTTCTTTTTGGATCTAGTGGCCGGAGACAGTTTGTCAGACGACCCCCAAACACTGAATTCAAGCCACAGTACACTGTGAAGACAGTGAAGCATGGTGGTGCAAGCATCATGATATGGGGATGTTTCTCATACTACGGTGTTGGGCCTATTTATCACATACCAGGGATCATGGATCAGTTTGAATACATCAGAATACTTGAAGAGGTTATGCTGCCTTATGCTGAAGAGGAAATGCCCTTGAAATGGGTGTTCCAACAAGACAACGACCCCAAACACACCAGTAAACGTGCAACATCTTGGTTCCAGACCAACAAGATTGACGTTATGGAGTGGCCAGCCCAATCCCCGGATCTTCATCCAATAGAAAACTTGTGGGGTGACATCAAAAATGCAGTTTCTGAGGCAAAACCAAGAAATAGAGAAGAACTGTGGAATGTCGTCCAATCATCCTGGGCTGGAATACCTGATCACAGGGGCCAGAAGTTGGGTGACTCCATACAACACAGATGTACAGCAGTTCTCAGAAACAGTGCGACTACAACCAAATATTCATTAAGTCATTCAAAGGAAAGCAAAATCTTCAAACATTTTCAGTTTATATAGTGAATGTTTGAGTTTGTAAAGAAGAATACAAACACTGCTATTTTTTTGAACCGTCTAATATTCACTTTTCTTCAATTTTTTTTAGAGGAACAACACAAATTTGATCTATTTTTCTTCACGTTTTGATTTGGAATAGAATGTTTCGTGTTCCCAATGCATTTGTGTGGATGGAAATAAAAGCTATTAGAAGGATTTTGAGCTTTATTCACTTTTTTCAACACACTGCTATTATTTTGAACACAACTGTATATAGCCAACCCTACTTATCCAGTCTTTTCTTTTTGGTATTTCCTGCTCTTGCCAAAATGTATGTATCAACCGCTTTGCCACATTTATCAGATGAAATACCAACGAGTTTTATATTTTTCTACTGAAGTCTCAGTTTTATGGAATAAGCATATGCCTGACGGGACCTCAAACCTCCTTATCTCCTGAATTAAATAAATTATTTCTTCCCAATACTCCTGAATTTTAGGGCATTCCCACCATATATGTGCTATTTTGCCTTTTGTCCCACATCCTCTGCAACATAAAGGTGATTTATCTATTTGTTGTTTATGTGCCACACTTGGTGTGATGTACCACCTAGCCAACCACTTGTAATTCATTTCCACCACCGTCATATCTACCGCTCTGTGTACTAATCTAAATATTTTCTTTCTGTTGCTCGTTGAATGTTATTCCTAATTCCTTTTCCCATTTCTCCATGTACAAAGGCGGGGCAACCCCCATCATTTTGGTAAGAATTTTAAATAAATCCAGGAAGTACCTTGTTTCCATGTTTTATTTGTATTAAAAAGTTGCTCTAGTAAATTTAAATCCGTCATTGGTCTTAAGAACTTAGGGAGCGAGCTAACCAAAAATGTTCTAACTGGAGATATCTCCCATGGTCCAGTTCTGATGCTCACATGCCCAATGTAGGAGCTTTTGGCTGTGGACACAGGTCTGCATGGGCAACCTGATCATTCTGAGGCTATGCAGCCCCATACCCAGAAAACTGCGATGAGCATTTTTTCTGCTTTTAACACCTCAACTTCAGGGGCAACATGTTTACTGGCTGCCTACCAACTTTCAAATGCCATTGTAGCGAAATATTCAGTGTTATTCACTTAATCTGTCAGTGGTCATAAAGGTATGGCTGATAGGTGTATGTATGTATGTATGTATGTATGTATAGTGTGTGGAATACATATTACAGTGAAGTCACCGGGACAGGAAATGAATAAGGGGTGTCACCCCCACTGCAGACACAGACAGAAAAAAAAAAACATCTGACAGAGCTTCTAACCCTTCCCAACTCTATCCAAACATACTAACACAGATGTATAGATTCTCCAGCCAGGGTCTAGATGCGGTTGGTACTTGAGCTGCATACACTTTTCGTATTTGAGCTGTGGGTGGCCCTGCCAGCATTCCCCTGCTTGATAAGTGTCAATTGAAGGAGCCAGCTGGACAATATTTGCCAGAACAGTGGCTGCATCCAATCAGATGCAGGCACAGCCCGGGTAGGGAGCAGCTACTACTGCTGAATACAATAGCCGGCAGCGAGAATCCCTCTATCCATGCTGTTTAGTATGGAGGAATAGATTCATTTCTCTTGCCTGATTCTGTTCTGTATGGCCAAGCTTTAGTCTCCCTAATCAGATGCTGATGAAACAAAACCCCACTTACAGTATATACAGTGCACAGTTTTCAGTGATACTAACTATAGGCTTGTGCCTACAAACAGGAGAGCCATGAAGCAAAGCAATGGGGCAAAACTGGAAGCAAAACCTGCATAGAGAATAAACATGGCTGCCCTGTGTAGACACTTAATTACCATACATAGGAACAAGGCTTTTAAAACTTAATCAAACATTGATGAAATTACATCTACTTGACTGATTACTTCCACATGTATACCTTAACCACTTGCACTCCTGAGGATTTACCCCCCTTCCTGAGCAGGCCACTTTTTGTGATACGGCGCTGTGTTACTTTAACCCCTTGGCGCAGGCGCGTCCCGGCCCTTTAAGGGTTTCAGAAGCCGGGCGGCGGGGCGGGGTTTTAGGGTCATGTGACCGCCGTGATTCGCTGTCACATCAGTCACATGATCGGGAAAGGTCCCAATTGAAAAAGGAGATCGGGACCTTTCCGTGAGTACCGGACATGTGTGCTGGGAGCGCGCAGGGCGCGCGCTCTCAGCACATATGTTTGTCTTAATTACGTGCAAATATGCAGCCGCACGGCATCAAGGCCCAGATGCCGGGAGGCAGCAAATTTGCATGCGGCCGGCGCGAAGAGGTTAACTGACAATTGTACGGTCATGCAATGCTGCACCCAAATTGAATTTATACCCTTTTTTCCCCACAAATAGAGCTTTCTTTTAGTGGTATTTGATCACCTCTGTATTTTGTTATTTTTTACTTTCTAAACAAAAAGACAATTGTGTAAAAAAAAAATAAAAAAATTAACTTTTTGCTATAAATCCAATAAAAAATAAATTAGAAAACCAAATTTCGTCAAATTTATGCCAAAATGTATTCTGCTACATGTCTTTGCTAAAAAAAAAATCCAAATACATGTAAATTAATTGGTTTATATGAAAAGTATAGTGTCTACAAATGGCAGTATATATACTGGAATTTTTATTTTTTTTTATACTAGTAATGGCGGCAATCAGAGACTTATAGCGGGATTGCGGTGGGCATTCTGACACTGGAGGGGAACTAACTGCCACTGACATCCCCAGTGACACCAATACAATGATCAGTACTAACAAAAAGCAGTGACACTGCTCTAATGACACTGGGCAGGAAGCGGTTAACGTTTGGGCGATCAAAGGCTTAACTGTGTGCTGTGTGTATTTTACTACAGAGACATGCTGCTTTGTATCTCCCTGCTGTGCATAGAAATACAAAGCAGCATGTCCTTGCTGGCAGGAGAGAGACACCTGTGTTGTTTACACACAGGTCTATTCCCTGTCAGCTTTACAGGGTGATCGCTGGGTGCCGGCAGGGAATCTTCTGCCGGGACCCAGTGGTTGACATCCCTAGACGCCAATGGCAGCGCACACCACCTACCCAGGAATGCAAATCATGTATATATACAAGTGATCTTGTGCAGCCCTGATGCCCTGTAGCAGTACTTCTACTTTAGGGCGGTAGGCAAATTCACCTTTTCACAAAAAATAAATGCACATTTTTTTGTAGGTAAAAAGAAAAATCTGCATTTATAATTTGTTTGTGGAGCTACTAAAGCATTTCACCAGTGATCAGCAGTTCACTGGTGCCATGCAGGTCTCCCCCTGACCTGTCAGTATATCTGCTTGCTTGAACATCCCGTATGGACAAGGAGATATATACTGATAGGAAGATTCAATAAACTACCACAGAGCTGTAGAGCACCGAGGTAATTCATTGAAAACAACAAGCCGACAGCCGCAAAGGCTATCGGAACTTGTAGTTTTCCCATTCACAGAATACTGTGAATGAGGGAGGGAGAAGGCAGGGAAAATAATTGTGAATTTAGGTGAATTGCTCAACCAGGGATCCTCCAGATGTTGCCAGGGGTTCCTTGAGCAATGAGGTCCTACCAGAACGCACCCTCCCGCTCGCCCCCGGCGATCTCCGTGATCGCTGTGTCCTACGGATACAGCTGATCATGTGATGTGGTAAAAGGCCAATCACAGCAGCCTTTTACCACGTGATCAGCTGTGTGCAATGACACAGCAGATCACCAGTAAATGCAGTTGCCGGTTACTGGCTGCACTTTCCTCACGCTGTTACAGTGTGCGGAAAGTACTGCCGATAATCAGCAATTGTCAGAGGACGGATCGGCACCGATGATCAGTGCCCTGATAAGCAGTGTCGCCCACAAGTGCCCAGCAGTGCCGCCATCAGTGCTGCCAGTCCGTGCCCATCATTGTTGCATATCCGTTCCGCCTCATCAGTGCTGCCTATCAGTGCCGCCTCATCAACGCACATCAGTGGAGAAATATTACCTGTTTGCAAAATTTTATAATAGAAACAAAAACTTTTTTTTTCAAAAATTTTGCTCATTTTTTTTGTTTATAAAGCAAAAAAATAAAACACTCAACGGCGAGCACATACCACCAAAAGAAAGCTCTTTGTGTGAAAAAAAATGATACAAATTTCATATGGGTGCAGTGTTGCATGACTGCGCAATTGTCATTCAAAGTGCGACACAGCTGAAAGCTGAAATTGGCCTGGGCACGAAGGGGGTATAAGTGCCCGGTAGGCAAGAGGCTAAGAGGGTTTTAAAACTGAGGAGGAGGTGTGGCTTCTCTATCATGTGATCACTGTCTCTCTCACAGCAGTCACATGATCGGGAGCACACACTCAGCATACCACCTCAGGTCGCTGTGTATGCATTATGTATTCAGCAAAGAGGTTTAAAAAAAAATATAACTAAAGACTACGGTTCCCCATTATTTATATGGACCTGTGTCCAGGGGCGGACTGACAACTCATGGGGCCCCCGGGCAATAGGGGATCATGGGGCCCCTGTGTCCTTGCCCAAACTAAAAAAAAGCCTATGAAAAAGGTACCAGGGGTATCTCATGGGGCCCCCTACTGACCCCGGGCCCTCGGGCATTGCCCGAGTTTCCAAATGATCAGTCCACCCCTGCCTGTGTCTACGACTATCTAGAAAACTATATACATGTTAGAAAATTTCTGCTTGCAACAATAAACACCTCCAGCATCGATGCTAATTAACCCTTACACAACTGTTTGCAACTAATGGGCGTCTGATGGAACCTGCGGTAAATGTATTCACATGCCGCAGGATGTAGGAGAGCAAGGCTGCAGCGGACTGTAAGAAAAGCTCATTATTAAATCGTACGGCCTTCCTTCCACTTAGAATATCATTACCGAGTTATTTTACGGAGATGAGGAATCATGAATTTGCTAGTAGGTCATTAGCTAGCAGGGCATAATTAAATGAGGCTTTGGCGGTACACAAGGGAGTCTAAACACAAGGCGCATCACACTTTACCTCCAACAATTAGCACTCCATAATATCTGCACACAGCTCCGAATGCTATTTCTGGGCAGAAAATAAGTACTTAATGGATCATCACTCCAATCCTGCACCAGCCTGAAAACACAGAGCAGGCTCCGTAATGGGACCTATTTATTAAGGGGTGAAATCATTTTCTCCTCCCTTCTTCATGGCCTGTGCTCTGCTGCTGTTCTTTATCACATGCTTTTCATTGTGAAACTCATTCATTCATTTCACACTGACGTAATCGCTGTCGGAAACTTCTCCACACGCTGAACCTGGTGCAATTCAGTATTTTCAACGGAGTAGAAACAAGCTTTTTTTTTTTCCATTGAATACATTTTAATGGAAAGCTTTTGCATTTCAATTACAGAAACAAATAGTGAAGGAGATGCAGTGAATGATTGTCTATATACAGTATGGTTTAGTTTAGGAAAGAGAGGGGGGTGGAGGTTGCAGTGGTTCTTGTACTAAAGAATAACATACCCTGATTTACACAGAGAATAAATTACTACATGAGCTGTCAGGAGGCAGTGTGTGTGTGAATCACCACTCTTGGAAAATGTTCAATTGTTTAATTGTGTAGAAACAAAAAAAAAAAAAAAAAAAAAAAAATCAGACATGCCTCAAAACTATGTTTAGCTTAACATTCCAACCTTCTGGCTTTACCACCTCCCGCCTGCCATTTAAGGAAATGATAGGTGCAATGCTTTTCTCTCGTTCTGGAAGGCCGTCATATGACGTCCTCGCATTCTAACCGCGCATGCGCGGCGATCGGTGGTGCGCTGTGTCCCTCAGACACAGTGGGGTTTATTTACTAAAGCTGGAGAGTCCAAAATCAGACTCCCTTTTGCATAGAAACCAATCAGCTTCTAACCTCAGCTTGTTCAATGAAGCTTTGGCAATGAAACCTGGAAGCTGATTGGTTTCTATGCAGAAGGGAGTCTGATTTTGGACTCTCCAGCTTTAGTAAATAAACCCCAGTGGATCACCGATCAACGGAAAGAGCTGAAGATGTCGGCTCGGTCATGTGATCAGCTGTGTCCAATCACAGCATTCAAAATAAGTGAAAATTCACTGTGAAAGTGAACATGCTCTAATTATCATTTCCCCTAAAATGTAAGTTCACCTTTTAATAAAAAAATTAAAAGGTTAACACCCTAAACCCTCCTCAACCACCTGTACCCACCCCCACCAGTCAATCACCACATGCCAAGAAAGAGCTGAATACACAGATGTTTTACCAGTCAAAGAATTATTATGTGCATCCATTTCTGAGATTTATACAGCTCTGCCACACAGAACAAACCCTTCCTGGTGGGGCAGCAGACCTGATTCTTCTGTGTTACAATTAAGAAACATTTACAGGTCCCGTCCCTTTCCCGGCATGTGACTGAACATTGGATGAAGCAGCACATTGATGAGATCATCTCTCTGCTCTCTCCTCCTGTCAGCATGTTCTTCACTGCAGCAAAACTGGTTGGCTTCTTGTGCTGCTTCTCCCTCCCATTCCCTGAGCCCTTCTGTGCTGCATCCATTTGTGTTTTTGATATCTAGAGTTAAGATTTAAAAAAACAAACTTTGCTAATGGGAACTCCTAGCTTTATACCCAGGTAACTAGTCATTCTCCAAACCCCCCCACTGTTCCCCACCACCATGCTCGTGTTCCTGCCAAAATCGTGCAAACATCGTAAAGGACTAGGCACAGGCTTGGGAGAGGGAGGGGCGCAGGTTTTCCTCCAATAATGAGAGATCAAAGTAGTCGATTGATTTAATCCAGAAGTGGCTACGTCGTTGTTGAGTACACGTAGGAACAATATCAATCCTTAATATAATTTGTAAGCCGGAGCGGTGTCTATGTGTGTGTGTGTGTGGGGGGGGGCTCTGAGCATAAATTCATCTTTCACAAAGTAGGGTGTTGGGGAGGATGTGAGTGCAGAGAGCACCCGGCACCTCTGGAATTCATTAAAATGTAACACCACATTAAAATCAAGCCAACAACATCCCAGCTCGTGCTAATTATGTAAATGAAGTTTCCCCACAATTCTAATGAAAATATGAATTATTAAACCGATGTGCCACTGAGAGTTCCAGCAATATAAAGGACGTCTCTTGTGCAATTACAGTGCGGCACATTTGGAGATCCGGAGAGCAGAAGAGCTTCCAAATTTTCCTCTATTGGATCCAAAGCCCCCATTTCCCCCCTCCTCCGATCCTCTTTCCTAGGCAATTACCTCTTTATTAGGCCTGATGTATAGCCAGTGTTAGTAAACGCACAACTTTACTGCCAAAGCGAATGCCAACAACCCTGCAAATCACTGGGATTTGTTTTTAAATCAGAGTTTCTTTATTGAAAAGAGAAGGCAGATAAAACATTGATCTGATACAAATTCACATATCTGGTACAAATGGATGTAGAGAAGTATGGCGACTAGAATCATGAGTACCCCTTGTGTAGTGTTAGCAGTCTACTGGAGGAAGTCAGAGATCATCATATTAAAGTGGAGCTTCAGGTATGGATTTTATTATTTTTATTTATTTCAGGTACTTATATAGTGCTGTCAATTTACGCAGCGCTTTTTTACATACATATTGTAAATTCACATCAGTCCCTAACCCCCAAGGGGTGTACAATCTAAGGTCCCTAACTCACATTCATACATACACATACTAGGGACAATTTAGACAGGAGCCAATTAACCCACCAGCATGTCTTTGGAGTGTATTAGGAAACCGGAGTACCTGGAGGAAACCCACGCAGGCACGGGGAGAACATGCAAACTCCAGGCAGGTGGTGCCGTGGCTGGGATTCGAACCGAAGACCCTAGTACTGCCAGGCGGAAGTGCTAACCATTTAGCCACTGTGCTGCCCAATGTGTAATTATATGCATCCTTCCCATACAGGGTAGTTAGTATGCACTCACCAGCCACTTCTATGTACACCTGTTCAATTGCTTGCTAACATTAGGTAAAATTGCTAATCAGCCAATCACATGGCAGCTACTTAATGCATTTAGGCCTGTAGATTTGGTGAAGATGACTTGCTGAAGTTCAAAATGGGGAAGAAAGGGGATTTAAATGACTTTAAATGTGCCATGGTTGTTGGTGCTAGATGGCTGGTCTTGAGCATTTCAAAAATGATCTACTGGGATTTTCACGCACAACCATCTCTAGGGTATACAGAGAATGGTCTGAAAAAGAGAAAATATTCAGTGAGCGGCCGCTGTGTGGATGAAAATGCCTTGTTGAGGTCAGAGGGGAATGCCTGGAGTTTACATGTTCTCCCTGTGCCTGCGTGGGTTTCCTCCAGGTACTCCGGTTTACTGCCACACTCCAAAGACATGCTGGTAGGTTAATTATATCCCGTCTAAATTGTCCCTAGTATGTGTATGTATGAATGTGAGTTAGGGACCTTAGATTGTACGCTCCTTGAGGGTTAGGGACTGATGTGAATGTACAATATATATGTAAATTGCTGCGTAAATTGACGGCGATATATAAGTACCTGAAATAAATAAATATTCTCAGGCTGCTCCAGTCAAGTAGTCTCCTCTGTCAGTCAGAGGCTGGCTACATGGTAGAACTGAGGGCACAATGACAGTAGCAGGAAGGCCGGAGCAGTGACGTCACCCATAGGCTTACTATGGGCCATCTGTTGTCGCCACTCCCTCTTCTCTCCTGAAGCCGGTACTAGCTGACAGGGGAGCTGATCACATGACCAATCTGTGAAGCAAAAATGCAGCATGTTCTACTTTTATTTGCACCAAAAACTGACTACACTGGTGTGAACTAGGGCCATTGGAATACATGGAAAACACTGTGCATGCATTTTTGATGTAGAAAAAAGTGCACAGAACTGCATCTAGTGTGAACAAGCCCTAAGGGCCAGTTTACACTACAAAAAACGCACTCCGGATGCATTCCAGATACGTTTGTGCTCGCATTTCACACCACATGCAGTTTCGGTGCAGTTTTGATGCAGTTTGCCATGTTCCAGTATGGTTCTGTGCTGAAAAAAAAAGCAGCATACGTTCTACTTTTTTCTCTGCACCAGAACTGACCGGAACGGACTGCACTGGTGTGAACTAGGGCCATTGGAATACATGGAAAACTCTGTGCATGCATTTTTGATGTAGAAAAAAAAAAAAAAACGCACTGGACTGCATCTAGTGTGAACTAGCCCTAAGAGCCAGTTTACACTACAAAAAACGCACTCCATATACATTTTTGCTCGCAGTTCCGGTGCAGTTTTGATGCAGTTTGCCATGTTCCAGTATGGTTCTGTGCAACAAAAAAAAAAAGCAGCATATGTTCTACTTTTTTTCTGCACCAAAACTGACCGGAACGGACTGCACTGGTGTGAACTAGGACCATTGGAATACATGGAAAACTCTGTGCTTGCATTTTTGATGCAGAAAAAACAAAACAAAAACGCACTGGACTGCATCTAGTGTGAACTAGCCCTAAGGGCCGGTTCACACTATAGAAACGCATTCCGGATGCGTTTCCACATGCACGTTCTTTATGCGTTTCAGTGTCTTTTTATGCATTCCACTTCATTTTTCCCCTCTTTTTCTTCAATTTAATTAGGGACATGTGTGTTGAAAGTGCATTTTAATAAAAAGGAAAAAATATGCGACACTGGCTGACTAGTGAACATATTTAAATCCTAACAATTAACTTCTTATTTGCTCTCTACCAGTATAATACTCCATTGAAATAGTTTTGTTACATCTCTGATTGGTGTAAAAAAAAAAAAAAAAAAAAAAAAACAAACAAAAAAACAAAACAAAAAACAACTTTCTCCTGCCACAAATCTTCCAAAATACTTTCTGTACTGCACTCTTTGCATTACATTGCTGTTGACTATCACTGAGGACTACAGAACCCATCACTTTTATATTATTATTATTATACAGGATTTATATGGCGCCAACAGTTTGCTCAGCGCTTTACAATATAAAGGGAGACAATACAGTAACAATACAGATCAATACAAGAGGGATAGGAGGGCCTGATCCTCGGATTATGGAGTTGAGGAGAGAGGACAATTTCTGTCTTAGGGTGGTAACACTGTTCCTCCCTATAGATACAACTGTCCAGTCACTCTTGGGGAAACGTGTTACCGGCAGGATCAACAGGTGAAACCGAAGGTAAAAAATGAAACAAATGCAGCTATCACATGTAAGGACTGGTAAGATGCAATATATTACACTTTATTCTTGGGTTTAGATATGCTTGAAGACACGGATGGACACTGTCACGCCATATGGCGGATCGCTGTGGGCGGTATGGAACAATAACACAAGATATATGAACTTGTGCGCAAAGATCTAATCAAGTCACAACAACACCTTACTGGCACATTACTGCAGAAAAACCAGGCCTAGGGCTAGAGGTTTCACAACACTCCTCGCTCTGTTCATCCCTCTCCCGCACTTCTCTGCCAATTCTCACTCCCTGCTGATATTAAATACAAGGTGCACAGCTCTGCCAAAGCAGAATGTCAATAATAAATATTGGAATAAATATAACAGTGAGTCTTTTGATCGATAAAACTTATGCTGGGCAGCCTCTGTCAGCAAAGAGGATTGTATTTATGTTGTGCAGTGCAGTACATGAGAATGAGCTTGTTCACTGGTGATAGTTTAACATGTTTAGGATTATTTAATAAAGGGGTTTTATACTATTAATTCTTGTTTTGTTGCATTACACGGGTCCCATCCTGTATAATAGTGGAGGCATTATCCATAGACAAGACATTATATTGGATAATAATACATAGTACACGGGTCCCATCCTGTATAATAGTGGAGGCATTATCCATAGACAAGACGTTATATTGGATAATAATACATAGTACACGGGTCCCATCCTGTATAATAATGGAGGCATTATCCATAGACAAGACGTTTTATTTGTTTATATCACATAGTACATGGGTCCGATCCTATATAATAGTGGAGGCATTATCCTTCGACAAGACACCATTGATGGATAACACACACACCTAGCGTAAACAACCCCTTATAAATGTTTGTATAAGGTAGCGGGTGTCTAAGGACTTTTTGGGGGACATACAGTTGTGGCCAAAATTATTCAACCCCCACTGAAATTGAGTGTTTTGGCCAGTTTGACATTGCTTTTGATCATTCAGTCATCTTGCTTACATTTACATTAAAGAGGCACTTGTAGGTCAGACAAATATAACATAACAGTTATAATGAAATAACCACAAATGTCTTTTCTGTGCTCACAGCATTATCAGTTTTATTCAACCCCCAAGTGACATTCAATCTTAGTACTTAGTACAGCATCCTTTTACAGTTATAACAGCTTTTAAACGTGAAGCATAGCTTGACACAAGTGTCTTGCAGCGATCTACGGGTATCTTCGCCCATTCTTCATGGGCAAAGGCCTCCAGTTCAGTCACATTCTTAGGCTTGCGCACTGCAACTGCTTTCTTTAAGTCCCACCAGAGGTTCTCAATCGGATTTAAGTCTGGTGACTGCGATGGCCACTCCAAAATGTTCCAGCCTTTCCTCTGCAACCATGCTCTAGTGGACTTGGAGGTATGCTTGGGATCATTGTCCTGTTGAAAGGTCCAACGTCTCCCAAGCCTCAGGTGTGTGACGGACTGCATCACGTTTCCATCCAATATCTCCTGGTACTGAAGAGAATTCATGGTACCTTGCACACGCTGAAGCTTCCCTGTACCTGCAGAAGCAAAACAGCCCCAAAGCATGATTGACCCTCCACCATGCTTCACAGTAGGCAAGGTGTTCTTTTCATCATAGGCCTTGTTCTTCCTCCTCCAAACATAGCGTTGATCCATGGGCCCAAACAGTTCTAATTTTGTTTCATCAGTCCACAGAACACTATCCCACAACTTTTGTGGTTTGTCCACATGGCTTTTGGCATACTGCAGTCGACTCTTCTTATTCTTTGGAGACAGCAAGGGGGTACGCCTGGGAGTTCTGGCACGGAGGCCTTCATTACGCAGTGTGCGTCTTATTGTCTGGGCTGAAACTTCTGTACCCACATCTGACAAATCTTTTCTCAGTTCCTCAGCAGTCACACGGGGACTTCTCTCCACTCTACGCTTCAGGTAGCGCACAGCAGTCGAAGTCAGCATCTTCTTTCTGCCACGACCAGGTAGCGTTTCAACAGTGCCCTTTGCCTTGAATTTGCGAATGATGCTTCCTAAGGTGTCTCTTGGTATGTTTAACATCTTTGCAATCTTCTTATAGCCATTGCCCTTCCTGTGAAGAGAAATCACCTCTTCTCTTGTCTTCCTGGACCATTCTCTTGCCTTCACCATGTTTGTAACCACACCAGTAAATGTCTAGAAGGAGCTGAGTATCACAGTCATTTTAAAGCTGCCTAATTGGTGCTTATTATGCTTGATTGCTGCTCGGTGACATCCACAGGTGTTTTCAATACCTGATGGAAAGCACCTGTATGAACCTCTGTTCTTCAGAGTGGTAGTCTTTAAGGGGTTGAATAATTGTGGCAATGAAGAAACCACATAAGAACCATTTACTACTGTATTACATAAACAATTGATGTCATTTTAGTTGCATTTGGGTAGTTACAACGTCCTTGTAGGATTTGATTCTGAATACAATTCCAAATGTACACTATAGTCCCTAAACCCCTTTACAGCATTGGGGGTTGAATAATTTTGGCCACAACTGTATAACACTGCATTTCCTCTCTACAACAAGAAAAAACACTGCATATATTAAAAAAAAAAACACACATTTTATTTTCACAACAGACAAAATCCAACTCACAGTTCAGAGAAGATACAATAAAATGTTACATATGAATGATCAGGATGAAGAAACCCACAATTCTCTTAACAAAAACATCCATTCACTGGAATCCTCCAGGATTAAAGCATCTTTTTCCCGGGAAGAGGGTTGGGGGGCTGACTGCTGGAACTCCGGGTGACATGGAAAGGATATTGCAATATACACATTGCTTTGATGAAATAATGTGGATAAGCCCTGGACCCTCCCTATCCTGTTGATGGATAGGTATTGTTGTGCCTTCACCTTTTAAGTGACACGTGGCAATATTTCCTTCTATGGGTGATTTGAGCCCATCTAGAGGGCTATGGAAGTCCAGCGTGGGGTCCTGTAATTCATTCTGGCACTTTTTTTGTATATACCTATACATAAGTGCCTTCCGCTTTCCCCCCATGGGAGAAAGATGCTTTAATCCTGGTGGATTCCAGTGAATTGATGTTTTTATTAAGGGAATTGTGGGTTTCATCATACTGATCATTCATATGTATTCCTGAGAAAGATCATTTGAAATGCATCAACTCTGCATGTGGATTGCATTGGATTCAAGCAACTGTGTGAACCCCAAAATGTGACATTTTATTGTTTGTACTCTGAATTGTGACTTTTGGATTTTATCTGTTAAAATAAAATGTATGTTTTTTATTTATGCAGTGTTTCTTCTCACTTCTAGGTCCCTTGAAAAGTCCTTGGCTACCTATGTATGGTTGAACATGCTGAATTCAGGGATGAGGGCATATAGCACACAGTATATTGGACAGCCAACTTTTGTGCACTCCCTTCTACCTTCACATGACAAATGCCGGTGCTGGTGACAGATTCATATACCTGTTGTCAGAATCACTGCCTGCTGTCAATTACAAGGAAAAAGCGGACCTGAAGGGGAACTAGTTTCTCAGCTTCCCCATCAGACTCCGCCCACTCTTATGTCATTGGTTGCTAGCAGGCTGTCAGCTTTAAAGCAGACAGCCTTCCTAGCAACCAGTGACAGCAACTAGGTAGTGTGGGCAACTTCCCGCTCTGCTATACTGCGTACAGGGACAGGCACTCTTGACTGTCTCTGTATGCAAACTTATAGTGGTGATTTCCTCTAATTTTGTTATCTGTGAACTGGAGGTAATTATTTTTACATTTGGTGCATTAATAGTGTCACCTAGTAAAAGCAGTGCTATATTAACTAAATGAATATGCCAGACGTCAGTAAAGTTATTTTTGAGTCTGCCACAGGTCATAGCACCAGAAAAGTTCTACGGGATTTACTGAATTTAACCTCCCTAGCGGTCTGATTATGTCAGTATTTCTGTGCTCAAAGCGGTACATTATTTTGAATGGAAATATGTAGTTTTTTTATTGTAGGCCTGTAATTCTTAGGAATAACACACTGAAATCTGTCCGAACAAGAGTCTAGTAAACATCCCGGGTATGTTAAAATTTGAAACACGAAATCATAAATTATAATTTAATAATCATAAAAAATAATATAATAATAATCAATTTAATTAAGTGTTCTTGCATGGCAAGACCACTTACTGTTATCTCACATATATATTCTTATTATAGCCAAATTTTCCACCCAAACTCCTCCCACAATTTTTACACTACATAGACAGTAATATACGGAAACGTGCGGATTGTTCTTGATAGGTGTGCTATTACTTTGTGGAACGTTTCGCCGAATGGTTCATGAATTATCGGCTTTTTTTGGTCAAATTGGTCCCATAGGAATAAATGGAGGAATCCTGATAGTTTTCACAATATGACCATTTGTTTGCAACTCACGCCGCCCATTGACTTTCATTGAAACTGCACTCTAGCCACCTCAAATTTGAAGGGCAATTTCTAAACTGCGACTGTGCCTTCATTTTTAATATTTACTCAAGCCACTCCACCCAGTTACTCCGCCCACTCCAGTTGTAGGCTACTGGTGGAGGCAAGAACACTTCAAAGAATTTCCCCAGAAATTGTAGCTTTTCTAGTTATTATAGCCAAATTTACCACCCTAACTCCTGACATAGTTTTTACACTACATAGACAGTAATATACCGAAATGAAAAATTGGCGTTTTTGTGGTGAAATTGGTCCCATAGGAATGAATGGCGCAATGTTCAAAACTAGAGTGTGAGCTGACAAAAGCTAGAGTGTGAGCTGAAAAATCAGGACGTGATTTCTAAACTGCCATCACTCCCTCATTTTCAAGCCCACCTACACAAATCTTATATCAAAACGTTCAGCTATCCCTGCTGCCACTAAAAATGTCCACGGCTAAGCCATAGTCCTGATAGTTTTCACACTCCACACAGTTACTCTGCCCACTCCATAAAGTTACTCTACCCAGTCCAACCTTTTCACAGTTACTCCAGCCACTCCAACCACACAACAGTTACTCCAGCCACTCCACCCAGTTACTCCGCCCACTCCACCCAGTTACTCCGCCCACTCCACCCAGTTACTCCGCCCACTCCAGTTGTAGACTACTGGTGGAGCCAAGAACACTTCACACAATTTCCCCAGAAATTGTAGCTTTTCTAGTTTATTATTGCTGTTCTCTAGCTGGTCTAAAACCGCTTTTGACCTAAAGGGACGCTTTTTGGAGGCCATGGACGTTTCTCAGTTTCAAGGCAGAAAGAACAGTAAAAATGCAGGCAGGGCACAGGACAAAGCACTCGGGACAAAATGTGTGTGAAATGGTTTGAAACAGTAATGGAATACTATGTGATTTTAGTGTATTTAGTGCATGTCACTTTTTGACATTTTTACATTTCCCGCCGTTCCGTCCCCCGTACATCCCAACGCTGACAGGGGACGGAACCGGAAGACAGATGCCGGCATCGGCCGGAGGACATGGCCGGGGACGCCGCAGGGGGGACATGGAGGGAGCGAAGGACAAGGTAAGTGAAGAAGAAATCCCGGAGCAATGCTGCAGGGTATTCCTGAGTGTAGCTCGGGGTTACCACTTGTGGTACTGAAACTTTACCCCGAGCTACACTCGGGAATACCGCCAAGGAGGTTAAAGCCCAAATGCGGGCAAATAAAAAAAATTATCCCTTGCAGTGGGGCTGTGCCTGGGTTGATTGCAGGTTTTTGTCTATGTTTACACAAGCCTTCGCTCCTCCTTACAGCTAGACTGGTCCTCAAAGCTTCTGCACCCCCGTACACTAGTGGTCCAGCCCAACTGTAAAGGATGATTCTTTTTATCTGCCCGGAGTTGAGCTTTACTATATGTGTTTGGTGAATGCTTACCATTGCTGTAAAGCATAAGATTTAATATTTAGATTTTTTTTTTGCTTACATTTTCCCTGCAGATTTATGACTTCAAGGGCCCACACAGCTGAATCCATGGACGGTTTAGAGTGTGAGAGCATCTTCATTCTAAAGTCCGTTTTGAGTGTTCTAGGTAGTGGTTTGCTCTGACAAGCTGTACTTTCGAAGCTCCACCAGTAGAGGGAACGGAGGCTTCTTGTAAAAACCCACAAATCACATTTAAAGGATAGGTACGTTTAGATGTACGTAAAAAACATGATTTTTGTAAATGACAATTGCGCGGTCATGCAACACTGTACCCATATTAAATTTTTATAATTTTTTTGTGACAGATAGAGCTTTATTTTGGTGGTATTTAATCACCTCTGGGTTTTTTATTTTTTCTTAAACAAACCAAGAACCACTGAAAATTTTGAAAAAAAAAATTTTTTTTCTAAGTTTTTGTTAATATTTGTAAATAAGTGATTTTTCTCCTTCACTGATGTGCGCTAATGAGGCTGCAGTTATGGACACTGATGGGCACTGGTAAGTGGCACTGATGGGTATTGACAGGCATCACTGATGGGCACTGAAAGGCAGCACTCATATATGGCACTGATAGGCAGCACAGATAGGTGGCACTGACAGGCAGCACTGAAGGGCACGGATAGGCGGCACTGACTGGCACTGATAGGCATTGATAGGTGGCACTGACTGGCACTGATGTGTGACACTGAAAGGAAGCTCAATGGGCACTGAAGTGACATTGATGGGCACTGAAATGTAGCATTGATATGGTACTGATGGGCACTGGCAGGTGGCATGGATGAGCACTGACAGCTGGCACTGATGGACACTGACAAGTGGCACTGCAGGGGCTACACAGATCATCAGGGCACACTGATCATCAGTGCCCTGATAATCAGTGTACATGTCCCCTCTAAAGAAATGCCGATTACCGGCTCTCCTCTCCTCTGTCAGCATGACAGCTCATGAGGAGAGAAATGCGATAACCGGCATTTACCTATTTACATGTGATCAGCTGTGATTGGACACAGCTGATCACATGACCGAGCCGACATCTTCGGCTCTGTTGATTGGTGATCCGCTGTTTCTGAGGGACACAGAGCACCAACGATCGTAACGCTGCGCACTCCTGGAGCCACGCATGCGTGGTTAGAATGGGAGGACGTCATATGACGTCCTCCCAGAACGAGAGAACCGCCTTGCGCCCGTCATTGTACTATATGGCAGGCGGGAGGTGGTTAAAGTGGAAGTAAAAGCTACAGAGTAGCCCTTCTGTTTAATGATGCATTCCCTGATTCTGTCTACTTACATTTTGTAATATGAATTTGAATACGTATGAATTGTAACATGAACACTTTCTTTTTCTTTGCGGTCACATGACCGCAAAGCTCCAGCTAGTTTCTGTACTGTGAAAGGGCTGACAACAGTGCTGTATATCTTGTAGCCGTGACATCATCCAAAGTGTCCATAGCTCCCAGGGTTGTTGGGCCAAGAGAGGAGTTCCTGCCCACTAGCCACAAAAAGGAGGTACTAATCAGAAAGATGTATTACATAATGTAGGTATAGAAGATCAGAGCACAGGGAAAACAGGTGGGTTATTGAGTAGCCTCATCTACTCCAAAGCTGAGCTCCGGGTATGGACTTTACAGCCTAGACAACATTGTTTCAGCTTGGATCAATGTATGTATGCAAATGCTATACCTAGAAGTCTGCTGTGGAAGCAGAGAATCACTGTAGTAGTTACCGCTACTACAGTGAATGTCTCCTCCTTCTGGGTTCCATGCTGAATGTGTGACCCTAAGGGCAGCCAAGCACAGGCAACATTCACAGATCACCTTGCTTTTTTTCTTCATGAATGCAAAGTGTTCTCTGACTGGATAAAGTGGAAACTGAGGCAACAATGCCTGCCTTTCCACCTCGTGCAATCAGAGAACTCCTTGCATTTACTGAGAAAAATACAAGGCATTCTGTATACAGTGCCCATGTTGAACGAGTAATCCCTGTGGCTAGTATGCAGTAGGGCAGCTGCTTGGCACAGGACATGGAAGACAGCGGTGATCACTGTAGTAGTAACTGGATACTAACATTTATAGGTAAAGTTGATCCAGGGACTATCTGATTGCCTCTCGGGGGATCAGGAAGGAATCATTTTCCCTGCAGGAGCAAATTGGCTCATGCTTTGCTGGGTTTTTCTGTCTTCCTCTGGATCAGGTGTAGGATTATAACTTTTTTTTTTTTTTTTTTTTTAATAGTTGAACTGGATGGACGTTAGTCTTTTTTCAGCCAGACTAACTATGTAACTATGACTAGAGTGATTCTCCACTTCCACAAAGCTTTCAATGTAACTATGCAACAAAATCCATACCTGGAATCCAGCTCAGTGTCTTTCCTATCAAAGTACACGTTCACGGGTATCAATTACAGGCGATATAGCTCCAGGGCACATGTGCCAAGAGGGCATCATAACGCTTGCATTTCACTGAAGACCCAAACTCTAACTTGCTGACCCATGGAGTAAAAATGGGTGAGGAGAGTTTAAACTCAAAATGGGGGAAATCCAGCTTTTGGGGTTCATGCATATTCATTCCTGTAGGCATTTTAAACGCCAAGCATAAATGTCCCAGCTCTTTCCTGAGTCAAGGAACCCACAACTGGTGCATACAATCCCATACAAGCGAATGGCTGTAAACAGCCATACTCTTGTATACCCTGATGCTTTTTTGCTATCTAAGGGTTGAGAAGGCAGATTTCTGACATGAGGAATTATTGAGAATGGCGCAGGTAGGGGTACAGCCAAGCTACAACATAATCATACACGTAAACATGCTGTAGGGGTGTAGGATTACACTTAAAAGTCCATAGGTCCGAAAGGTATCCGTGGCAGCTCCTCAACGAGACAGAAGTGATCTCTATAATATATGAAGCAAACAGCAGAATGCGCCAACAAAGTGCAGTATATAGGAAAAGACTTTATTAAAAATCACAAGTGGCAGCTCACAAGATGCATAAGGATGAGAGAATGTCATCCACCCAGTGCGCTTTGCGGATGAGCCTCATCCGCTTCCCGGCTCCTAAGATCACACGGAGGATCAACAGCAAACCACACTGTGTAGGGGATATGCTTTTATCCTTATGCATTTTGTGAGTTGCCATTTGTGATTTTTAAC
Source organism: Staurois parvus (assembly GCF_062004578.1). Lineage (NCBI taxonomy): Eukaryota > Metazoa > Chordata > Amphibia > Anura > Ranidae > Staurois > Staurois parvus. The sequence goes on along the minus strand of NW_028318244.1, from coordinate 3,302,558 downwards.
CACCTCCCGTCCGGCCCATGTATATAAACGAACGGGCAAGAGCAGTGCAGGGTCGGGTGGCCGTTTATAAACGGCCTCCCCGCACCCTGCTTGTGCACGCAGCACCGCAATCCGGTGCCCGCTGCGTCCTCTGGACACAGTGGAACACTGATCGTCGGACAGGACCTCTGTGCGAGGTCCCGATCATGTGATCACTGATTGGCCAATGAGTGATCACATACAGAGTAGTAAGCAAGATGTCACTTCTGACACTTACTACGTGTGAAATCTGTGAATGATCACAGTGGTCACATGGTACAGGGCTATTCACAACAGCCTTGTACCATGTGACAAGCTGGACCAATCACAGCAGTCACATGGTACAGCGCTATTCACAACAGCCTTGTACCATGTGACAAGCTGTGACCAATCACAGCTCACATAGTAGTTCTCAATGGCTGTAAGAATGCAGCTAGAGAGAAGGAGAAATGATTGCTTTTACAGCCTTTATGGGTGTAAAAGCAATCAGTGTAAAAAAAAAAAAAAAAAAAAAAAAAAAAAAAAAAAAAATCATCACCCCCCACAAATAGTACAGTGTCACCATGGTGACACTTTACTGCTAGGGTGACAGTATATAAAAAAAAACAATATACAAATATAAAACATTATATAAATATAAAAATGTAAAAAAAATTTTTTTACATTACTGCTAGGGTGACAGTATGTAAAAAAGGAAAAAAAAAAACAAATATAAAAAAAATGTTTAAAAATTATAATTTTTGGTTATAAACTAATTTGGGTTATTTTTTTTTTTTTAGTAAAAAGATAACGGAATAAATTTTGGCCAAGATTTATGATGAAATACTATTTATTTGCAAAATTTTATAAGAAAAACTGTTTTTCAAAATTTTTTGACTTTTCATTTACATAGCAAAAAAAATAAAAATCCCAGTGGTGAAAAAATACCACCAAAATAAAGCTTTATCTGTCTCAAAAAAATGCTAAAAAATTCATATGGGTACAGTGTTGCATGACCGCGTAATTGTCAAAGTGTGATAGCACTGAACGCTGAAAATTGGCCTGCACAAGAAGGGGGTAAAAGTCTCCGGATTGGAAGTGGTTAACAAGAGTCTTTCGCTATATACTACACTTAGTTGGGGCCCTCTAACGTGTCCTTTATCAATTTTTGACATTAGTAACCCTTTAAAAGGCTGCAGGCTTGTTTCTGAAGGACGGTATGTCTTGCTCATATTAATTGGCAGAGCTGTATAATCCTGAAAGATAGCCAACACACAGATATAAACTGCAGCCAGACGACAGTCCTGATGATATCAGGGTATCCTCGGGGAAGAACAGTATAACTTAATGTGTATAATTTATACAGCAGAAAGAACACAGAGCTGCTCTTCATTAATTCATTAACATACTATTCTATACCAGAACACTTTTATCCCACTGGGTCTGTTATAAAGCAGCTGATCTATGTACCCATTTCATTTTATCCGTTTTACTCCAATTACAAAAATGTACTGTTTATAGGGGTGTGGGGGCTTTGCTACAAGACATGTATACTTGGGGGGGTAATGCAAGGTAAGTATACCTTCCTCGAACGTAATCTCGCCCTCTTCCCACCTTAATCCTCGCAGTAATAGGCAGGGGCGGACTGACAACTCATGGGGCCCCCGGGCAATAGGGGATCACGGGGCCCCTGTGTCCTTGCCCAAACTCAAAAAAGCCTATGAAAAAAGGTACCAGGGGCATCTCATGGGGCCCCCTACTGACCCCCGGCCCTCGGGCAGTGCCTGAGTTTCCAAATGGTCAGTCCGCCCCTGGTAATAGGATCACTTACCTCCTTCCCAACAATCAATACACAACATTCCTTGCTCTGGTCCTCTCTGCCAACAAGACAGGGGAAATAAAGTTCATTGTAAACTGCAAACTGACTTGTCCGAGCTCATCCAGGGCTATGGTCCTCTTTCCTGGACCAATGCGGCAGGAATATAAGTATGAAACATCCAACACTATCACATGTGAGAGGAGGATTCAGTCACAGTGCTTGCTCAGAGCTGGAGGTGGCTGAACACAACAACATGGAAGGAAATATGCAGCTAATAGAGGAGGTCATTAAAGAGACCCGGTCACAAACGTAAACCATTGCAGGAAAAAATTCACAGAAAAAACAAGTATTTCAACTTGATCTCCAGCCTTCCAGTCTTGCACAGTTGTACCCTCTCCTCTCCTTGACTGAAATGGTTTACTCTGATTTCACTGCACACTGTGAGCTTCTCACAATTTATTTTAATTTCTCACAATATGCATTAGAAGCTGCAGCAAGGAAGATAGAGCACACCTCATTGCCTGGCTGGGGCACGTCCAGCATCATCTAGCTCTTTCCTTCTCGGCATTTCATTTACTGGATTACAGTTCTTTCAATTAGGAAGGCTCAGCATCACATGTGAGCATTCACTCCAAGGATCAGGCCCTCCAAACCCTCTTGTATTGAACTGTATTGTTGCTGTATTGTCTCCCATTATATTGTAAAGCGCTGAGCAAACTGTTGGCGCCATATAAATCCTGAATAATAATAACTAGGGTGGTCTCTGTGCAAATACAGTTTGTCTAGGGATGCCAAATCCTCCAGACTGACCTCGGCCCATTTTGATATTTGCATAAAACTCCCCCCGAGACTGGGGGAGGTCTCTTGGGAGGACTACTAAGGCAGGGTGCTGTGATGCTTTCAGGAAGCTATGTACAGTATCCTGCCAGCCCCTCCCACCAGCAATGGCCTGCCTGCAATGCACAGAGAAGCACAGAGACCCAGTGATGACATCACCAGGTCTTAAATAAGTAATGGAAACGGAAAGGTTTTATTTAAAAATTTCATTAGCATGTTGCGGTAGGGAGACCATGGGAGGCAAAATAAAGAACGTATAAACTTTGGCTCTAAATGCTTACTTGCTTGTTTTTTCTTTTTAGAAATGATTTTTTTTATTCACTCCTAATCTGCAAATGCCCACTAAATGCTGCTGGCAAGGAAAAAATATTTTTAGAAAAGCAACACATTATGATTTTTAGGCATTCAGTTTTATGTTACAGAACAGAACAGCTTCAATGAAGCAAAAGCTGACATTTCCAGGAGTGCTGATTTTCTGTGGATCCCGCCACACTGTGGGGATCCTTCCCTATTTCACTGCAGGACAAGGCAGTGCCTTAGTGGGTGGCGGATGCAGCCACAGTGCTGGCTGAAAATTCTATAGAATTAAAGTGGCTATAAATTCCCTGCATTAAAGTAAAAAAAAAAAAGTTTAGGCATCAGTATCCCCCTCACACCCCACCCCGCCTTACTTATCTGAACCCATCTGCAGTTCTTCTCTCCCCACACTACCTGGTCTCAAAGGCTTTGCTGAAGTAGCAGGAGGCATTGGCTACTCCTACACTCACTCAATGCAAGTGAGGAGGGAGCAGGGCCGAGTCCCGCTGCCTGTGTCTATAGATGAAAACAGCGAAGCTCGGGAGTGAGCCCACATGAATGCCCCCATAGAAAACATCTTGCCAGACAGGAGGAGCCAGGAGCAATAGTGGGGGACTGAAGAAGAGGGCCACTCAGTGTATAGAAGTATAAAACCTATTTGTGATTAAAAAAAAAAATAAATTACAATCATTATATCCAAACAAGGTTCATCATCACTACTGCAGCGACCAGCGGTGGGGATAGTAGGAGTGGTGAATATTGAATGTTTCCATTCTGAATGCAAGGTTGGATTTTAGCTAGAGTCACATGACTGTCCACAGATATACCCAGGTCAGTGGTTGGCTGCCCACCACAATCTGGCTCCTCCCACCAGTACTATTCAAAGACTAACATACTGCCAGGTATATATTAGCACTGGACTGGTAGGAAAGAAAATTGGTTTAAGAGTAAATATAACAGGGAGGGTGTACTCCTTGGAGAAGGTGAACCCATTGTGAAAGTCTGGTGTGCCCGCAGGCCTGATTTCAGTCCTAGGCTGCTAGCTATTTGATCATGATGGAGGAATCGCTTGTTAGAAGATCAAATTCCAAGCAAATATTAAGGATGTCCCAACTAGCATGGCATAGAGGGAAACTAGCATGAAGAATGAAATCGGAGATCACCAAGAGGTGCCACATGCTTTTAAAGGAAACAATATCACCCATTACCATGAAGTATGACTTCTCTTTTTTTCTACTGGAAAATAGGTGACAGGTTCACTTTAAAATAAAATATATGGTACATCCAACTCTCCCCCATGCTCTAGTCTGTATTCTACCATCCAGAAATAAAACAAAAAATTTAATAAAATTCTCAGTAATGTACATTTAGAGCCCATCCACACCTGTGTGTGCACAAGAACAGACCATTTACCTTTAAAAGCACATTAAACCAGATGTGAACCTGCCATATAGGAAAGAATGGGACTTCTATTTGAAGTGTTCCATACAGTACAAGTCAGATGTTTTACTTAAAAATGTGAACAGATCCAAAAACTAATTAGAGGAAGATAGAACACAAAGTAAGTAATGAATCACAAACCCATCTGTTATATTGTCAAAAAGCGAGAAATGGTGTCAAGGAGGTAACAAAAAGCAATAAACAGAGAGCATGGGAGACACAACAAATGGAACATTAGCCAAAACCCAATTAAATGAAAAAGTTTTATCAGAAATCAACAATCAACATTTTATGTTTCTGTTGCCATTCGGGTATTGCATGGTATTTTCAACACATAAATCTGATTTCCGTTTTCTTAGTGATGTTTATGAAGAATGAGAACTTTTGGCATTCTTCTTGGAGCTTGCCATGTCGGACTCTCAGACTTTTCACTGGCCCGCCATTTTCCCAGCAACACAGTAAAAGGGCTAAACCAAGACTAAAAAATACCCACCCATCCCGGCGGGGTCTCTGCTAACATATTACAAAGATTGTACTTTAAAAAGAGATACTGGCAAGATACAGATGAAGCCGACATATAAAAAGATTGGGATCAGGTAAGTTTTGATCAAGTCAACCCTCTCCCTCAAGGAAAGCCCCCATCTCTTCCAGCTTGCTACTTTGGCATTGGCATCTACCAACCTGCTTTCCCAATTTCGATGGCCATAGTCATCAGGACCAAACTTGATATCCAAAACTTTAATTTTCTGCTAGGGCTCCGGGAAGGCATCTGGAAGTTCGAAGCTTACACCCTACTCACCCATCCAGAAAACTTCACTTTTTTCATGGTTGACTTTAGAGCCAGAAGCCTCCATGTGCTGCTCTATCACAGAGACCACCTCCTGCGCCTCCTCAGTCCCAGAGATAACAGACACATCATCAGCATAGGCCACGACCTTCAAAGGCGGCACACCAGCAATGCCCATAGGCACCCCGTACAATGATGCACCGTCTAGCCTTCTTACAAAGGGGTCAATTGCGAAAGCATATACCAGAGGGCTCAAAGGACATCCCTGGCGCACAGAGCCAACCTCAAAAGACCGCCCAACCATCAACAAGTGGGAAGCTCTCAGCCCCTCTATATAATGTCTTCAGCCAATCTATAAACCTCCCCTGCAGGCCATATCTACCAAGTAGCAACCACAGATATTTCATGATTCACTTGATCAAAAGCTTTTGCCTGATCCAATGCCAGCAAGTACTTTCTCCATCCAGCAGCCCTGCATCATTCCAAGGCCTCCCGGATAGCCAAAACTGCTGAAAAGGTACTTTTACCTTGGACTGAACAGTGCTGATGGCTGGACAAATCGCCTGCTACTGGTGACAAGCACCAAAAATTTTTTTGCCAAGATCTTTCTATCAATATTGAGAAGATTGATGGGGCACCAGTTCTCAATCATTGAGGGGTCTTTAGCTTTTGACAGAAGAATCACAGCGGATCGCCTCATGGAGGGAGAGAGGGAGAGAGAAAACCCTTTTCCAGAAAGCTATTAAAAACCTCAGCTAAAAAGGGAGCCAGAAAAGAATTAGAACATTTGTAAAAATCAGCTGTCAATCCATCTGGCCCAGGCGATTTTTTGGTAGCTAGCTTGTCTATAGCATGAACTACCTTATCCACTGAAAGTGGTTCTGTCAGATTCATCAAAAGCAATGTACCATTTCCCAATCCTGGAGTAGAATACAGAAAGCTTTCCATCTTGTCCCGGCTAAGGTCCTTTCTTCCCAGGAGGTCTGCATAATATGACCCAAAGATCTCCAAGATCCCTGATCTGGACTTTATCAGGGAACCCGTACTGTCTTTCAGGCCAATGACCGTCTTAACTGCTATGCCTTGCTTGCAGTTCTGGTAAGGATGAGGCGAGTGATATTTCCAATAATCCTTCTCCAGAACCAAGGAGGCATGCCGGTCGTATTGACACTTCCTAAGAAGAAGCTTCACTTCAGAGATCTCCCCTGGATCTCTTCCATACGAGACAAGACGACCAAGCTGCCTCAGCAAATGCTGGTAGGCAATATACATACCAAGCTGCTTCTTCTTACTTATGGCCTTGAAAAGTCCAATCACATTTTGTTTCACAAGCTCCCACCACTCTGACTTACTGCTGCAAAAGTCCAAAATAGAAACATGTGCCTGAAAAAAACCCTCAGAGGATTGTCTTACCTCTACATCTTCCAGGAGAGCCAAATTCAGTTTCCAGACACCCCTTCCCCTGGGTGGAGTGTTCGAGGAATTCAGAGTCACAGACAGCATACAGTGGTCAGAGAACTCCACCACCCTCAACTCAGGAGCCAAGAAAGAGTACTCCTTTAAAAAAAAAAAAACCTGTCTATCCTGCTCTGACTATTCCCTCTCTGAAATGTGAACCCCGTGCTGCCAGGGCAGTGCTTAATGTGTACATCTACCAGGCCTGCCTGTCTAACCATATCACAAAAAACCCTATAACAACCCAGCCGGTCTATGGAGCCTCTCCTGTCTTCGGGCCTAATTATGGTGTTAAAGTCACCTCCAAAGACAACCTGCTGGGACGTAAAAAGGAAGGGCTTGATTTTTGTGAGGAGGCCTTTTGACTGCGGTCTGTAGATATTGATCAGGCGCAGGTCCTGCCCCCTAACAGAGAGATCTAAGACCATGCATCTCCCCATTTCTACCTCAATTACCCGCCGGCACATTACCTTATCGGTTTTAAAAAGCACAGCTACTTCACTGCAAGGTTTCGCCGCAAGAGACCAAAAGGAGGGACCACATCTCCACTCCCTTTTTGCCAGCTAGACATCAGCCAATGTATTGAGCCAGGCCTCTTGTAAAAATAAAATCTCAGCATCAAACTCGCTGAGCAAAAATAAGGCCGTATCACGAGCTCTTGCAGATTTAATGCTGGCGACATTAATGGTCGCCACCTTTAACGAAGCGGGAACTGCCATCAGGATGATTGGGGTAGTCGTTTCTTAACCTCTACCACACTCTCATCACCTGAAACAGCTCTATTCAGGCTTTGTGACTCCCCCTCATCCATAGATAGAGAAATTGGTAAATCGGATACCATCTCATCACCTGACAAAACTGAATAGGTGTTGCCAAGAGGGACCCCTCCTGGGTCTGATTCGGAGGAAGAAAGGACAGCTCTTCTCACCCTCCTCTTCTTTTTCGTCCACTTAACCCTCTCCCACCCCTCATCAGCTGAATCCCCTTCAGCAGGAAGTGAGACATGAGACATGGACACCCCACCCACCTCCAGCACCCCTACACTCTCCTGACCACATTTGCGCTGTTGTGGGAGAGGTACTGGAGGTGGAATAGACCGAGAGGGAAGATCCGCTGAACACACACCCCCAGCAGCTTCCACTAGCCTGGAGGATCTACGTACAGCAGGATTAGGAACAGGAGGGACAGACTCAGGGATGACATTACTAGGGGAAACACAATCTGACACAACAGACGGAACAGACACAGGAGGGGCAACAACAGTTTCCTCCCTAGCATCAGCTACCTCATCTTCTTTATCCAGCCTCTGAAGCTCAGCCTCCAGTCCTGGCAGGTTGTGTAGTGCCTCTTGGTACTGACTATATGGATGAACCAGCTGCTGACACAAATTGCACCGAATATGGGTGCATTTTTTGACCAAATGGCCTAAATCCTGGCACAGTGAGCACTTCTTGATGGTACAGGACGATGAAAAGTGCCCTTTCTCTCCACATTACAAACCTTAAGCTGACCCTGATAGAAAATGGTCAGCCTATCCCTGCCCAAAAGAGCAGAGCAGGGCAGGAGCTGAACCACATTGCCCAGCACCTTGAATTGCAGTGACCCTGTCCATATCCCGTGTTAATTCAGGATCTTCCGCAGTGGAGTGAGGACCTCGCCATACCGGCGTAGCCACACAACCAAATCAGCCTCTGATATGGATTCATTACGAACAAGGATTGTCACCGATTTTATCAAAGGCTGCCTTGAAACCACCTTTGCCACCAAACCTCTCCACTGCTGAAGGCCCCTGCACCTCCTATACCTCTCCCAAAAAAGATCCGGGCCTTCAGGTTTTACAAACGATAAATCGTATTCATAACTGCCAACTGGGCAGATCAAAGCAAATACATCACAGGCTTTAAACCCCATCTCCAGAATCAACTCAGCCACCCTCCACCTTACTGGTGGGGTTCCCTCCCCTTCCCACTTCAACTTTACAACATTCCTCCTCCTGAACCCACCAACCATCCCATCACCAAACATCCCAAAATTGTGACCATTAGCATTTCCAACATTCCCTCCACCCCCCTTGGTGCGACTCCCCAAAACAGAGGCATTAGCTCCCCACATTCCTCCCAGAAGCAGAAACATTTGTGTGATTTCTGGGAGCATCTGGTGCAACTCTAGCAGATACCAATTGTACAGATATGAGATTGGATGAATCTTCTCTCAGCTGAGCAGGGGGAGAAATTAAATTTTTACTCTTACCAGCAACATTAACCCCTTCACCACCATCCACCACCAACACATCCATTGCTTCACCAGTCATATTACTTGCTGGCACAGTCATAGTTCACAGAAATGTCCGTACTCACTGCTGCAACCAAAGAAACTTCAGCTCCAGCTGTCATCTCTTCCAAGACAAAACTTTCAGCCCAGGAACAGGAACGTATAGGTTGTTCACACACAGCAACAGGTAAAACATCACAGACATCCATGTTTGCTCTCCACATGGTGCACTGTGCTGCTCCCCTCCCCCACTAGTATCAATTAGCTCTGGAACACATGGGAGCTCAGGTGCAGTAGATTCCTTACAGCCAGCGATCATCTTGCCGCATTCGCAGAGGAAATACTGGCCTCAGCAAAGGCAGGGGCAGCAAAATCCATGTCCAAGGTGTTTGGTGCAGATCCATCCATATTCCTCTGATGGTCTGTAGACATCTGTCAGCGGTTTTCCCTGTTTCTGTTTCTCAGCCAGGACACCATCCACCACAGCCAGTGGGGCAGACATGTTGGAAGCAGCCATCTTGGTGTAGTGGGATTTCTCCACCATTACAGGCTTTGCTGGTCTATATCTCCTCTGTCCATCCTCAGGGACTTCTGACGGATCATCAGAGAAGCGAACTTGTCTGCTCTCAGGGGTGACTCCATCTGCTGGATAAACTTCAGGGTTCCAAGCTCTCTCAAACCCCTGGCTGGTTGACGCTGGCGATTCCTCAGCCTGACATAGGGGGAAAGATGCAGAGGTAGATGGAGCCAGGTCATCCATTACCTGAGGCTGCTGATCCACAGAACTCGCTTATGTCTGGCTGGCAAACCACCTCTCATTGTCAAACTTTTCTGCAAAGGCTCCACTTCTTGCTTTCAGCTTTTCCAGTAATAAAGATTGCTTCTTTGCCTTTTCCTATATCTGCTGTAATTCTGGCTTCATGGCCAATCTGTTCTTACTCCAGGCCTGGCAGTATTTAGCACTGAAGGATTTGTGTGCAGCCTTCAAAACTTGCGTTTATCCTCAGCTCTTCCAATAGCCAAAAATCAATCAATAATCCTCTGTCTGTACACATCCACATCCTCACCAGGGCCTGGACCCACAGTCAGGTCCTCCACTTCCTCCTCCTCACCAGGCCGTGTGTCATCAGGGGGATCCCTCCCAGGGCCTCCCCCTTGATCAGGAATGGTTCCTGGGCCAAGCTAGCAGGCAAGGCCCAGGCTTCAAAATGCTGGTTCTCAAGGAGAGCTCGTTCAGTGTGTCGTCCTCCTCCTCCTCCTCCTCCCCCCACTGACCACGAATGTAAGGAACATTTTTCCCACTGACCTCCAATGTGAGGAACACATTCTTCCTACTGTCCATCAATGTGAGGGTCATTTTTCCCACTGGCTGCCACTCTATGGTGCCCCTCCTCACTGGCCACCAATGTAAGGTGTTAATCCTCCGCTGACCACCAATCTAAGAGGAACTTCTGCACTGGCCTCCAATGTAAGGGGAAACCTTCCACTGATCACTACAACTTTCACTGTCTTTATTTCTTTACTTGCCATTATTACTTTTATCATCAATTTAGTTACGTTATTTTTATCAAAAATTATTTCGTCACAAAAAGCTGCCCTGAGTGATACACAGGGTGTTATTTCAAGGATTCATCCAAGTCTGTAAAAGGTTGGGGTAAGGTATTCACTTCCATGCAGCAATGTACATGCCCTATGACTGAAGGGTGGTAAAGGAGGTACGGCTTCTTTAGCACGTATATGGCAGGCTATTTATACATAGTTGTGAAGAGTTACCTAGCATTTTAGCTTAACTACCCTGTAAACAGGACCTGACACTTCCAAACAGCAAGAGGCTTACTCATTAAGGCAGCATGCTAATAGCAATGAGGGACTCATCTTTCAGCGTGAAAGATTGTGAAGACTGGACAATTTTATCCATGGGGTTTACGTAGCAAAAATACTTGAACGGTGCTAGTATATCCTGCTCAGATAGACCGTGTCTAATCTGATCCCTGTACTATGACCTGCCTGTCTTGGCTGATGCAACCTCCTTTCTCATGACAAGGGGTCAGTCCAAAGAGGCACCTGAATTATGGTGTTGTAGGAAAAGTGCCTGGTTACTAAAAATGGCATGAAAATCAATACTGAACAAGATTCTGAAGCTAGAAAACAAACAAGAGGTAAATGTAGAAAGAAAATTATCAAATAAATAAGAGGATTTGGAGTTATAGGCAAAAAAAAAAAGACAGACTGTACATGATTCAGCCTGCCACTAGCATTAAAGGATAAATTCACCTTTTGTAATGTTACACCCATATTCAGGGTGTAACATGTTACAAAAGGACCGACCCCCCATTGATCTCTCATTTTGAGAGCTAGCAGGGATTCTTCTCCCCCCACTGTCAGAATTTTAACAAACTTTGAATGAGAAAACTACAACTTACAACAGCCTTTGCGGCTATCCGCTTGTATTTTAGTGAACTACCACGGCGCTGTTGAGAGCTGTGGTAGTTCATTGAATTTCCCTGCCTTGACTACTGCAACTCTCTTCTCACCGGCCTACCCAAGTGCAGGCTCTCCCCGCTCCAGACCATCCTGAACTCAGCGGCCAGACTCATCCACCTCACCACCCGCTCCACCTCTGCCACCCCCCTCTGCCTCTCCCTCCACTGGCTCCCGATTGCCCAACGCATCAAATTTAAACTTCTAATCCTGACCTACAAAGCCATTCATAACACTGCCCCTGACTACCTCACCAACCTGATCCCCAAGTACCACCCTACCCGAACCCTTCGCTCCTCACAGGACCTCCTTCTATCCTGCTCCCTGGTCTCCTCCTCCCATGCACGACTGCAGGACTTCTCCAGGTCCTCCCCTATCCTCTGGAACTCACTGCCCCAATCCATCCGACTGTCGCCTTTCCTCCCCACATTCAGGCGCTCCCTCAAAACTCATCTCTTCAGGGAAGCCTACCCCACCCTCACCTAACGGCCATTCTCCCTCATTCCTTCCACCACTTCATCCCCCTCAGCCACTTCATCCCCCTCAGCCACTTCATTCCCCTCAGCCACTTCCTATTGTTCCACTACCCCTTCCCTCCTAGATTGTAAGCTTGAAAGAGTAGGGCCCTCTTACCCCTCGTACGCTGTCTGTTTTTGTTGTACTGTGCCATGTATTGTCCCCCCTATTGTACAGCGCTGAGCAAACCCTTTGGCGCTATATAAACTCGATGTAATAATAATAATCAGTGAGTATCTGTTTGCCCGTATGAGGTACAGATACACTGTCAGGTCTGCAGGAGTCCTGCATGACTATTTTCGGAATAAATACGCATTTTTAATTTTTTTGTTAAAAGGTGAACTTATCCTTTAATAAAGCAGTTTTTGTTTTATTATTTAACCTAGTCTTTAATGGATAAGTTACCAGTCTCACTAACCCACTTGTAATGGATATGGTCAAAGGCAGGCATGCCTGAAGTCCAGACTGGGTGACAACCATAGTTTACCCCAATAAATACAATAGCGAAACGAGTGAAGACATGAAGAGACACTTAGGGGGAGATTTACAATAACCGGAGCATGCAAAATCTGGCACAGCTCTGCATAGAAACCAATCAGCTTCCAGGTTTTATTGTCAAAGCTTAATAGAACAAGTTGAAGTTGCAGATTGGCTACCATGTACAGCTGCACCAGATTTCAGCAGTTTTAGTAATTCTCCCCCAATGTGTTATTCGCAGGATTACCAGGTGAAAATAAAGGAAAAAAGCCTAAATAAAAATAATGCAGCCACTACATCCAAGAAAAGGTAAGCTGAAATTCATTTTTTTAGTTTAGATTCACTTTATCATTCTCTAGGACTCAGAGAAGCAGCGAGGGTCAGGAGACTTGACCCAAATGCACAAAGCACTGGGGGCTGAAGGTGACATATATTTCTTTTGATTTACTTGCTCAAAATATTTAGAAAAGTACAGTATAAAAAATGCAGCTTACCGGAAACCAAACATGATTTCATCGTGGCGGAGGTGAGCATCGTCATCAATGGACAGGACAGCTTCAGTCTCTATCTCATCCCAGGGAAGGAAACGATTGTTTAGACTGTTCTTTTCTGTGCGCACCACCTGATGGAGAAAATGAAAAAAGAGTCAATGTATATGTATGATGGGGGGGGGGGATATATACACTCAACAGCCATAAATAAATACTCTGTCCAGTACCAGACAAGACTACATTTAGGTTTCCCCACATGAAAAAATTGGGAGCATCAGACCTGATGCTGAAAAATGTTTCTCTTGGGTAATGATTGTTCACAGTGAGACCAAGCATATAAATTAGTGAATTTACAAGAACACAATATCTGCATATAAATGGTGTAATGTATATAAAGAAAGCCCATATGATAAATCAGGTAAGAACATCCTGAAATTAAAACGCTGATTTCTCTACATTCCAAAAATGCCACCTGAGATTTAAGCTCATGAAAATACTTGGCTGATTTACTGAGGACACTGTCCAGGTGGTCATATGAGATCTTAGAAGAACCTCAACAATAAACCCACCCTCCTTACTCACGTGAAGAAAGACGTAGAAACAAAAACATATGCCGGTTGTATCAGGAAGCCTTGACATGCTCAGATCAACTAAATATTTTCCTATAATGATCATGCTGTCAACACCATCAAAGAAACCCATTCTGAGCATCAGCTATCCTTTGAACTTGAAGAAGGTTGGAGATATAAGCTATTTCTTCAGTTACTAAACTACCTTCATCAATTATCTGCTGCCTGTATCTGCATACCATAGAACCCACCAACAAAGCCAGCATGCCATGTTTCATGGGTAAATCAGGTCTCTGTGCAGTAAACAACTAATGTCCTCATCGAGGAGATGACTAACCAGAGATCGAGAATAAAGTCTTATTGAGGAAGTGACTAACCAGAGAGATATATAAAGTCTTTTTGAAGAAATGACTAACCAGAGATCCAGAATAGTCTTACCGAGGAGATGACTAACCAGAGATCAAGAATGGTCTTACTGAGGAGATGACTAACCAGAGATCCAGAATCAAGTCTTATTGAGGAGATGACTAACCAGAGATCCAGAATAAAGTCTTATTGAGGAGGTGACTAATCAGAGATCCAGAATAAAGTCTTATTGAGGAGATGACTAATCAGAGATCCAGAATAAAGTCTTTTTGAAGAGATGACTAACCAGAGATCCAGAATAAAGTATTATTGAGGAGATGACTAACCAGAGATCCAGAATAAAGTATTATTGAGGAGATGACTAACTGGTGAGTCAAATGTATTGTTGGTTATAAAAGCCCTTGATAGGAGCTATGAAAGCTTCTTCAACAGAGAACTATGGCCAGACTCTGGACATACAAACATTTACATATGCTTAAAGATTAACTTAAGTGTATAAAACAATTTGTGAGCAGGAAGGACTAATGCCGAAGAGACTGTATGTTCTGCAATAAATATTTCTTCTGCACCAGCTAACAAGTTTCTTTAGATCGCAGGCAGAACCGTTTGTGCATGTGCAGCTCGGTGAACATTTTTGGCCTTGGGTGCGGAGATGAATTGAGGCTTGGTTCACACTGTGGCAATGCAAAATTGTATGTTCTGAATGTTGCTGCGCTACAGTGCCATTCATCCTAAGTGGCACTTCAATGTACCTTGCCAACGGATGTATGTTGCAGTGCATCACAACACACACAGTATACATTAACATGCATTATGATGCACTGAGTTGCAAAATTAGTACATGCACCTATATGGTGCTTTTAATAAATGGCCTGGAAAAGTATGTGCGTTAATACACTGTGGTTGTGGGAACTGACACAAATTTTCATGCACATGTTAGCGGAGACAAGGGAGCTCACAATCATCACTTCACTGGAGGTGGAAAAGAGTACAGCAGACTTTAGTTCCACTTTAACAAGCAGAAATACTCATTAACCTTTGTAGATGTGGACACTGTGGAGCAAATCATACTTACATTTCTCAGTGAACATAGTGTTCTTCCCTGTGTACCACTCTGTGTTTACATTAGAGTACAAATGGACCTAGTCTGCTCCAATGTTTGAGCTTCATTTTCAGGCATGGCTAGAATTCACACAGATATGTACTGTACCTGAGTGCAACTGACACGTGCACCCCGGGCTATCTTCAAGTGGGCCAGGGCAAGGCACACCTAATGGTGCAAGAGCACAGTACAGAGCAATCGCTAGTCAAAAGAACTGGTCTTTGGGGATCAAACGTGCTTTGGGCAGGTATGTACACCCTTGGATGAGTGTACCCTTAAAGTGTCCTTGCTGTAAAATTTGAGGATGAATTACTCTACAGTGTCTGCAACTGTACGTATCAGTTAAGGCGTGTTTTAAAGTTCACCAGGTGCTGTTAAAGCTGAACTCCGGGTAAACAGCAAGATATACAAAATAAATACATATATTATTATTTCAGGTACTTATATAGCGCCATCAATTTACGCAGCGCTTTACATACATATATTGTACATTCACATCAGTCCCTAAACCTCAAGGGGTGTACAATCTACCCATTATAGCATTTATTTTTCTGTCCCTGAGAATTACACAGTGCTGTGTGACAGAAGACCTGATTGTTACCAGCCGCAGTTCACTAAGAGGATCAATTTTAAGAGCTTAGGACAAAGGCATGGTCACTGACATTCCAAAAAGCCTTTCCATACTTGTCTGGTTTACAAACCATTTCCTGTGTGACAAAAAACTAAGGCAATTGCAGTGATTTATGAGCATTTTCAGAATCAAAACACCACAACAATTTCAGCGGCATTTCTGTTCTACAGTTTGCAGAGCTAGCTCTATACTGTCCAAAGTTTCTTTGGCAGCATTATTAGTGCAACCACACTGCGATGCACAAATTTTTAAAGCAAAACTAACATAAAAAGGTCGAAGTAAATCCAAAAATAGCAAAGTTTATGATCAGAAAGACAAGACATTTACTGATAGTTCTAGAAGAAAGTCAAAACTGGCTATAGAACTCATGTGATGCTTATGTAAGGAGCTAGGAAGGAGCTAAACCCTCCTGCACAGGAAGACAGGTTTTGGATATGTGTGGACCAGCTGTCTCCATCTGAAAAACTAAAAATGTTTATATCACCCAAATCAGGAACAACTTTTAAAGCGGTTGTAAGTGGGAAAAAAAAACAAAGCATATCCCTCTATAGTATGTTCTTGTTTCAATCCGAAGCACCGAGCGTGATCTCTGTTTGTTCACTTTCTCTGCAGGAGTCACTTTTGATAGTTTAACTCTACGTAAAGCAATCCTGCCTCCCTCCAGCACACAGCAGGTGATTGAAAGCCTCAGCTGTCCATATTTGCCTACGAGACTGTGCAGAAGGAGGAGTGTCCATTTGCTCCACTCAAGTCTCAGATTACACTCAGCTCTGGGCTCTGTAGTGCAAGAAACACCTTTTTTGAGACCCACTGAAAGTGGGTCTTTTTAATGGCCTTTGCCATTGAGTTTGATGGGAGAGGCTGGAAGGCTCCTGTGAATATCACAGAATCCTGCCTCAATGGTTATATGAAGAACACAACTCCTGCATCCTTTTAGATGTGCATGCTCCTCCATGCTAGCCACAGGGTTCTACAGACTATAGCAGCTCAACCCGTAGATCAGTTGCTTGATTACATGGTAATAGAGTGTAATCAAGAACTTTACTAGCAGATTGCACAGGAAAATACAGCTGCCAGAAGGGAAGCACATATAGAAGGGATGGCAGGGATGTGAGCTTTCATACAGCACTTGAGAACAGCAGCACAATGATTGATGGCAAGCCTTAAGGATCACACTCACATATAGAAAAAAAAATTATGAATTGCAGAGAAAGCTAATAGCTGTGAGAGGCAGGCCGTATGGATCAGGAGGAGAGGGGACTGAAGTCGTTCAGACAGGAAATTAAAGTGGATTCAAGATAGCTACTGCTGCTTCCATGGGTTATAGTGTGAAGATGCGCGTTTGGAAGAAATTGAGAATAATAACACAGGAGAGGACTTGTTACAAGTGTGGAGAAAAAAGGTAAGGCTGGAGTTCAGCTTGACTTTCTCCCAATACACCTGTGTTTCAGATTCAGCAGTGGGGGCTTCTAAAGAAGTGGACCCTGTATTTTAACCAGTTTACAACCATATAACACATATGTGACGCCCAGAACATGGGCTTTATTCCTGGGAACCGTGTATACACGGACCTCAATCTCACACTCCAAGCACTGAGACTGAGCTGTTACTGGCAGCTCCGGATCTCATTCCAACAATCACAAACCGAAAAAAAAATCAGCTCTTAATTTTATGATCACATTGATTAGTGATCACTACTCTGAAGATCCACCGCAATGTTGTGTCTCCTCTGTGCAGAGCAAAAGATACATTGCCTCTAGAGAAGTCGGTTTAATAGGGATGCACCAATACACCAACTTTTTTTTTTGATCTGTGAGTACGATACTTTTGGTCAAGTACTCATCGATACGGAGTACTGATACTTCTGGTGAGAATTGCACCGGATGTTGCTGACCAATCAGATGCTGTCCAGCCCATACTGTCACCCCTGCAAGGAGAGGAGAGAAAGCTGCTTCACAGGACTGGCTTTCCCCATGGCTGTCTCTCCTCTCCTTGCAGGGATAACAAAACAGGCTAGACAACATCTGATTCGTTCAGTACAGTCCTTGTGACGGTGCTGACTAATCAAAAGCACTCTAGCCAGAACTGTCATCCCTGCAAGGAGAGGAGGATAGAAAGCAGCGGGGATTTTAAATCCCCGCTGCCTTCTCTTCTCTCCTACCGCTGAGAATATGGAGTATCTACCTCCATAGTATACATCCTCACACGCCCACTCTTCATTCAGCATGGGATGCCTGCAGGTAGGTTTCCCACACTGCTCCCGTGTGAACTCAGGATATGACAAGCCTGGGTTCAGACAAGAGCAGTGGGGAAACCGCATGTGATTTGGACAGGAATCGCATTCCTGTCTAGATCGCATGCTAATCTTTGCGGTACAATTTGTATTTACGCAAATCGCACCGCAAAGTATCGGTTTCCAGTATCGCCAGAATTTTCACGAGTACTTGTGAAAATACTCGGTATCGGTACTGATATCTATATCGGTGCATCCCTATTGTTTAATATACTATATGTAAAGCACTGCATAAATTGTTACCACTATACAAATACCTGTAAAAAAAATGTTTTAAAAATTAAACAATTAACAAGATCAGGGCTTGAAGTGTCAGTATAAGTGGCAGTGTGTCAAATAGTGTCAGTGTGTTTTTTTTTGTTTTTTTTTTAAATTCTATTTAGTGTCTAGGTAAAAAAAAAACAAAAAAAAAAAACAAAAAACATGAAATGTGTACTACTGTTTCTTAGCCCTACTATGGATACAAAGAAAAAATGATGCACACATACGGTTTGTGACACCACCACAATTGTCAGTAGTAGGAAAATGTATTTTGCTAGTTTTTTTGGTGGTGGGTCATGGCAATGGCATAAAAAAATTAGAATGCTAAAGCTAGAATGTTACAAATTATTTTTTTTCTTTTGTTTAGTACTTTGGATCAGATTTCCTTTGATAATTAAAATCAGGAGTTATCCATTAACATTTACCACCAAATGAAAGTTCAAACTGTCCTGGAAAAAAAACAAGGTACTGTACAATCCACCTCAACACTGTAAGCAGGTGCACTGATATATAACCAGGGGTGCTCAAACTTTTGAAAAGCGTGGGCAACTTTAGTGATTTGGTAAGTGGTCACAGTCCATAATGAAATAGAATGGTTCAGAATTTCTAATTTTTTTATTTTAAGTAGCATAATGAAGAATTTAAATTTTAATCAGGATCATCATTTTCAATGGGACCAATCCCCTTGGATGTTTAGCCACTGTTTTACTCAGAAAAATCAAATTTTTTTTTAGGGCTTGTTCACATTTGACTGTTCTTCCAACTCTTGCCAAACGCCCCTATAACATTTGACAAGCATTGGGTATGCGGAGCGATTTTAACGCTCCGCAAACGCCACGTGCGTGGTTTTGCGGTGGTTGCTAGGCGTTTGCCAAGCATTAAAAAAATGCCCCACAAACACCTATAATGAAGTTTGAATGGTGTTACCGCGTCGCAACCGCCGGCCAGGCGTTTGCGGAGCAACACCATACACTTAAATAGGAGGCTTCAACTCCTCCTGACTCGACCAGAGGCGTCCTGTTTGCCAGGACACTAACGCATGAACAGCACCATGTGCTGCAATGTGCAGAATCTTCCCAGGCGTTTGGGAAACGGTAAAACCGCTTCCCAAACGCCTGTCTGCCACTTGCTAACAAGGCTAGTGTGAAAGTAGCCTAAGGCTGGCCATACATTATACAATCTGGAGATTTTTGGTTTAGATTTACCAAAAACCATATAATAGGAGGACAAACCTAAACAACACTTTCAGTTGTATCCAATTAGGCAGGCCCTTGCACTACATAGTTGAAGGTAAATCTAAAGGAAATTGGGCAGAAAATTGGAAGATAACTGTATAATGTATGGCCAGCCGTAGACTGGCCATACATTATACAATTTTCTTGAGATGTCTGGTTTAGATTTATCAAAAACCATATAATAGGAGGTCATACCGAACACTTTAGGCAGGCTCTTGCACTACATAGTTGAAGATAAATCTAAAGGACATTGGGCAGAATTTCACAGAAAATTGTAGTGTGTATGGCCAGCCTAAGGCTGGCCATACACACTACAATTTTCTGTCCAATGTCTGCCCAATTTCCTTTAAATTTACCTTCAGCTATGTAGTGCAAGAGCCTGCCTAATTGGATACAATTGAAAGTGTTGTTAGGTATGACCTCCTATTATATGGTTTTTGGTAAATCTAAACCAAAAATCTCACGAAAATTGTATAATGTATGGCCAGCCTTAGTATCCGGATCACTAGTAATTGCACTCTCAAGCTCAGGTGTGACCAGCCAAAAAAAAAAAAAGCTCCAAATCAGCGCTGCAGCCTTCACGATTTATCAGGGTCTTTGCAGCAATACCTTGCATTGCCAAAACTAGAACTATAGACAATATAAACAAAACACAAGGGGGTTTATTTACTAAAGCTGGAGAGTCCAAAATCAGACTCCCTTCTGCATAGAAACCAATCAGCTTCTAACCTCAGCTTGTTCAATGAAGCTTTGGCAATGAAACCTGGAAGCTGATTGGTTTCTATGCAGAAGGGAGTCTGATTTTGGACTCTCCAGCTTTAGTAAATAAACCCCAATATGTCAGGGAAGCACATGCCCTAGTAGTGCAATAAACATTTTTATTAAAGCAGAGCTCCAGTCTCCTGTGAAAAAAAAAAAGTCAGCAACTACAAAAACTGTAGCTGCTGACTTTAAAAAAAGCAGGCAATCGGTTGTCCCAGGATCCAGTGGTGTGCTTACCCCCAGCCATCCTCCATCTCCGGCATCTTAACTGTGGGCACCTGGCTGTGACAGCTTGGGGCTTCACAGCCGGGTGTCCACTGCGCATCCGTGGTTGGAGCAAATACCTGTCAATATTGGGAAACCGCAACCCCCCCACTCCCCAAATGTGCTAGTGGGGACGAGTCCTTAAAGAAGAACTTCCCCTTTTGGGTGAAGCTCCACTTTAAGATAAATGACACACATGCTCCTGGGATGACACCAAATTCATGACACAGCTGTGAGAATCCACCTTCAGAACCCCTGCAAGGATACCACTAGATGTAATCCACTCGGCTAAAGGCTCCTCCTCCCGTATCTGCGTGTTAAGAATGAAGGAGAGGAGCCGGCAGGGAGGCGGCTGCAATACCGGCTTGGGTATGTGAGCCACTAGGATTATGGAAGACCAGCAATCGTTCAGTAGAGCGGTGTGCACCCGTAGGAAGATGTGCGGGTTGCCAAAGGCTTGAGGTTGTGGGCCATGGGATGAGCATGCCTGATAAATACCCTGAAATTCTTGTTCTGTGCTTCCTTCTCAAACTGAACTCTGGTTTCCACAACTTCAGGGTTATCATTCTCCTTTCCAATCAGAGTTTGCTCACGAGCCTAAAAAAACAAACATACAAGCAAGCTGCAAGAGCTCCAAGAAGAACACATATCGTTCCGGCAAAATAACTTGAACAAGACTGAGGCAGGGCTGCTGAGAATGACAAATGGAGGAATACTGATCATTTTGGGAAGCAGACATTGTACCGGAGGGACATGTGCATACAGGAAAACTGTAAAAGTCGTTCTCAGTGATTTACAAACCTGGAATGACACCGACCTGTTTTATGACGTGTGGAATGCAGCAATTCTTGTCACCATCCAAACATGTTACTTTTTTTACTACAGGTTACTATTTATTACATGTTTTTATTTTTTATAGTGCTGAAAATGTATGCAGCACTGAACATGCACATCACATATTGTACGTACACATACTAAGGCCAATTTGGACAGTAGCCAATTGTACTACCAGCAAGTCTTTAACATTTGGGAGGAAACCCATGCAAGCACAGGGAGCACATGCAAACTCCATGCAGGTAGCATCCTGGTTGCAATTAGAAGCAAGGACCTCAGTGTTAAAAGGCAGAAGTGATAATCACAGAAAAAGGGGGACACTGCTTCCTAAACTAAATGTAAAAGCCAAACATATTTTATTGTGATCTGTGGTCCAAATTTTGTGACCTTATGATCACTATACAGAGGCAAAAAGAACGTGCAAAAACTACATTTTAGGGGAGTCATAAGAGAAGAGCGGAGAAGAAATTTTCCACTGGGGACAAATGTTCTGATATCTAGAATTACTCTCCATTTGGGTTGATGTTCTCTCCTTCCTGTTGCATTTCCAAGATATGAAGTGAAAGGAAATCTCCCCAGGAGGACACAGACCGAAAAAAAAAAAAAAAACTGATGGTGGCTTTAATTCTTTCCGAGTCTAGTCAAAACTTAAAAAAAAAAAGACCTCTTGCTGCCTGGGCCAATTTTTAAAATTTTCACACACTTTGACCACTTGCCAACTGGGTACTTTCACCCCCTTCCTCTCCAGGCCAATTTTCAGCTTTCAGTGCTATTGCACGTTGAATGGCTACTGTGCGGTCATGCAACACAGTACCCCAAAAATATTTTTAGCATTTTTTTGAGACAGATAGAGCTTCGTTTTGGTGGTATTTAATCACCACTGGAATTTTTATTTTTTTTACTAAAAACGAAAAAAAAGCAAAAAAATTTTGGGAAAAAAACTGTTTTTGTTTTAAAAAATTGTAAATAAGTAATTTTGCTCCTTCACTGATGTGCACTGATGAGGCTGCACTGATAGGTGACAATGATGGGTACTGACAGGCATCATTGATGGGCAATGAAAGGCAGCAATGATGGGCACTGATAGGCTGCATTTATTGACTGCATTGATGAAGAGGGAGCACTGATGGGCATTGACAGACATCAATGATAGGCACTGATGGGTGGCAATGATAGGCACTGATAGGTGTAACTGATGGGTACTGATTAGGTGGCACTGACAGGCGTCACTGATGGGCACTGACAGGCGTCACTGATGGGCACTGACAGGCGTCACTGATGGGCACTGATAGGCGTCAATGATGGGCACTGATAGGCGTCACTGATGGGCACTGATAGGCGTCACTGATAATCAGAGTACTGATTATCAGTGCCCTGATTTATCAGTGTTGATGACCCCTCTGAGTATTGCGACTTACCAACTCACCTCACGCACTGTCAGCATGAGGAAAGAACTGGCGATAACCGACATTTCCTGTTTACATATGATCAGCTGATCACATGGTAAAGAGCCTACGTTATCGGCTCATATGACGTCCTCCCAAAACAAGAGAGCTCCCGTCCGTCATTTCCCTATTTGGCTGGCAGGAGGCGGTTAAAACCAGTATTTTATTGCTAGTAACTGCTTATAACCCTGAAACATTATACATTTTATGAAAGCAGATGCCCTGGAGAAAAAAATGGTGGTTGTTGAAATTACGTCACATGATATTTGCACAACCATTTATTAAAGGCAAATATCAGGATAAAATGAATTTTAAGCACACAATACCCTATGTTTCAGTAAAATATAAGAGACGATGTCATATATAGATATGAAGTAAAGATATAAATTTGCACACACCCATGAAATAGCAAGAAAAAAAAAAGTGATACCTAAAGATTTTCATAGGTGATCATTTCAAAGTCTTTACAGATTATCAGCTGTGAACTATGGCCATAGAATTATTGCTCTCTGAAGTTTGCAGTGAAACCTCACGTTTGTGGCACAATTACCATTTCCACACGTGTGTGAGACCTATGTGTGCATGTTAGTGCTTGGTTAGATGCTTCCCTGGCTGTGACAACCAGGGAATGACAGCTCTGAAACCGGATGTGATGAAATCATCGCTTGCGATTAATTTGAGACAGAGGAATTCAGGGAATGGATGTTCCTCCGTCTCCTTTGTGGAAGCTGTCCCAACAGCTTAGGGCTCGTTCACACTTGACTGTTTTACCAACTCTTGCCAAACGCCCCTATAGCGTTTGGCAAGCGTTGGTCCGGCGTTTGCGGAGCGTTTAACACTTGGCAAACGCCGCATGCGCGGTTCAGCGGCGGTTGCCGAGCATTAAAAACGCTCTACAAACGTCTATAATGACGTTTGAATGGTGTTACCGCTCCGCAAACGACCCACAACTGCACTGCAAACGCCGGCCGTTTGCTGGGCGGCACCATAGACTAGAATAGGAGGCATTCAACGCCTCCTGACTCGACCAGAGGCGTCCGCTTTGCCACGTCGCTAACCCTCCCATTAGAACAGCATCAAGTGCTGCAACGTGCAGAATAGTCCGAGGCGTTTGGGAAGCGGTAAAAACGCTTCCCAAACGCCTTTCTGCCGCCTGCACACAACACTAGTGTGAACGTAGCCTTACTGCTATCCTGAGCTACCTGGAGGAATGGGGTATCGTGTTTACAATACAGTCCACCACCAGATAAAAGAGAAAAAAAAACCCCAAAATACCAAGATCATGGCTGCAACTGCAATAATAGATAGTACTGATAGACTGCAGTGATTAGGCGGCACTGATGGGCACTGGTTGTCACATATTGATATATATCTGCTGACCGGACAATTTTATATGTATATCGGTCAGCAGGTGGTTAAATCAGTGCAAATCAAACAAATAGCCTTTTTTAAAAAAAAAAATTTGTTGTTTTCCTTTTATTTTCAATCCTTTATTGTATCCCTGAGCTGCTGATCTTCTGTGGCCTCTTTGCAGCCACTTGCACTCCAGTGATTGCTGTGCAGCATCTCCCAAGGTTTCCTGACTGTGACCATGCCTATGTAATGTGTATGTAAACAGACACTTTTAGTTTCCATCGAAAGCCCATATGACAACACAGCGGAACAAATGGAAGATGGACAGAGCATTGTTCCTCTATAACAGGCCATGCCTGGACAAGGACATACATGGTAGGATCAGCGGGTTTATTTTATTGGAAGTTGTAGATTTTAAAGGTGAAATTTAAATAACTTCTCAAATACTGTACCATGAATATTTTGTAGCTTACATGAGAGTTTAGTGATTGGGGTCACGTCTACTTTACACAACTGCTACTTGCTTTCCTTGTCTAACCGGATTTTGGGAAAAGGACAGCTGGCCTCCTATTGCTCGCTCAAGGCAACACTGCCACTTTTCATTGCATTAGCTGCAGCATGGGCTCTGGCTAGCAATGAACATGCAGGCTCTTGTTCCAGGCTTGGCATGTCTGCATCATATGACTGAGCGGCTTGGCTTTTCCAGCTGGAATGTGCACACTCACTGACCATCTGTTTCTATTCTGAGTCTGGTGATTTGCCTAATTCGAATGACTTCTATAAGAGGAAGCCAAAACATCCCATGCAAGAATCACTCATTCACAAAACCAAAGTGTATGCTTATAGTGCGGCAACTCACTTCCCGGAGGATGCAAACTAATTCCACTAAACATAAAAATGTTAAGAATCAGGGGTCAGCACAATAATGAAAAGATTTTATATTTAGTATATATATATATATATATATATATATATATATATATATATATATATATATGAGAGAGATCTCATACACACATACACTATATTGCCAAAAGAATTGGGCCAGTCCTCCAAATCATGTGATTCAGGTGTTCCAATCCCCTCCATGGACACAGGTGTATACAATGAAGCCCCTAGGCATGCAGACTGCTTCTACAAACATTGGTGAAAGATTGTTTCGCTCTCAGGAGCTCAGTGAGTCCAAGCGTGGTCCCGTGATAGGTTGTCACCTGTGCAATAAGTCCATCCGTGACATTTCCTGGCTACTAAATATTCCACGCTCAACTGTTAGTGGGATTATAACAAAGTGGAACAAACTGGGAACTACAGCAACTCAGCCACCAAGTGATAGGCCACGTAACATGACAGAGCGGGGTCAGGGCATGCTGAAGCGCACAGTGCACAGAAGTCACCAACTGTCTGCAGAGTCAATAGCTAAAGACCTCCAAACTTGGTGTGGCCTTCAGATTAGCACAACAACAGTGTGTAGAGAGCTTCATGGAATGGGTTTCCATGGCCGAGCAGCTGCATCCAAGTCTTACATCAGCAAGTGCAATGCAAAGCGTCGGATGCCGTGGTGTAAAGCACGCCGCCACTGGACTCTAAAGCAGTGGAGACGTGTTCTCTGGAGTGACCAATCATGCTTCTCTGTCTGGAAATCCAATGGACGTGTCTGGGTTTGGCGGTTGCTAGGAGAACGGTACCTGCCTGACTGCATTGAGCCAAGTGTAAAGTTTGGTGGAGGGGGGATTATGGTGTGGGGTTGTTTCTCAGGGGTTGGGCTTGGCCCCCTAGTTCCAGTGAAGGGAACTCTTAAGGCGTCAGCATACCAAGACATTTTGGACAATTTCTGGTGCAGACTAAAAAAGGGTCCTGCATGGTGTGGATGCAGTGCGATTTGACCCATACAAAATGTATGGCTGAAATTGAACCTCACACCAATCGAATGTGATTTGCACAGGAATGTGGTGCGGTTCCTGTGCCAATCACATGCGATGTGCGCCACCGCATCAGTGTGAACCCGGGCTAAAGCCTGAACACATTTTGGCATATGTTAGAAAAATTGTACATATCACAGCTACTAGGATAAATTATACCACAAGTTTTTTCGTGAAAGAATTGTGTTTTGCATTTGGTGATGTGATTTTCTTTAATTATCAAAGAAAAGCTGGTACAAAACATAAAAAAAAAAAAAAAATCAGTTTTTAAAATGTAGCTATAAAATCCCTGCTATTACTATGACCTACGACCAAAGAACAACCCAAAATAATTTCCGCTGCTCCTGACTATAGCAGCAATACCACATGTGCACACTATTTGTCTGTACCTGTAGTTGGGCCCAGAGACATGCATTTTGTATGTAATAGAATGTATCTTTTTCTCCATTCAAGAAAAAACAAAATAAACGATGGTGCCAGGCTATATACAGTGACTGATCACTGTGATAGCCAGTCACAGGCTATCACAGCGATTGGGTAAGAACCAGTCCTCCTGGTTCCCGATTGCGAAAACAAGGGTCGGAGCTGTCTGTAACAGCTTAGTCTTTGTGCAGGGAGCGAGCGATTCATCAAGCTCTCAGCACAAACATAGTAGTGCATATCTTCGGCCCCACGGATAAAGACCAACTTCCATGAGGCAGCATATATATGTGTACACTCAGCAGGAAAAGGTTAACTTACCTGATCCCTCGCTCCCCGACAGCCGAAGCTCTCCTCTTTTTCTTGACGCTCCATGTTACAGCAACGCAATGCAACAGTCTGCATTTGACGTGTCAAACTGGGCGTCCTCAGAGGTATATCTATGCCAGTGTTTCTCAACCTTTTTTCACTCAAGGCACCCCAATTATGGACAATCTGGACAATCTGGAGGCACCCCATTCTAAAATGTGAAAAACTATTTTAAATAGCAACATCCACACATGTAGGACACGCAACATTAGAGGTGATTTATTCTTCCAAAGCAAATACACTTTTACACACTGGTACTGACTAGTATTCCAATGTTTCTCTTCTCCCTCAGTTTTTCTCCATCACTGAGCTAATGTGACCCCAGCACTGATGGAGAGGAGCATCAAAAAAGGATGCTGTGCAGGCGCCTGACAACCTCCTTATCAACTGATGATGTCACTGGTTGTCAGGACGCCGGCGGCTAGAAGGTCTTAATGGTGCGCAATGAAAACCTATGGCTTTGTGGAACCAAAAGGAAGGCTTATTCCACCCGCTGGCTTGTCTACAAGTTTTGGACAATTTTAGACATTTTGCCAAGGCACCCCTGAAGAAACCCTAAAGCACCCTGGTCGAGAAAGGCTGATCTATGCGATGCGTTGCTTCTCAGTCCGGCATTTTATGCTTTTTTTTTTTTTTTTACTCTGGAGCCATGTGAATGGAATATATGTACATATTTTTAACCTTAATAAACGTTATTATACTATTTGGGTGCCTTCCTCCATTCCTTACATGCACATATATCATACTCCGGTGACATATCGGGACGACTGAGGGTGATGAGTAAAGTCAATCCCAGGAGGACTACAAGATTCAGCAGAACCAGATTTGCCAGACCAATGCGAGATAGACGCTTGTTTTATTATAAGAGTCCACAACAGCTGATGAGTGAGTGGGACCACTGGTGGGGAGCACAGAGCATGAATCACGAAGTCTAAACGGGAGCAACACGTGTACTACTTCAGTAATGAGTCTGACACAAAGGATTTTATTTCATGTAATATATATATATATATATATATATATACACACACACACACACACGTGATTCTGAATTTCC
This sequence comes from Staurois parvus, assembly GCF_062004578.1. NCBI lineage: Eukaryota > Metazoa > Chordata > Amphibia > Anura > Ranidae > Staurois > Staurois parvus. Next base: position 3,274,810 of record NW_028318244.1, on the reverse strand, counting down.
GGGTAGGGGACACACACGAGCCGCGTGCACGCCCTACCCGCGCCGGCATTTGCACACACAACAGAGGAGGATCCAGGCTCCTCTGTGCAAAACCACTGCACACAACAGGTAAGTATAGGCGTTTTTTTAAACAAATAAGCCTTCAGAATCACTCTCCTCATGGGGTAACACTTTGAAGGCAGTTTCTGGGTGGCAGCAATGGAGCCTTTATCATGAACTCTCTCCTGGCTTTGGTCTTTATGTATTTCTATGGTTTGTGGTTAATGACATCAGAGAGCCTGCAACCTCCGAAGTGCCTTAAAGAAGAGGGTGTGGAGGGGGCTGGTCAGGGTGTGGAGGGGGCTGGTCACGGTGTGGAGGGGGCTGGTCACGGTGTGGAGGGGGCTGGTCACGGTGTGGAGGGGGCTGGTCACGGTGTGGCGGGGGCTGGTCACGGTGTGGCGGGGGCTGGTCACGGTGTGGCGGGGGCTGGTCACGGTGTGGCGGGGGCTGGTCACGGTGTGGAGGGGGCTGGTCAGGGTGTGGAGGGGGCTGGTCAGGGTGTGGAGGGGGCTGGTCAGGGTGTGGAGGGGTTTGGTCAGGGTGTGGAGGGGGCTGGTCACGGTGTGGAGGGGGCTGGTCACGGTGTGGAGGGGGCTGGTCACGGTGTGGAGGGGGCTGGTCACGGTGTGGAGGGGGCTGGTCACAGTGTGGAGGGGGCTGGTCACAGTGTGGAGGGGGCTGGTCACAGTGTGGAGGGGGCTGGTCACAGTGTGGAGGGGGCTGGTCACAGTGTGGAGGGGGCTGGTCACAGTGTGGAGGGGGCTGGTCACAGTGTGGAGGGGGCTGGTCACAGTGTGGAGGGGGCTGGTCACAGTGTGGAGGGGGCTGGTCACAGTGTGGAGGGAGCCTGCAAGATCAAGGGATTATACAAGTAAAAATCCTTGTTACTGGTACCCTAAGGCAGAAAAGAGCGTGCTGGGGGGATGTCTGCAGTGCTGGGGGGATGTCTGCAGTGCTGGGGGGATGTCTGCAGTGCTGGGGGGATGTCTGCAGTGCTGGGGGGATGTCTGCAGTGCTGGGGGGATGTTTCCAGTGCTGCAAGGCAGGCTGTCTTTTACCCCGGAGTTCAGCTTTAAGACAGCCTGTATATACAAATGGGTGCCTAACGCACCTAACAAGATGCATGCCTCATTATTGTCAGTGCAGGTGTGTGTTGAGGTCCCAACCAGACTAAATGAAACAACAATGCACCAACAAGGAAAAGAAATCATGACAATATTTCTACATACGTGATGCTTAAATCTGACCTCCAGCCTTCCCTTCAGTCTTGCACAGTTGTACCGACTTCTCTCCTGGACTGAAATGGCTTCGTCTGATGTCACTGCACACTGTGAGCTTCTCACAATGTGCATTAGAAGCTGCAGCTAGTAAGATAGAGCTCGCCTTATTTCCTGGCTGGAAGACATCCAGCATCATCTAGTACTTTCCTCCCCGACCTGCCCCTTTCATTCATTGGATTTGGGTTCTTTCAATTGTAAAGGCTCAGCATCACCTAAGGTGCCTTGCATGGTAATACATTCTTCCTAGGAACGCCCACTCCTCCAAACTGACATTCACCCAACAAGTCATTTTAATATCTGCGTATCAGGACTGACCTCTTGAGAAGAGTACTAAGGCACAGCGCTGTGCTCTTTTTATGAAGCTATGTACAGCACCCAGCTGGTCCTTTCAACCAGCCATGATCTGTCTGCAATGCATAGAGAAGCACAGAGACTAAGTTATGACACCACTGAGCCTAAAATTAAAATGGAAAGGTTTTACTTAGGTATTTAACTAGGGGATGCAGCATACAGATTCAAAGTCAGCTGTAAAGCTTACAAGAGATTTGAGCAATTAGATTTCCTTTACACATGTTAGTCAGAAGGGCTGCAATTTACTGCTGCTGTAAAAGGACACTTCGCACAATGACTTTTTGAATAACAAAAACAGACCCCTAGTTAGATCCCCAGTTTAGGCTAATTTGTACATTTCCCAGCTCAACTCCAATTAAATCATTGCCTCCGAGCAACAGCACAGCGCTAAATTCACAATATGTCAATGAGCTGAATGACAGAGCAATACACTGAGAACAGAAAGCCTGAGCCACCAGCCTGAAAGTACAGAGGAGTATTACAAACTGAGCAGTGAATGCTGATTGGCTGGTTACTGCTCAAAACTGCTGTATATCCACTTGGAGACCATCTGCTGACGATGTAATGCAGGCGAACGGCCGCTGTAGGCAAAGCGACATACCTGTACGCCGCTGCCTACTTCCGGGTTTAGGGTACGCACATGTGCGCCCCCGCCCATCACCCTCTGTGATTGTACACAGCGGAAGCCTGTTAGTAAGTTCCAACAAATGAATCACGGCCGGGACCTGCTGATCGGCTGTGTCTAATTATAGCCCAGAGCTCTGTGTTGGTAAACAACACAGAGCTCTGTACACAGGGAGCAATTTGTCAGTTTCTCATCCCTGCAAAGCAGAGATCTAGTAGTAAGAGCAGCACACGTTACACACACTACATATAGGTAGGCACACATTTAACGCCTTGATCGCCCTAGATGTTAACCCCTTCTCAGTCAGTGTCATTAGTACAGCGACAGTGTATAATATTATTTCTGTTCAATGTATTATTGTCTCTGGAGATGTCAGTGTTAGGCAATACCCGCCCCCCGTGTCGGTTAGTGTCAGATTGCCCACAGCACTATTGCAGTCCCATTATAAGTCACTGATCACCGTGACAGTGTATATTATCATCCCTGCATTGGTGCCACTGTCAGTTTCAGTTAGTCCGTCCCCCCCCCCAGCGTCAGATTGCCTGCTGCACTATCGCAGTCCCTTTATCTCGGTCGCCTCCATTACTAGTATAAAAATTAAACTCATAAAAATCAAATACATATAGCAGAACACATTTTAGCCAAAATATATGAAGAAATTCGATGTTTTACATTTTTTTTTGTTGGATATGGTTTTAGCAGAAAGTAAAAAAAACATTTAAAAAATGTTTTGTTCTTTTTTTGTTTGTATCACAAAAAATAAATTCAGTGGTCAAATACCATCAAAAGCAAGCTCTATTTGTGTGCCGAATAGCAAACAATGGCCTGGTCATGAAGGGGATAAAACCTTACAGGGCTGAAGTGAATATATGGGTAATTGAATGGCAATATCTGTGTATAGGAATGGCCAGATAGATATAGTAAATCAAAGGTCAGCAAAAACAAAAAAATGCATCCAACATGTGAAAAAAAAAAAAAGAGGGGGGGGCATGCGTATATGTGTGTGCCTATATATATATATATATATATATATATACACATACATATATATATATATATATATATACACACATACACACACACACACACATAGATACATATATACACACACACACACACACACACACACACACATAGATACATATATACACACACACACACATAGATACATATATACACACACACACACACATAGATACATATATACACACACACACACACACACACACACACACACAGATACATATATACACACACACACACACACATAGATACATATATACACACACACACACACATAGATACATATATACACACACACACACATACATATATATATACACACACACACACATATATATATATATACACACACACACACAGATACATACATATATACACACACACACTATTTTTTTTTTTTCTGCAAAAAAAAAACAACCAAAAAAAACGAATCCAGAGGTAACGCTGTCATCCCCAACCATTTTTAAAAATACAGGCGGCTTTACTGTCAAACTGATCCTCTAAATCAGCCTGTTTCAACCAGAGTGCCTTGTTAAAATGCCTAAAAATTTACCAAAAATTGTATAGAAGCGAGCGGGTGGATCAATCCTGCCTTTTAGTTACACAAAGCTACAGGTTTCCATTGTGCACCATTACAACCTTGTAGCCTGGTGGGGATTCACAAACACTATTTCACCATCAAGTTCGCTCCCCTTGTGATTGACAGCAGGCAGCAAGCAGATTCTTAATAGACACCCTGAACAGGGGCGGACTGACCATTTGGAAACTCGGGCATGGCCCGAGGGCCTGGGGTCAGTAGGGGGCCCCATGAGATGCCCCTGGTACCTTTTTCATAGGCTTTTTTGAGTTTGGGCAAGGACACAGGGGCCCCATGATCCCCTATTGCCCAGGGGCCCCATGAGTTGTCAGTCCGTCCCTGCCCCTGATATTGACTACAGAATCCGCATGATGGGAATTGTGATCTGTACCAGTGAAGCTGCAGAAGGGACATCACTGCTCTCTGGATTCTTCCTCTGGGTGCCCAGGCATAGCACAGTTTTCTGTATCAAAGCCATGATGTCACCAATTATAAAAAGGTATTTTTGTAAGAAAAAAAAAAAATAGGAAGCAAAAAAACAACATGGAAATGATGATCAAAATAATTGCCAGCTTTAAAAGGCATATTAGCATATAGAGATGTGAGAATATATATTTGTTCATATTATCACTAGTAATCGGCATTCATACACAGTAATGGTTGTGGAAGCAGTTCACTCGCACGGCCTTTTTCACATGTAAACTGCTGAAGAAATCTTTTTTAGGAACTGTGGACAAGGCCTGCGTCCTATCCATGAAGCCCCGCGCTGCAGCCATCAAAGCTCTCAGGGGTATGAGTCACACAGAAAAATAGGTTAAATGTCGTACGAGCTAAATCAAAGGCATGACTTTCATGGAGAGAGAATCACAGAACCATTTGAGAAAGACAGAGGCGTGCGGAGGAATTGTGGGTAGACGTTCATGTATCCCGTGAATATCTTTCAGGATTGCAATTATATAGAGTGCTGATCCTGACTGCCTCCAACACCTGAGGGATCTCTGTGCTGCGCGCTGCAATTTACACTGTCATCTTCATTCCTCTGTCAGGCTAAACTACGGCTTTTATAGCCAAAGCTGCTTGGAGACAGATAGGAAACAATCAAGCCGATGTATTTGAAGGGTTCTGGTCATTTTAAAGCTGAATTCCAGGTATGGCAATTTTTACACAGCTACATGGGTCCAGCTTGGACCAAATTAAGAAGGCATTTGCCATACATGGCCGATCCGTGCGGACGTTGGAAATCACAGTAGTAGGTGACACTATTCCAGTCATTTCCACTGGCTTCCAGTTTCCATGTCATGAGAGTGCCCTGCTGCTTATTGATCACTTGCTCGGCATGAGTGCATTTTCTAAATGAAAGCAACATTGGATGAGGTGGAGATAGTGACATCACCGTGATGTCTCTCCTCCTCGTCCAATCAAAGAATGCTTTGCAATCATTGAATAAATGCCACGTGTTCCCTAAATGGCACCTGTGCCAAACCAGTGATCTCCTGTGCTCACAATGCAGCAGGGCAGCCGCTCAGCACAGGACCTGGAAACTAGTGGAAATCACTAGAGTAGCGATGCCTACTACAGCGATTTCCAGCTTCCACAAGGATCCCACAGGGGAGGACGGGGCCCCTGTGTCCTTGCCCAAACTCAAAAAAGCCTATGAAAAAGGTACCAGGGGCATCTCATGGGGCCCCCTACTGACCCTGGTCCCTCGGGCAGTGCAGAGTTTCCAAATGGTCAGTCCGCCCCTGAGCACATACACTTATATCATTCTAAGCTGGACCAATGTAAAAATTCCCATGCCTATTCTTTAGCTTTCAGTGCCTATACATGAGATCAGGGGTGTCCAAACTATGGCCCTCCAGCTGTTTAAGTACTACAAGTCCCATCATGCCTCTGGGTGTCTTGCAAGGCCTCATGGGACTTGCAGTTCCTCAACACCTGGAGGGCCATAGTTTGGACACCCCTGCATGAGATGGCCACTGTACAACCCCAATGATTCTGATCAGTAACACAATTACTTGTGTATGGGCACTGCAAGGCTTGTGATAACACTTCAACTGGCCAACTAGTTTTTTCAGACCATCAACTATTGTGTTAGATGCATGTAGCTAGTACATAAACATGCACACCTGGTGGATGGACATGTACACCTTTATGTGCTCAGCCCTAATGCAATCCAGACTGACTGTACACGGCTGTACTCTCTTCTCCACGCTCACCGAGAAATAAATAGTATGTCTAGGTATGGTGCTCCAGTCACCCAATAGCCCCATTGCCAGACCACAGCACACCCATATTGGGAAGAGCTTGGTAAACCTACAGCAGTGTCTCTAAAACAGTGATTCTCAAACTGTGGGTCGCGACCACTTTGGGGGTCGAACGACCTTTTCACAGGGGTCGCCTAAGACCATCGGAAAACATATTTCCGATGTGTAAAGAGCAGCTACTGTGCAGAAAGCAGCTACTGTGCAGAAAGCAGCTACTGTGTTGAAAGAAGCAGTATTGGAGGTAAAAACGACACTTCATGAATTATAATTACTGGGTAAATAATTTTATGGTTGGGGGTCACCACAACATAAAGAACGGTGTTAAAGGGTCGCGGCATTAGGAAGGTTGAGAACCACTGCTCTAAAACAAGGTGCAGCAAGCAAGGGGCACAGTTTGTCGTGGATTAGCGTCATACATTGCCATGGTTTGGGCCTACCACCAGCACCATAACAACAAACAAAGATCTAGGGCCAGAACGCATGGTGTCCCACTTGCACCATAGCAATACAAGATGCTGAAGCAGGCAGCATGTAGAACTGACCATAGCATTCAGGAGTGCACCTCCTTCCAGACCAGCTCCATCTCCCATTCTCTGCCATGCTCCTGGAGTAAGGTAGTGCTCTGATTGGAAAGGGGGTGGGCCCTGATTTATAGAGGGGGACAGGAAGAGCGGTGCTTCCGATGTGATGAGTGGATTCTGTGATGGGGGGATCCTGCTGATGTAAAGGGGGGACTCTGACATGATGGGGGAAAGAGGGGGTGGGACTCTTGATCTGATGGGGGGATTGAGACACAATGGGGGGGGGGGGCTTCTTATGCAAAGTTAAAATTTCATAAAGATGGTTGTGTGCATCGTCCCAGGCTCAAATTTCCCAATAATAGGAAGTAACATTAACATCAGCGGTGCCCTGAGATTTTGCATATTTTTTAGGGTGCAGTGATGGAAAAAAGGTTGAGAGATGTTGACCTATAGCACATTTCATCAAAACCTGTACAGTAAATTCATAGAGCTCTGGTGGCAAATGATTCCAGCTTGTTCTAGAAAGAGGTGGCTTTGTTTGCCTAGTAAGTGTTAAACATGGGTTTGCTTCAAGCTGCTCACAGACACAAAAGATGGTCATCATTCACTATTACCTCTCAATTGATGATCTGCAAAAGCTTTTAAAAGTGTCACCTATGGACAATGATAGGCATCGTAGTTTTCTGCCATTTTACAAGCATGCACAGTTTTATAGTTTGACATGTTTGGTATCTATTTACTCGATGCAACCCAATCGTATATACTGTATTGTAACAAAGGATGGGTATTATATTGTGTCTGTGTGCCCTAGAATTCATATGAGTTTATTTTTCCCAGAAAATATAGACTTGAGAAACAGTTGTGCTAATATCAAGTGACCTAAAAAATTGCAACTGTGACCATGGCCTCTGCTTTCATAAAAGATATAATTGTTTTTCTAGCAAGAATGCAGACTTTAACAAGTGTGATAAAAATGTAAATTAAAAAAAAAAAAAAAGTGTCCAAAAGAGGATAAAGTCAACTTGCTATAAGAGAAGTACAAGGATCTGCCATTGCGGACTTCCTTCTGAAAATACTGGGTGCCTGGCTAGTCAGACCTGAAAACAAACACAGCGTAAGTGTCAGAAAGTGTCACGATGTCTTGTCTGTTCCTGGCCAGAAATTAAATATAAAGTTAAAGCGTCAGTACGACAGCCAGGGAAAAAACAACATTCTCAAAAGGAGAAGTCAGCTATTGTAGCCTCCCTAACATGAGAGATGAACTTTAATATGACATGGTGGGGAATATTGTGCCTCAAAAATAAAACAAATGCTGTACATTAGAAATAAATGTACCGTATCTGTAGTACCCACTTTTCCCAACGTATGACTGAAGGCAAGCTTAACACGTAAAGTAACCCTGTCACATTGCCCATCGAAGAAAAAGGGAAAGCGTTTCTTTAAAGCCCTACCCCTAACTGACCTAACGATAGCCACATGTCCAGCAAGTGACAGAGTTTGACTACCTCATTGATTCCTCTAGGTTCTGACAATTGATCTTCTGAAGTGGCTGTGATGGAGGAAGGACAAAGGAACCTTGGTGTCGGAGCTTACAGGACATCACCCCCTCTGCTACTTGATAGCACTTGGGCCCAGTCACTGGCTGTTAGGCCCAAAAACTGCATAATGAAAAAAGGTCTGCGACAGGAGTGATGGGAGAGGAAGGGAAAAGCAAGAATCTCTGGATCAGTGTAGATTTTGAAGAGACCCCGTCACTTTTCCCTGAACTTAAAAAAAAAAATATTTAGCAATTTACCCATTAGCTAGAAAATGCTCTTACTGGCTTTTAGTTTGTGCTGCATGCTGCCATACTGAATCTGGTTCAAATATATGTAAGGCTACGTTCACACTAGCCTTGTTTGCAAGCGGCAGACAGGCGTTTGGAAAGCGTTTTTACCATTTCCCAAGCGCCTGTGAAAATTCTGCACATTGCAGTACACGGTGCTGTTCACACGTGAGCGTTAGTGTCGCGGCAAAACGGACGCCTCTTGTCGAGTCAGGAGGAGTTGAAGCCTCCTATTCAAGGTCTATGGTGCAGCTCCACAAACGCCCGGCTGGCGTTTGCGAAGCAGTTGCAGGGTGGTTGCGGAGCGTTAACACGATTCAAACTTCATTATAGGCGTTTGTGGGGCGTTTTTAACACTCGGCAAATGCCTAGCAACCTCCGCTAAACCGCACATGCGGCGTTTGCGGAGCGTTAAAAACGCTCCGCAAACGCCGAACCAACACTTGTCAAACGCTATAGGGGCGTTTGGCAAGAGTTGGAAAAACAGTCAAATGTGAACGAGCCATAAGAATAAAAAGTAAATGGAAGGAACATTTCCTACTTTGGCATATCTACAATAATTTCTGCTATAAAAAATTCAACATGGGCTGCTTTTTCCTGGGTTGAAAGCTCAGCAGTATGTAGACACTGCTGTGAACAGGCCTTAGATTGACACATTATCACAAATGACTTTAAAGCGGAGCTAAACCCAACCGGGGAAGTTCTGCTTTAAGGACTGCTCCCCCGATCCCCATTAAGGATTGGCACCTTTGGGGGGCGAGTGGGTACCCGAATTTGACAGGTACCCGCTCCCACTTCTGGCCTGATCACCTAGGTGACCGGAAGCAGAAGGTGTCCTCTCTTCCTCCCTCCCTATAGTCTTTTGGGACACGTGACAGGTCCCAGAAGACTACAGGACCATTCATGGAGCGCAGTGCTACTTGCGCATGCAGTAGGTACCCGGCTGTGAAGCCGCAAGATATCACAGCCCAGTGCCCACACTGAAGATGCCAGCACCTGGAATACAGGATGGCTGGTAAAATGGGCTGTGGGGGACACACCATGGGACCAAGGGACAGGTAAATAGCTGTTTTTTTAAGTAAGCAGCTACAGTTTATGTAGCTGCTGACTCTTTTGTCAGGTGAGTGGAACTCCTCTTTAATAAAAGTACATCTATATTGTGTGTCTACCTTTGTTTTCTTATTGTGTTGCTTTGAGGAAAGATACTAGATGCTAAAACAAGCTTCCAACTCAAGGGCTGCAAACCATGGTGTCTACAAAAAACAGTTGTGTAGGCATCACCCAGGGTCAGGGGAGTTGCTGAATTCTTTAAGGATACCTAGGACACAACCAGACACCTAGATTACACGGTTGCAGGGCTCTCCTGTTCTCTTTGCTTTCTTCCCTTCTTCCTTCTGTTGCTTTCTTCCCTTCTTCCCTCTGTTGCTTTCTTCCCTTCTTCCCTCTGTTGCTTTCTTCCCTTCTTCCTTCTGTTGCTTTCTTCCCTTCTTCCCTCTGTTGCTTTCTTCCCTTCTTCCTTCTGTTGCTTTCTTCCCTTCTTCCCTCTGTTGCTTTCTTCCCTTCTTCCTTCTGTTGCTTTCTTCCCTTCTTCCTTCTGTTGCTTTCTTCCCTTCTTCCCTCTGTTGCTTTCTTCCCTTCTTCCCTCTGTTGCTTTCTTCCCTTCTTCCCTCTGTTGCTTTCTTCCCTTCTTCCTTCTGTTGCTTTCTTCCCTTCTTCCTTCTGTTGCTTTCTTCCCTTCTTCCTTCTGTTGCTTTCTTCCCTTCTTTCTTCTGTTGCTTTCTTCCCTTCTTCCCTCTGTTGCTTTCTTCCCTTCTTCCTTCTGTTGCTTTCTTCCCTTCTTCCTTCTGTTGCTTTCCTCCCTTATTCATTCTGTTGCTTTCTTCCCTTCTTGGTTCTGTTGCTTTCTTCCCTTCTTCCTTCTGTTGCTTTCTTTCCTTCTTCCTTCTGTTGCTTTCTTCCCTTCTTCGTTCTGTTTGCTGCCATTTGTGCTCCGACTGTTTGCTGGCAGCTGTCCCAGGCCATGAGACAAGAGCATCAAAAAGAACACTAATAATATCTAATAGCATCATTTGCTGTGTATTGCTAATTAAACCATAAAATAAACTGTCCTTGGATGATCTCTTGTTATAGCATTAAAATGTTTTCTGAAATATTTCAGTAGTCAAAACTCATTTTATTTATTTTGGTGTTGCCGTGACATTTTTTTAATGAACGTAAAATTTACTATAATTGCCTAAAAAATTAGCTGCATGATGTCCCAAATCCAAGAATGGTCTTTGCATGAGATCTTGGTCTAACATTAACTGCATTTGTTTTCTGAAAAATGCCAGAAGTCTTAAACAGATGCATGCCAAGACATGTGATACCATGACGGAAAAAAAAAAGTAAATGAAATTGAAACTGCTTAAAAAGGTCATTTATTATTATTATTATAATACAGGATTTATTTAGCGCTAAGTTTGCTCAGCACTTTACAATATAACGGGAGACAATACAGCAACAATACAGTTCAATACAAGAGGGTTAGGAGGGCCTGATCCTTGGAGCTTACAATCTAAGAGGGAGGGGCTAGTGGTACAAAAGGTAGTAACTGTGGGGGATGGACTGGTAGGAGGAATAGAAGAAACATTATTAGCTGAGGGCAGGATAGGCTTCCCTGAAGAGAGAGGTTTTCAGAGATCACCTAAAAGTGAGCAGAGTAGGTGATAGTCTGATAGATTGGGGTAGAGAGTTCCAGAGGATGGGGGAAGCTCTGGAGACGAGCATGGAGGGAGGAGAGAAGGGAGCTGGAGAGCAGGAGGTCATGCGAGGACGGTTCGGGTGATATTTGGAGACAAGATTGGTGATGTAATTGGGGGCAGAGTTATAAATGGCTTTATATGTTATTGTTTTGCATTTTATTCATTTGTCAATGGGAAGCCAGTGGAGGGATTGGAAGAGAGGGATGACAGATATAGAACAGTTAGTAAGGTGGATGAGTCTGGCAGCAGCATTCATGATAGACTGAAGAGGGGATAGCCTGCGATGAGGTAGGCCAATGAGGAGGGAGTTACAACAGTGACGGTGAGAGATACGTTTTCAGAGATCGCCTAAAAGTGAACAGAGTAGGCGATAGTCTGATAAATTGGGGTAGAGAGTTCCAGAGGATGGGGGAAGCTCTGGAGAAGTCCTGGCGATGAGCATGGGAGAAGGAGACAAGGGAGCTAGAGAGCAGGAGGTCATGCGAGGAGTGGAAAGGATGGTTTGGGTGATATTTTGAGACAAGATTGGTGATGTAATTTGGGGCAGAGTTATAAATGGCTTTATTTGTTATTTATACAAAAGAAATGCAGCGCTCTAAAATTAATATTGGAAATAGTAGACACAGTCCAGTAAAACAACAGTGCTCCTTGTTTCCAAGTGTAAATGGTAGAATTTTGCACTAACCAGAACGCGCATGGGTAATGCGCATATATGTGTAAATCCTGAAGATCCTTTTCTCCACTTAAGGCTGGTCAGGTATATGGCTTGGAAGAATGGAGATCCTACGCCCTCATGTGGTGGGAAATAATCCAGCAGGTCAAAGCTATGACGATCCAGATGAACCTCCACAGGAACTGGCACAGGAATCCCAAGGGCTACAAGGATGGAAAAGCTCCTCACAGGAGACACAGGGGAGCACTCATAGTGTAGTAATTTAAAACTTTATTTGAAAGCAGCACAGGTGCAGAATACAGGAGAATAGCCAAGTATGGGCAAACACACTGACCCTATTAGATGTCAAAATGGCCGCCGGGCCTCCTCGTGGCACCGGCGGCTTAATGTCAACGGCGTCCTAGGGTCCCACCTTGAGGTCCCTGAGGTGGGACCCTAGGACGCCGTTGACATTAAGCCGCCGGTGCCACGAGGAGGCCCGGCGGCCATTTTGACATCTAATAGGGTCAGTGTGTTTGCCCATACTTGGCTATTCTCCTGTATTCTGCACCTGTGCTGCTTTCAAATAAAGTTTTAAATTACTACACTATGAGTGCTCCCCTGTGTCTCCTGTGAGGAGCTTTTCCATCCTTGTAGCCCTTGGGATTCCTGTGCCAGTTCCTGTGGAGGTTCATCTGGATCGTCATAGCTTTGACCTGCTGGATTATTTCCCACCACATGAGGGCGTAGGATCTCCATTCTTCCAAGCCATATACCTGACCAGCCTTAAGTGGAGAAAAGGATCTTCAGGATTTACACATATATGCGCATTACCCATGCGCGTTCTGGTTAGTGCAAAATTCTACCATTTACACTTGGAAACAAGGAGCACTGTTGTTTTACTGGACTGTGTCTACTATTTCCAATATTAATTTTAGAGCGCTGCATTTCTTTTGTATATGTATTTTGGGACTTTTTATGTGTTTTCCTATATGTTCAGCTGCTTGCACTATTTATGAGCGCTTACTATTTATTACTATCATTCCCCTTTATTTGTTATTGTTAGTGTTTTGAATTTTATTCGTTGGGCAACGGGAAGCCAGTGGAGGGATTGGCAGAGGGGGGTGGAGGACACTGAGTGGAGGCCAGTGGAGGGATTGGCAGAGAGAGGTGGAGGACACTGAGTTGTGGCCAGTGGAGGGATTGGCAGAGAGGGAAGGCAGATACAGAACGGTTAGTAAGGTGGATGAGTCTGGCAGCAGCATTCATGATCTGTATAGAATCTTGCCCAGTAAGGTTACCACGGTCTCCAATCACATAATACACTGCCCCAATGTTACCACCTGCATCACCACCAGAAAACTACACATTCCCAAGGAATAACGAGACACCTAATTTCCAGAAATAGCATGCAGTGCACACCAAATATCCGCTGGCGCCTGGAAGATGTAGGAAGCTGGGGAGCCATACGTTGTCATCACGTGATCATAAAAGCTTTTTATGGCAATGGAGGCAGAGATGAAAATGTGTAGTGCCGGTGTAATGGCTGCGGTGAGAGCTAACAGAACTGGAGGAGATGACCTGATCCTGAAGTTGAGCTTCAAATTTAAAAAAGGTGAAGGCAGAGCACACCAAAGTGATGAGGCAAATCTATTAATCGCTCAGTTCTCTGTGTAGAACCAGCAGGGGACAGCTGCAGCTGAGATAGTTACTGCAGATGAGGGAGGATAAAAAGCTATGATTTTTAAAAAAAAAAAAAAAAAAAAAAATCGGATTTTTTTTATTTAAATCTGATTTTTTTGAATAAAATGCCTTTTGAGGAAAATATATTACCATCCAAAGGTTATTCCATCATGAAATAAAGATTAGTTTTTTAATTCTGTAGAATAAGGCTGTATATGTTTAATTTTTTTGGTAAATAAATTCCATTACTACATTCACAATGTCATGCTCTTCCAGAGGTTTTTGTAAGATTATTGGGCAGTTTCTCTGCCTACAAGATATTATCACAGATGTTTGGTTTACTTTTGCAGTTCTCAAAACTGAATTTGACTCAGCGGAGATCACATGCCTCTTCTTCACAGCAAAAATGTTATAACATGAACAGAGTTAAGAAAAAGACCTTCATCCTAACTTCTACAAACCTCTGAATACAGAATCAACCCCTTCAGTGCTAAGTTTCAAGAAGTTCAGTGAATAGAATAGAAACAATATTTTTCTGATTGTTTGGAGTGGAATAGATCTGCACAAGAAGAAAGTGAAACTAAGTGTGAGGAGGAAGGGGCTGACAGTCTAAGTTTCTTAAAATATATATATTTTGTTTAGCCAAATTAGTTACCAAACATGGATGTTTAAGCAAATCACATGCTGGAATGTTATTGTTTCAGTTGAATAAATCTATTTAAATTATTATTAAGGTAATGATTATTTTTCTCCTTCCTAAGTACAACAGAAAAGTTGTCCAAATATGAATGATTAACCTATTAAACTGGGGATAAAAAAACTAATATGAAAAGTTGTTATTCTAAAAATCTTCATCTACTTGTATATTAAAGTTATACCAGCAAGAATTAGTCTTTATGTAGAAAACTAGGATTTAAATCAAGCCTTACTGACTAGTGAGTTAAATCGTGATTTAAATCAGTTTGATTTAAATCAAATCCACCCTGCTGCAGATATATCCCCATGGCGCCTGGAACATGTAGGAATCTGGGGAGCTATATGTTGTCATCACATGTGATCATAAAAGCTTTTTATGGCAAAGGAGGCAAAGATGAAAAATGTGTAGTGCTGAGGTGAGAGCTAACAAAACTGGAGGAGATAGTCTGATCCTGGAGCTGAGCTTCAAAGGTGAAGGTAGAGCACACCAAAGTGATGAGTCAAATCTGTTTAATCGCTCAGTTCTCGGTGTAGAACCGGCAGGAGACAGCTGCAGCTCAGATAGGTACTGCAGATATTTCTCCATGGTGCCTGGAACATGTAGGAAGCTGGGGAGCTATACGTTGTCACATGTAATCATAAAAGCTTTTTATGGCGATGGAGGCAAAGATGAAAAATGTGTAGTGCCAGAGTAGTGGCTGAGGTGAGAGCTAACAGAACTGGAGATGACCTGATCCTGGAGTTGAGCTTCCAATTTTAAAAAGGTGAAGGCAGAGCACACCAAAGTGATGAGAGGTAAATGTGTGAATAAAGGAAGCACAGCAGAATGTAGGCTTGCACTTTAGAGGAGTTCTGCAATTCAATGAGAGTATGTGCCCTTTCTAGGGGTTATATTACTACGAGAGGTCTGCTGTACTGCTGTACTTGAAGATAGCAGCTGTCAAGAATTAACCAGGTCCACACACTGCTAAAGTTAATATCTCAGAAGCTTTTTGCAGCCAAAGACGTGATCCTCAGTTGACCTAAAGCAAATCAATCCTGAAAGGCACACGTTCTTAAAAAAAAAAAAAAAAAGACTAAAATGTGAAGGAATTGATCTGTAGGCCTAGCTGCAGGATGTGATGTGCTCCGCCAATTACCACCTCGCCTCAGTAATGCTCAGCAGCTGCTGAGACCGCAGAGGCACCATGCGGCTGATCCTCTCGGCTCTACAGAAGGGCTGACCGATCCGAAAAAAAAAAAAAAAAAGGTCTGTTTTATAGAAGCTCAGGATAATGAATGAGCAGGTGGGATGCAGAGCACGTGTATCTACAGTGCAACCTCCCGTGTCTTCAGTGTTCCTAATGACCCCCCTGGTTCTGCTGATAGGTACACTTCTATACAGAAACGCTGACTGAGCCACCTTGATGTGACAAAGTGAAGTAATGACCCAGCCTTGACCTGCTCTACAGGGAATATAGAAATCAGGGACACGGCTTGCCTTTTATAACTCCTTGTATAAGAAGCAGGTCGGTTCAAGGATGAATGAACATGACTTATTAGAGGGTACCATACCAAACAGCAATGCAGCAGATTGAGAGAAAAGATACGCTGCTGCCAATAACATCCAAGAGTATGGGCAGCATGGTGGCTAAGTGGTTAACACTTCCGTCTGACAGTACTATGGTTGCTGGTTTGAATCCTAACCACGGCACCACCAGCCTGGATTTTACATGTTCTCCCTGTGCCTGCGTGGGTTTCCTCTGGGTACTCCGGTTTCCTCCTACTCTCCAAAGACATGCTGGTAGGTTAATTGGCTCCTGTCTATATTGTCCCTAGTATGTGTATGTATGAATGTGAGTTAGGGACCTTAGATTGTACGGCTCTTGAGGGTTGCGGACTGATGTGAATGTACAATATATATGTAAAGTGCTGCGTAATATGACGGCGCTATATAAGTACCTGAAATAAATAAAATAAGCGGGTTTTCATTCTCTGTGAAATTTAGGTAACTGGCTGGCTTATTGTAATGGATAACCAACTGCTTCACTTGTCTTGTGTGAGTTTTGTAATTCTGTATCTGCAGACGGCACCGATCTCAAACCCCACTCACAGCATTCACATTGTGACAATTGTCCTGCGAGCTGGAAAATCTCTGAAGCACAACAACCTAAACGTCAGCAGACTAAGGCTGCATTCACACCTGAGCGTTGCATTTTTTGTGCGTTTGGTTTGCGCGGATTCATACAGTGTTTTTGAGCTTTGGCTTTTTTTTTTAATAGCCAGTAGAAAAAATATATATATTCTGCTTCATTATTTGTTGCTATGGTTTTCAGCTTTTCTAGATTTTTCATCAGCTTTTTTATTTTTTTTTTGCTAGGGTTACAGGTTAGGGTTTTTTTATTTATTAAAAATTAAAACAATACTACATTTATTCATTTTTGTTTTTATTTTTTGTTAGGGTTAAGGGTTAGAGGATAATTTATTAACATATTAAAGTGTTACTATACCCTGGACCCCGCATTCACTATATCCGGTCTCCCCGGACCCCGCATTCACTATATCCGGTCTCCCCGGACCCCGCATTCACTATATCCGGTCTCCCCGGACCCCGCATTCACTATATCCGGTCTCCCCGGACCCCGCATTCACTATATCCGGTCTCCCCGGACCCCGCATTCCCTATATCCGGTCTCCCCGGACCCCGCATTCCCTATATCCGGTCTCCCCGGACCCCGCATTCCCTATATCCGGTCTCCCCGGACCCCGCATTCCCTATATCCGGTCTTCCCGGACCCCGCATTCCCTATATCCGGTCTCCCCGGACCCGGCATTCCCTATATCCGGTCTCCCCGGACCCCGCATTCACTATATCCGGTCTCCCCGGACCCCGCATTCACTATATCCGGTCTCCCCGGACCCCGCATTCACTATATCCGGTCTCCCCGGACCCCGCATTCACTATATCCGGTCTCCCCAGACCCCGCATTCACTATATCCGGTCTCTCCAGACCCCGCATTCACTATATCCGGTCTCCCCAGACCCGGCATTCCTATATCCGGTCTCCCCAGACCCGGCATTCCTATATCCGGTCTCCCCGGACCCTGCATTCCTATATCCGGTCTTCCCGGACCCCGCATTCCCTATATCCGGTCTCCCCGGACCCGGCATTCCCTATATCCGGTCTCCCCGGACCCCGCATTCACTATATCCGGTCTCCCCGGACCCCGCATTCACTATATCCGGTCTCCCCGGACCCCGCATTCACTATATCCGGTCTCCCCGGACCCCGCATTCACTATATCCGGTCTCCCCAGACCCCGCATTCACTATATCCGGTCTCTCCGGACCCCGCATTCACTATATCCGGTCTCCCCAGACCCGGCATTCCTATATCCGGTCTCCCCAGACCCGGCATTCCTATATCCGGTCTCCCCGGACCCTGCATTCCTATATCCGGTCTCCCCGGACCCTGCATTCACTGTATCCGGTCTCCCCGGACCCTGCATTCACTGTATCCGGTCTCCCCGGACCCTGCATTCACTGTATCCGGTCTCCCCGGACCCTGCATTCACTGTATCCGGTCTCCCCGGACCCTGCATTCACTGTATCCGGTCTCCCCGGACCCTGCATTCACTGTATCCGGTCTCCCCGGACCCTGCATTCACTGTATCCGGTCTCCCCGGACCCTGCATTCACTATATCCGGTCTCCCCGGACCCTGCATTCACTATATCTGGTCTCCCCGGACCCTGCATTCACTATATCCGGTCTCCCCGGACCCTGCATTCACTATATCTGGTCTCCCCGGACCCTGCATTCACTATATCTGGTCTCCCACAGTACACACAACATGGAAATGCAATTATTTTAGTAAATATAAACTGCTAAATACCTTTTCTAATCAGCAGTATATAGCAGTCTTGTGACTTCAGCAGAGCAATGGTTAAAGCTTGTAGGAGGAGTTTTCTTTCTGCTCTAGGAGGATGTGAAACCCCTGACCCTCTATCTGGATAGTGCTGATTGGCCCTATGCTGATCACATTCACTCTTCCAAGGAAAAAAAAGACCTGTACCTTCTTCTTTAAGAGGCTCCTCTGTCCTGCACTCATTACCTGTATCAATGGCACCTGTTTGAACTTGTTATCAGTATAAAAGACACCTGTCCACAACCTCAAACAGTCACACTCCAAACTCCACTATGGTGAAGACCAAAGAGCTGTCGAAGGACACCAGAAACAAAATTGTAGACCTGCACCAGGCTGGGAAGACTGAATCTGCAATAGGCAAGCAGCTTGGTGTGAACAAATCAACTGTGGGAGCAATAATTAGAAAATGGAAGACCTCTTCATTCTGCCCTAAAAGGATCGCCATAGCCGGACCGAGGAGGAAGTCACGGACAACGCTAGAGAATGCACTTTTTTAAACAACATCCCTGAATGTCTTTTCATAAAATAAAGAAAATAGATTTTATGGAGGAGACAGGTGCAGGGTACAAAAGGCAACAAATTGTAGCCTTTGATATACTCTCACATTTTACCAAGTGATGAACATCCTGTGGCACATCCATATTCATTTTTAGATATAAAAAAAGTCATAAATGTAAGCTGCATTTGGGGCCTCGGATAGCTGCTTGGTGTGTCTTCTGCATAAATAATCTTGTTTTGATGTGAAAGAGTGTGGAGGGAACATTCCCAGGCTGCAGTCTGGAGCAGCGGGATAATGAGCCCGGCCTGATATGTCACTCATTACTGCTACACTTTAATTATGTCTCTTTACAGCAGATGAGCCATAAAGCAGCTTCACCGTGTGTCATGAACAGAATTATTTTGTCAAATATTATGTCTTCAGGATCATTAACATTTATGGGGATGTAAAAATATGTGTTTATAAGCCTGAGGCAGTAAAATGTTCAGCTATGTTTGGCAGCAGGACCACAAACTTTAAGGACTGTCAAGAGACCTTGGCCATGCAGGATGAAGTGACTCAGAAAAGGACGCTCCGCCTAATCCTTTGAATTTATCTCTTTCTTGCGTTCCCCCAGGTACTTTCTTCCCTGTTGACAGGACTACCATGCATGTAGAGGTATAAGTGGAGCATTGGCCTGGGGGGCAGAAGATGGGGTTTGACTTCACCACTCCAGGTCAGCGGCTGCAAGGGCACAAGGGGCTGTGCGGGAGCACAGGTAACGCAAGGGGGCCTTTTAAGAGGTGCTTTCTCCAGGCCATGCTTGGCCAGAATCTCTTTAAAAGAGACCTTGTTGCCAAGACCATTCAGTTCAACAACAAATCTTCCCAACTCCATAGTTAGTTTCCCCACATATAGATATCCAAAAGCCCAGAGACTGCTACTTGGTGCCACCATTATGGAATGGATGGCAGCAGCCCCAGTAGACTCAGTGCTGTCACTCAAACTATACTCTATAGCAGCCTTTCTCACCCTTTTTATCCTAGAGGAACCCTTGAAATAATGTCCAGATCTCAGGGAGCCCCCTGCTAAAAATCAATTTATTGGGGGTCAGTGGGAATATACCTTAAAATGTTTGCTCATTTCCAAGTGTAGTGGAGGGTCTCAGTCTGACCCGCCAACTGTATAGGTTCAATGTAGTTGAGGACTAGTCCTAGTCTGCCCCACCCACTGTGGACGCTTATTCATTAGTGTAGTGGGACCAGACGGGTCCAAGTCTAACCTGTCCACTGTGTAATTCATTCACTAGTATAGTGGGAGGATCTAGGTCCCAATATGACCAACCCACTGTGAAATTTGTTCATTCGTTTAGTGGGAGAGGTTTGGGTCCAATTCTGACTGGTCAAGTTTGTAGTTCTTTTATTAGTGTACTGAGAAAACCCAGTATGTCCCATCCACTGTGTACTTCATTTTGTCAGTGTAGTGGGAGGATTTGGGTCCCAATCTAACACTCCACCCACGCTGTAATCCGTTCAGAAGGGTGGTGAGAGGATCTGGGTCCGTCTGGTTCACCAATTGTGTAATCTGTTCAGTAGGGTGGTGAGAGGATCTGGGTCCTAGACTGATTCTCCAATTGTGTAATCCGTTCAGAAGGGTGGTGAGAGGATCTGGGTCCATCTGGTTCACCAATTGTGTAATTCGTTCAGTAGGGTGGTGAGAGGATCTGTGTCCCCGTCTGATTCACCAATTGTTTAATCCAATCAGTAGGGTGGTGAGAGGATCTGGGACCCAGTCTGATTCACCAATTGTGTAATCTGTTCAGTAGGGTGGTGGGAGGATCTGGGTCCCAGTCTTTCTCACTCACTGTGTAATTCGTTTATTAGTGCAGTGGGAAAATCTGGGTCCTCGTTTGACCACCCACTGTGTATTTGATTCATTACGACCCAAGTCTTGGTCTGACCCACCCACTGTGTAGTTCAAACAATAGTGTACTAGAAACATCCGGGTCCATCACTAAGCATTGTTTGATTGACAACCCATGTAACTTTCTAAGGCACACTGAACATCTTTAGGATGAGACATCAGGCACACCACTAACCCATTAACCTCAAACAACAATTTCTGTTCTGCTTGTATTTACTGTGTATAAGGCATGAGATTTAAAGTGTAATGGCAGAGTGGAGATTGATTAGAAAGGGCCCTCCTAACCCTCTTGTATTGAACTGTATTGTTGCTGTACTGTCTCCCATTATATTGTAAAGCTCTGAGCAAACTGTTGGCGCTATATAAATCCTGTATTATAATAATACCTGTCAGGTTTTTATTGCTAATGACCATTTACCATTATCGCTCAAAGTGAAATTAAAAGAAAATTTGACATGTAAGGTTTTCCCCAGAATAGTAAGAAGAGAGGAAACCTTCCAATGTGGACACTAGCTCTGTTGACCTGGGGGGGGGGTACAGATTCCCTTTAATTTGCAGAGATTTCCTCTTACTTTCTGTTTTGGCTATGGGACAGGAAGTGAAGAGAAATCTCCCCAATGAGACACAGATAACCAAAAAACTGACAGGGGTTATAACCCTCCCTTACTCTATCCAAAATAAAAAATAAAATAAAAAGTTTTGCCTATGGTTCTACTTAAAAAAAAAAAAAAAAAAATGAAAAAGGATCCCAAGTCCAGCTTTGCAGAGAAACTCCAATGGGGAGTGTAAAGAAGGAATTTAACTGCATCAAAAAATCAAATCTTGTGCAAACTGCTGTATAAAAGCATTCTTTGCACAAGAATTTCCCTGATAAGCAGTGCTGAATTGACATTCTTTGATTAAACACTGGAACTTGGCAGCAACTCACAGAAGAGCGTGGAAGCAAACACAAGGTTATCACTGAATTCCAGGGGAGTTTAATACAAACACCAGCAGGTAAAAGCAGACGTGAATCATAAGCCCTTTCCTCAGAAGGATGAACCTGCAGAGTTCTTGCAGCTTGGTAAACATATGTGACATTTGTTCCAAGAGAAGCAAGGGTTGCAAAAGCTTAGCAAAAATTAAAATCTATTTCACTTTTTTTCTTTTGCCACAGACACCAAACAAGTCATTGTAAACATTACATTGTAGATATAAAAGGAGAACTTCAGCTTCAACCCAGTGTGGAAAATACATTTGCATGCCTTTGTTGTAAACGTGTGAAAATACTGTCCGAAAAAAAAAATTCAATCTGCTCAGCATCATTTTCTTACCAAGGTATGTTTATAAATGACCTGGTATATAAGGGGTTAAAGCAAGCTCAAGGTTGATATTGCAACCATGAGATGGCGTTTATCGGAGCCGGCGACTGGTTTACATGTACAAAGGACCCAGACAACTGTAGAGCAGCCCAATCACCTTTACAGTACTGAGAACTTGAACTGGCCGCAGCTGCATCCTCCAGGGAGCCCTATGACCACGGTAAAATGCCCCAATGCAATGTTTAACAGGAGATGTTGGTTTCTGCACGGGTGGAAGGTGGAAGTTTTTCTTTATATTTGAAGAATTTCTGGAATTTTTGATTTTTATTACACATGGACTTTTGGTGTTTTATAATAATATAATTGAGGATATTCACTATTAATTTATGCACTTTATATAATAATTTTTTATGAGTGGATTTAGAAATCTATTTTTGCGCTGTTTATTTATATTTCTAACTCCACTTTAAGTCTAGGGTAGAAGAAGAAAAATCTGCCAAAATGTAGGCATTTTTAATCTTCAGCTTTAGGCTCCATGTACACGGGACACTTCTGAATGATGGAAACTGACTGCTGGAACACGCAGGTTAAAAAATTTATGAGCGTTGGCGTTTAGAAGCGTTTTTTAAAAGATAACCTCATGAGACCAAAATGCCCAAAATGCACTGAACAACAGTGAAAAAATTAACTATTTCAGACATTTTGAGAGAAATAGAGAGCAGAAGCAGAGACAGCAGTATTTGTTGAGATTAGCCATCTTTTTTTTTTCTTTTTGTGGTGTTTGGATGTGTTCCAGCTCATTTCTGTGCAGAAATCATTGCAGCAGTGTCTAACGTATGTTCTTTCATGCGAAACCTCAAAGTATGGTGCACCAGGTCCATTTGAGTACCAGGAAAAAACGCTTTGCATGCATTTTTTATGATGAAAAAGGGTCTGGACAGCATCTGGAAATGGAGGACTTAAAAAATGTTTCCAAACGCAAACGCTTATAAAGCAGTTAGCCACATTTACAAGAGTTCGGCGTTTTTAAAAGCTGATAAAATCTACTCCTGAACGCAAGTTTGGTGCGTTCAAAAAATCGGCTGTAAACTCAACTGCCTGTAAACGACAATGTGAACATGGACACATAGGAAGACATTAGGGAGAGCTCAGGGGCTGCTGGAAAAAAAACAAAAAACGGCTTAACAGCTTCTGAATGTCAGTTTAGCAACTGCAGTGCACATGGAGCCTTATGCAGGCCATAGATGGGGAGAAAAACGGCCGATTTTTCGTCCGAAAATAAAACCGGCCGATTATCTTATCGTTAGTGGACGATTTTGTCGGCCGTTTTTCGTGTATTTTGGACTTTCAGATTATCGGTGATGTTGGAAAATTTTCGAAAAACGCCCGACTTTATCCTCATTGATGGTCAAAAACGAACGATCGTTTTCCGAAAAAGGATCACAAAGGCCACAAAATGACATCATTTCCCGTTATAGGTTACTCATTAATCGGCCGATTTTCGTAATAATTGGTGGTCAGGTAAGTTTTTTAGACCGACCGATAGTTCGTTAATCGGCCGAAAATCTGCCGTTTTTCTCCCCATCTATGGCCTGCATTAAAGTAATTCCAGCCCCCCCCCCAACTCCTCCTCTCTGCTCTATCCATAGTGAAACAACGATTTTGCTGGCGTTAGACTTTTGCATCTAAGCCCTTCCTATAGCATGTTTACATCGCAGTTGGTTCGTTTTGTTTTTAAAACACTTGAACGCCTCAAAAAGAGAAACATTAACTGGGAAAGGTCAAGCTTTGGAAAGCTACCAGAAGGTGCATTAAAAATGTTCCCACAGGCCCACCATTCAATAGAAGAGGAAGGATTTCCCATGTCATGCGGCATTATCTGTCATGAGATAAAATGCTCTCAGAGAACCATCGCTTAGAAGCTTCATGCTATTAGTTTAACACCAACCTGTCAGGAATAAAAACTTTCCAAACTGACTACTGCTTGTTCAGGAACAAAGTAGAACTATAGGCAAAACTTTTTTTTTATTTTGGATATAGCGAGGGAGGGTTATAACCCCGTCAGATTTTTTTTTTTTTTTTTCCCATCTGTGTTCCACTGGGGAGATTTCCCTTCGTTTCCTGCCCCATAGCCAAAATAGTGAGAGGAAATCACCGCAAATTAAGGGAATTCCTTGGGGACCCCCCAGGTCGCCAGAGCTAGTGTCCCCTTTGGAAGATTTCCCCTCTATTACTTTTGTCTGGACAACCCAAAATGTGGGGTTTTCTTTACTTTCATTTTCTATGATAACGGTGAACAAAACAAATAAAGAGGGTGAATCTCCTGAGTGTAGGCAGAGACAGCAATACAAATCTAATAGGTGTTCTAATCCCTCCACCCCCCCCCGCCTTTAGTAATACTTGTAAGCATGTGTGTAGGTGTTCCCTAAATTTACATTCTAATCGACATAGCAACGTGTGACATCACCAATATGAGAGTAACAGGTTACAAAAGGTGCAACATGCCATGTGTCAGCCTTTATAATAAACACTGTCTATGGATTGCAAAAACAAAACAAAAATTAAAATCGTTCTTGCAAGAGAACTTCATATGTATTACTTTGCTATGTTAAAGTGGAGCTAAATGCAACGATAGTTACCTTTTCTTCAACAGTCCAACGCAGGGGCGGACTGATAACTCATGGGGCCCCCGGGCAATAGGAGATCATGGGGCCCCTGTGTCCTTGCCCACACTCAAAGCACATCCAAAAAAAGCCTATAAAAAAAGGTAACCGGGGCATTTCATGGGGCCCCCTATTGACCCCGTGCCCTCGGGCAGTGCCCGACTGCTCGAATAGTCAGTCCGCCCCTGGTCCAACACCTGCGAGTTCCCTCGCTGGACCCTTTCCCTTGGTTTTTTTCTGGGTCCCAGTCTTTGGCCATTTTGATTGCCTGGCACATCGTGACACCATTCCTGGAAATGCACAGGAATGCTTACACACAGACACTGTGCTGGAATGTAAACTGAGCTGTGTATGCACAGCTCAGTGTACATTCTACAGAAGACTGTGAGCAGGCAGGTAGGTTTATTTTATTGCAGAAGAGAAACAGCATGTCTCCTCTGCAATAAAAGGCTGCCTGCTCACAGTTTTCTAATATTAAAGTGTTACTAAACCCAGGACCCTGCATTCACTATATCCGGTCTCCCCGGACCCTGCATTCAGTACACCCGCTCTCCCCGGACCCTGCATTCACTATACCCGCTCTCCCCGGACCCCACATTCACTATACCCGCTCTCCCCGGACCCCACATTCACTATACCCGCTCTCCCCAGACCCCGCATTCACTATACCCGCTCTCCCCAGACCCCGCATTCACTATACCCGCTCTCCCCAGACCCCGCATTCACTATACCCGCTCTCCCCGGACCCTGCATTCACTATACCCGCTCTCCCCAGACCCTGCATTCACTATACCCGCTCTCCCCGGACCCTGCATTCACTATACCCGCTCTCCCCGGACCCTGCATTCACTATACCCGCTCTCCCCAGACCCTGCATTCACTATACCCGCTCTCCCCAGACCCTGCATTCACTATACCCGCTCTCCCCGGACCCCACATTCACTATACCCGCTCTCCCCGGACCCCGCATTCACTATACCCGCTCTCCCCGGGCCCTGCATTCAGTATACCCACTCTCCCCAGACCCCGCATTCACTATACCCGCTCTCCCCGGACCCCACATTCACTATACCCGCTCTCCCCGGACCCCGCATTCACTATACCCGCTCTCTCCAGACCCCGCATTCACTATACCCGCTCTCCCCGGACCCCGCATTCACTATACCCACTCTCCCCGGACCCTGCATTCACTATATCCGGTCTCCCTGGACCCTACATTCACTATATCCGGTCTCCCCGGACCCTGTATTCACTATACCCTGTCTCCCTGGACCCTGCATTCACTATATCCGGTCTCCCCGGACCCTGCATTCACTATATCTGGTCTCCCACGGTACACAGAACATGGAAATGCAATTATTTCAGTAAATATAAACTATTAAATACCTTTCCTCATTAGCATTTAGAGCAGGCTTGTTGCTTCTATCAGTGTCCAGCAGAGTACTAGTTAAAGCTTCAAGGAGGAGCTTTTATTCTCCCCTGATTGTCCTATGAGGCTGCATTGCATAACTTCTTACCCTTTGTCTGGACAGTGCTGAATTGGCCATGTGCCTATCACATGCACTCTTCCAAGCAAAAAAAAAAAAACTAGCAATACACTCCAAACTGAGCATGTGCTGCTTGCCCCCAGATTCTGCTCTACCAGCAAATAGATTGGGGACAGTGGAAGAAGGGGAGGATCAATGAAGACAGGATCAAACATGCTTTTTACACAATGCAGAGGATTAGTGTATGGCCAGCCTTAGAGTGAGTTTTGTCTGATCCCTCCACTTAGGTCTCAGGTTACACTCAGCTCCCTGCTGTGCAGGGTATGACATCAGATCCCCGCCCCCCTGCCTTCTGACAATCAGAAATGCTGTGTAAAATAGGCAAAATAAATGGCCGTAGAGAAGGCATGGCCGTAGAGAAGAAATGGCCGTAGAGAAGACATGGCCGTAGAGAAGACATGGCCGTAGAGAAGACATGGCCGTAGAGAAGACATGGCCGTAGAGAAGACATGGCCGTAGAGAAGACATGGCCGTAGAGAAGACATGGCCGTAGAGAAGACATGGCCGTAGAGAAGACATGGCCGTAGAGAAGACATGGCTACAGATAAAAAAAAAAGTACAACTTATGTAGCAGGATTTGTTTCATCTGTGCATCACCTGAGGCCAGTCAGTTCAGTTGGTATATGTAAGGGTTTACAAGCACTTTTAGTAGTGTTGTTACCAACTGAAAAGGCCCATAGTGGAAATGTAAGCTTCATTTGAATGGGCTGCTGTACCTGTGAAAAACACAGGATGCAGTTTTGCGCACCTGCAAACACACTGCGTTTCAGATGCTTTGGGGTGCCATTAAGAACTACTGTCACCCGTATGCATCTGCTCAAGAGCAGCACGGGGATGCAATTTTTTGGCTGCAGGCGCAGGATTGCTTGCAATTTGCGCTCACTCCTGCACCCGCAAATGTGGGAACATAGAGTTAAACCACTTTCTTGCCTGTAGGGTCTACATTGATATATCTTCCTCGTGTAGATTTTATCACTATGAAAGAGGTACTTGCACTGCAGGTTACAAACCCACACCCTGCATTCTGGAATCCATGCATTTTTTAACTGAATGTTATACATCGCAGATAAACAACAAACTTCACAGCTCTCATTTTCAGCCCGCCGCCGCATCCAGAAACGCACAACAGTCACGAATATAACAAGTCATTTGCACAGAATACCTAATCCCTGAATGATAGCGGACACCCTCCTCCGCTGTCACAGGTTTGCCAGCTAATCCGGCTATAAACTAGACAATTTTCATCTCCTAAATTCATGCGTTTGGAACGTTAGAAGGAGAATGTTATCCTCACACCTCCTAATACACACCGCAGGCAGACTAATTCCCATCTCCAGATCAGAAATTGTTTACGGCAAACCAGTCGCGATAAAATAAAGCTCTTTATTGTACCTACAATGGCTGGCCCATTTAGTGAGCGTATGGTGAGCAGAGGTCAGGAACGCCCCCCCACTGGTGTTCTACTTGGCAGCCAATGGGGGGATGAAAGGAGACTGATTGCTCGGTGCCAGCCCACCTGGCTTTATACAGACCTGAATGGCAGCCGCAGTGACTCACACAATCAAAGATCTATTAACAATGAAGGGCGCGTTTTATACTCCAGTTCCTTTCCCAACCTTTTATTTGTGTCTTTGTCAAAAAATTAGTGGAGCCTAACGTGTCTTGCGAGGTTTCCAATTTCCGCCATAATCGCCACAGCTCAGCAGAAGCAGCTAAAGTCGTACAAATACGCTTTTTCCTTGTACACGGTAAGGCTCCATGTACACGGGACACTTCTGAATGATGGAAACTGACTGCTGGAAAACGCAGGTTAAAAAACGTCTGTTTAGCTGCGTTTATGAGTGTATGCATTTAGTAGAATTTTTTGAAAGATAACCTCAGCAGACCTTCCAAAATGTCCAAAATGCACTGAAAACAGTAAAAACACACAGTGGCTAAATGGTTAGCACTTCCGCCTGGCAGCACTAGGGTCATTGTTTTCGAATCCCAGCGACGGCACCACCTGCCTGTTTGCATGTTCTCCCTGTGCGGTTTTCCTCCGGGTACTCCGGTTTCCTTCCACACTCCAAAGACATGCTGGTAGGTTAACTGGATCCTGTCTAAATTGGCCCTAATGTGTGTATGTATGAATGTGAGTTAGGGACCTTAGATTGTACACTCCTTGAGGGTTAGGGACTGATGTGAATGTACAATATATATGTAAAGTGCTGCGGAAATTGACGGCACTATATAAGTACCTGAAATAAATAATTAAATATTTCAGACATTTTGAGAGAAATAGAGAGAGCAGAAGCAGAGAGAGCAGAAGCAGAGAGAGCAGTATCTGTTGAGATTAGCTGTCTTTTTTTTTTTTCTTTTTGTGGTGTTTGGATGTGTTCCAGCCAGGGGTGGACTGACCATTTGGAAACTCGGGCACTGCCCGAGGGCCCGGGGTCAGTAGGGGGCCCCATGAGATGCCCCTGGTACCTTTTTCATAGGCTTTTTTGAGTTTGGGTAAGGATACATGGGCTCCATGATCCCCTATTGCCCAGGGGCCCCATGAGTTGTCAGTCCGCCCCTGGTTTCAGCTCATTTCTGTGCAGAAATCATTGCAGCTGCGTAACATATTTTCTTCAAAGTATGGTGTACCGGGTCCATTTGAGTACCGGGAAAACGCTTTGCATGCATTTTTCATGATGAAAAAAGGCTCTGGACAGCATCTGGATATGGAAGCTAAAAAAAATTGCAAACGGCTATAAACACGGTTAACCACGTTTACAAGCATTTTGCATTTGAAACGCTGATAACATCTACTGCTGAACGCAATTTTTTTGCGTTAAAAAAAACGACTGTAAACTCAACTGGCTATAAACGATGATGTGTACATGGATACATAGGAAAACAGAGAGAGTTCAGGGAAAACACTTTGCATGCATTTTTCACAATGAAAAAAGGCTCTGGACAGCATCTGGATATGGAAGAGTTAAAAAAAAAAAAATTCAAAATGCAAACACCTATAAAGGCAGTTAGCCGCGTTTACAAGCGTTTTGTGTTTGAAACACTGATAACATCTACTGCTGAACGCAAGTTTTCTGCGTTCAAAAAAACGACTGTAAACTCAAATGCCTATAAACGACGATGTGTACATGTACACATAGAAAAACATTAGGGAGAGTTCAGGGAAAACGCTTTGCATGCATTTTTCATGATGAAAAACGGCTCTGGACAGCATCTGGATATAGAAGATTTAAAAAAAAAACGCTTGCAAACGCTTATAAACGCGGTTAACCACGTTTGCAAGCGTTTTGCATTTGAAACGCTGATAACATCTACTGCTGAACGCAAGTTTTCTGCGTTCAAAAAAACGACTGTAAACGACGATGTGTACATGGACACATAGGAAAACATTAGGGACATGGACACATAGGAAAACATTAGGGACATGGACACATAGGAAAACATTAGGGACATGGACACATAGGAAAACATTAGGGACATGGACACATAGGAAAACATCAGGGAAAACACTTTGCATGCATTTTTCATGATGAAAAAAGGCTCTGGACAGCATTTGGATATGGAAGAGTTAAAAAAAAAATTTCAAAACGCAAACGCCTATAAACGCAGTTAGCCGCACTTACAAGCGTTTTGTGTTTGAAGCGCTGATAACATCTACTGCTGAACGCAAGTTTTCTGCGTTCAAAAAAACGACTGTAAACTCAACTGGTTGTAAACGACAATGTGTACATGGACACATAGGAAAACATTAGGGAGAGTTCAGGGGCTGCTGAAAAAAAAAATGCGGAACAGCTCCTAAGGGTGAGTTTATCAGCTGCAGTGTACATGAGCCCTTAGACAGCCCATCTCAGCCAGGGTCCCTTGGGATATGGCTGACTGACCTTCCATCTGATGATGCCTTCATAGATCTGGATTCAATGCCTCTTGACAAAGCCAGCTGCATGACACCGATAAATGCTCTGCAGTATGTAAGGGGTCAGTCTGACCACTACTGTACAGGGAGCATTCTTCATTCTTTAACCCTTCGTCGTGCAGACCTGACAGCAGGTGATTTTACACACACACCTCTTGGATGTAGCCCCCAGGATGATATGTAAATCTGAGAAGCAAAGATCTGGCTGTCAGATTATTATTATACAGGATTTATATAGCGCCAACAGTTTGCTCATCGTTTTACAATATAAGGGAGACAGTACAATTACAATACATTTCAGTACAGAAGGAATAGGAGGGTCCTGTTCGCGGAGCTTACAATCTAAAATAAGGGGGAGGTGATACAAAAGGTGATAGCTGCGGGGGATGATCTGGTGGAGGTGATTCAAGTACAGTTCTTAGGTGGAGGTGGGGTAGGCTTCCCTGAATAAGTGAGTTTTCAAAGATCGCCTAAAGGCAGACAGGGTGGAAGCTGACCGGACAAACTGTGGTAGGGAGTTCCAGAGGATGGGAGAGGCTCTGGAGAAGTCCTGGAGGCGAGCATGGGAGGAGGTGATGAGGGAGTTAGAGAGGAGGATATCATGGGAAGAGCGGAGTGGGTGGTATCTGTGGATGAGGTTGGTGATGTAGCTAGGGGCAGTGTTGTGGATGGCTTTGTAAGCTGTGGTTAGTATTTTGAATTTTTTACGTTGGGTTAGTGGAAGCCAGTGGAGGGATTGGCAGAGAGGGGCATCAGAAAGCAGATGAAAGCAGTCCAAAGACATTGCTTTCATACCCCACCCGAGTAATAGATCTATGCACTGTAAAAAGATCACCTAGAGCAGGACTTGACAAATTTGCTTTGAATCTAGGAGCCAGCTAAAAAAAATGTTAAAAGACAGTTTTTTGAACGAACGAACGAAGGAATGAAAAGGAAATAAAGACACCAGGACATCAAATCACCGATTCGAGGACTTTAAATCCCTGCGATTTTCTCTCCTCTCAGCACTGACAGGACGGGCTAGATGGATTCTGATTAGTCAGCACCTGTCCTTGCGACGGAGCTGAGTGCTGACCAATTAGAATGCCTCTTTTCTGTATGCCGAGAAGAAGATTTTCTGTATGCTGAGTAGGAGATTAAGTCACGGAAATTTCAAATCTCTGGATCAGTGACAGCGGATGGGAGTCTAAAGCCCAGGCGCCAGGATGCAATTAATAGTTGTCACGGTGACCTGGTGACTAGGATTTGTCGAGCCCTGACCTAGACTGCATTTCTTTTCTAAACATGACTGGAGTTGCACTTTAAACATTTTACTTCATCCTTTACAAAAGAGATTATACTGTTACTACAGGGCTTGACAAATCCTAGGAGCCAGGTCACCAGGGCTTTTAGAAATTGTCCTGGCGCCTGGTCTTTTGTCAGAAGTTCGCTGTCTGGCACCAAGACACCGCTTTACTAATCCAAGGATTTGAAATCCCTGCATCCTAATCTCCTATCCACACGTCTCAGCGTACAGATGAGAAGCATTATAATTGGTCAGCACCATCACATGGCCGGCGCTGACCAATCAGAATCAGTATAGCCCGACCTGGCGGAGAGAAAGACGCTGAACCGGTGAAGCAGCATCCTAGTGCCTTACAGTGGGGGATCGCGAAACACTGGTACAGTGGGACCCGGGGGGGGGGGGGAAGGGTTAATGGGGTCAAATGTATGGTTACCTTACAGATTTTCAGTAAAGTTGAATCAACATGTCCTTCCTCCTCTCCTTTTTACTGCTTCCTCTCTTCCATGCAGTTCCAGGCACTGGGCAGCCGATTTAAAAAACTGGCGAACTTTTGTAGCTGACTCGTAGAGCCCTGGTTCATGCACATACGGTGCAGAATTTGCAGTGTTTTCAGTGCGAATTCTGCACCAAATCAGAATCGCACCCTGTTCATGTGAACCGTTAAGTTAACGACACCCCGAAAGCAGTCCGCAAAACGCGGTGCAATGTGCAGAATCGCACCACATAGGTGTGAATACCTATACGATCCGATTCTAGTGTGGACCAAAAAAAGGGTCCTGCATGTTTTTTGGTGTGCGAAGAGAGCCATACCAAATGTATGGCTTCGATCGCACCGCACACAAACCGCATGTGATTTGCACAGGAATGCATTGCGGTTTCTGTGCGAGTCACATGCGATATACCAAGCCACACGTAAGTGAACACAGGCTCAGAGCAAATTTGTCAAGCCCCATGTTACTATAATATTTCATACAAGGTCAAACACAGACACAAATCGAAAAAAAAACCAAATCAGACTGGTTGGTTGCTATGGACAGCAGCTCCACTTTGTTCTACTGTTATAAGTTAGCCCCCTATGGATAGAAGTTATAGAAACTGAGGCAACAAAAAGTTGAGAAATAGAAAAATGAAAAAAAAAGCCCATAGTAATCATGATTTTATTTCCCCTGAGCAGGTCTGAGAATGAAAATCGAGTCTCCCTATAACAGCAATGGCCGATCCACTTTCACTCTTTTTCATAAGTCACTTCCGTTCCTGCTGTGTCTGCGGACAACAGAATGATTTCACTATTGCAGAGCCGCCGGAGGACATTAAGACAGGACACAGTATGTGGAATGCACAGTTTACACCCCACGTCCAGCGCAGCAGGTTGTACCACATACTTGTCATCACCATGTACACAAAGAGTTTATAGAGACCCTATCAACAGTCAATTCATTTCCACAAAGATCTTCCAATAAGACGATACAGGTATTTTACGCATTTTATGCATGCTATTTACCCATAAAAGCCTCCTTTGTGTAGAAATCCAAAACAACCCCAAGACTGCTGCTGGGTGTCACCATCCTGGATGTATTGTCAGCAACCCCAGCAGACTCTCAAGTGACACTTTATAGCAATGGCTCCAACCTCATTCCTCAAGAGGCCAGACAACAGGCCAGGTTTTGGGGAATTTCCCTTAGATAAAACAGCTGTCATAAATACCAAGCCGCTGACATTTAAAGTACCTGTGTGGGGTGAAGAAAATCCTGAAAGCATGACCAGTCTGAGGATACTTGATTGTGGGAACCACTGCTCTATAACAGGGGTCTGCAAATGTTCAAAACAGAGGGCCTTCGAACTTTCGGGGGGGGGGGGGGGGGCGGATTGTGGTCAGTGGGAGTGGAAAATGCCCTGACATTGGTGGGAGTAAACAATGGCAAAGGCTTGGTGGTAAGTAGAAACTGAAATTGACATCATTGGTGTCAGCAGGAGGAATAGTGCCCTAACATTGGTGTCAATGAGTGGACTAGTACTTCATTGTTGGTGTCAATGGGAGGAATGGTGCCCCAGGGGCCTGCTAAAGGCAAGCAAAGGGCCACATTTGGCCCCTGGGCCACAGTTTGTAGACAACTGCTCAATAATATTCCCATTTGCTCCTCCCCTGGAAGCTATATACAGTAAATGGTTATTTAAGGGAAGGCGGCGCTGGCCCAGCATTGAGAGTAATTAAGGCCTCAAAGACTGCAGTTGTCTAGCTTAACTCTAGGTTCACATCTGTGCGGGTGGTGCCGCTATGGAACCGCACAAAAATCCGTGCAGCTGCACCACCCGCACAGAGAAATGCGGACCCGCGGGCAGGTGCCATTAGTTCTAATGGCACGCCGCTCGCACTGGAAACCGCACCCATACTGGGAACAGAGGTTCCCGTGCGGGCTGCGTTTTCCAAAGAAGTGCAGGGGCTTCTCCCCTGCGTGTCACTGGCACGGGAGTCCATTCAAATGAATGGGCTCTCATGCCTGTGCAACATTCGGTCCACATGGCCGCATATATATGAACCGGGGGTAAAGGGTAAGTTCACCTTTAGTAACATGTTACACCAGTATTCAAGTAACTAATGCAGCAGCCCTCCTCACCTCCCAATCCCCAATTGTGGCAGCAAGCAGGGGGATCCTCTCCCCATACCCACTATCACAATTTAAAATCATGCATCTGTGCAGGGCTCCACCCACACACCCTGTGTTATCCATTGACAGCGATCTATGAATGAATGAACTGTCCCATCTGCCACTGCGCCAGAAAGCTTGTAGTTATTGAACCAACAGGGACCCACTCAGTGCTCTCATAGGTCACTGACACTTCCTGCAGCTGCGTAACTTATGGAGGTACAGGCAGACAGCTGTCAGGAGAGTCTGCAGGAGCCTGCCACTGCACCCAAGATTTGCATGTTCAACGACCGGGGTTCTCAGATAACCTAGTTACTAGTGGCAAGGGATTTTCAAGAGATATTGTCAGAAGGGCTTGGGTGTAACTTAATATTTTTTCTTAGTTTCATTAAAACTTTTTTTTATATCTCATAGGGGACATATTTTCAGAAAGTGATCAGGTGGTTGTATAGCCACTGGATTGCTTTCATTAGAAAGCCAACAGTCGGCTTGTTAGAGTATGTGCATAATCTCTGTTGCCACCACCGTATGATGTACTGCAAGAAAAGCCAATGTTCTGCCTGTCAGACTGGCCAGGTAAGCTACAGACTTCTGGAAGCCACTAAAGATGCAAACATTGTGCCTAAGGCACTAAAGCATAGCCAGAAATAAAAACTACCTTTGGGAACGTGAACTGTGACCCCTAAATGCGTTTGAAGGATTTTTTTTTTTTTAAACTGGTGAATAACTGTAGGGCAAACTTCAATGCTTCATAAAGCTATCTAGAAAACATTAACTAAAGCTGAGGTTTATGCTCATCATATTTTGCCTTCTCTGTTTTTGTTTCCCCTATCAACCAGCTAGTGACATTTTTAAATAAAACCTTTCCATTTTAATTACATGTGATGTTGTCACTGGGTCTCTGTGCTTCTCTATGCAATGCAGACAGCTCATGGCTGATGGGAGGGGCCGACAAGGTGCTATAAATAGCTTCGGTACTCCATTCAGGAACCCTGATGCAAGCAGTGGGCTGGCACTTAGGGAGGAGTTATGCAAATATCTAAAAGGTCTTGATGGGTGGATGCAAGTCTGGAGGAATTGGCATTCTTAGACAGACTGCTTTTGCAAGGTAACATACACATGTGATACTGAGCCTCCAATACTGAAGTAACTGAAATACAATGGATGAAAAGGTGGACCAGGAATAGTCATGCTGAATAGGAAAGGGCTAGAGAAGCCTCTCTCAGCCTTTCCAACACAGAGGAACCCCTAAAATAATGTTCCGGCCTCAGGGAAGCCCTGCTAACTGCTAAATCTACAACTCCGGATACATTAGTGTGTTGGTCAGTGGGAAGAATGCGCCTTACACTTGTAATCATTAGGAAGAATTACCCACTAAGGTCCCTTTTAGACAGGATGGACTGTCAAGCGGATGACAGGTCTGTGTCCGCTTTGCTATGCAGAGCGGACACAGCCCGCAGTTCTCTATGGGGCAGTCGGATGGAAATGGACTAGTTCCGTTTCCATCCGACCCGCCAGATGAATGGGGAACAGATCCCCATCCGTCTGTTTTTAGAGTACAGGATCAGATCTTGGCGGGTGTCAGCGGACATGTCTCCGCTGACACCCGCCGCTCCATAAAGAGCCATAGATGGGACAATCAGGTCCGCCTGAAAAACTGACAGATCCGATCAGACAGTCAGTGTGAAAGGGGCCTTATAGGTAGCTAGAAAGATCATTGCTGTCAGTGGGAAGTTATTTGAGAGGCATAAATTGCTCAAGGAACCCTTAGCAACCTCTGAAGGAACCCTTAGCTTCAATGGAACCCCGGCTAAAGGATGTTGGTTGTCCAGAAGCAAGGTGGACTGAAAAACTGACAGGCAGACCCGATCGGAACGTCAGTGTGAAAGAGGCCTTATAGGTAGCTAGGAAGATGGATTATTTTCAGTGGGAAGTTATCTGAGAGGCAGAAATTCATCAAGAAACCCTCTGAAGGAACCCTTGGCTTCAATGGAACCCTGGCTAGAGGATGTTAGTTGTCCAGAAGCGAGGTGGGCTCTGACTTGTTGCAGCTTTAAATGCACATTGTGAGAAGCTCACAGTGTGCAGTGAAATCAGAGTAAGCCATTTCAGTACAGGGGAGGAGCTGGTACAACTGTGCAAGACTGAAGGGAAGGCCGTAGGTCAGATTTAAATATATGTAGACTACATCATACACACTTGCCACCACTGTGCTATATGGCTGTGTGACAAGAGATAAATGACAGCCCTGCTTCAGAGCACGCAATGTTGTGCATTTTGTACCACTGCCCCACCTCTTGCCTGCTCCTAGCATTACTAGTGAACATCATGACAACAGGTGATACCTTCCACTTCTGTAACCCCACTTTTGTAGCGCTCTCTCACTTACACAGCAGGCATTCCTATTGCAAGCCCAATTTTACCTTTCAGACAGCCTTGGTAACCCTTTTGAGAAAAAAAGATTAAGTAGGGATATAATCAACATTTATAGTGAATGTGGTTTAGTTATTCACTTTAAGGTCATCACAGAGGACAAGGGGGCACTCTGTCTGGAGGAAAAGAGATGTAATCTTCAAATACAGAAAGGCTTCTTCACAGCAAGAGCTGTAAAAATGTGGAATAGACTCCCTCAAGAGCTGGTTGTGACCAGTTAAATAAATTGTTTAAAAAAAAAAAAAAAGCCTGAATTCTTTCCTAAATGTACATAGTATAACCAGATACTAATATTTCTAGGTAAAGTTGATCCAGGGAATATTCAATTGCCTTTCAGGGGATCAGGAAGGATTTTTTTTTCCCCTGCAGGAGCAAATTGTGTCATGCTTTATTGTGGTTTTTTGCCTTCCCACGTGGACTTGTGTCTTTTCTTCAGCCAGACTAACTATGTAACTATAAAATCAGATCAATAAATCACACCATGTGAAAATGATAATAGACATAGGCATGTTTTTCCATGTCTGGATGGAGTTCCTCTTTCTTGATCATAAGCTATAATTACACCCATGTGGCTGTTTAGAGCGGAAGATAAAAAAAAAAAAAAGAAAAAAAAACTAAAAGAAAACCACACATGGCGAGAATGTACATTTAAATTTAGAGGCAAGACTATGACCTGCGGTTTCTGCAGTTTATAATTAGAGAGGTCTCACAACAAATCCCTTTATTTAAAAACAGACCTATCCATAAATGTGATTTTTATGTTAGCAGTTAGTTTGTGTGTATATATAGTATAAGTAAAATGTAAAACTGTAAACTATGCACCTGACATCTAGTTTGGGCATGCACAGACCTTAGATGACATATTTATTCCTCAATATCTCATCTGTCAAAGTTATTTTAATTCAACGGGGGAAGACAGTTGGCAGGGCTGGGGCCCTGAAGTCAGAAGGATCAAACAAGAGAAGCTAGTTTTAGAGATGCAGAGAGGAGAGTTTTCTTACAAAGGCATCTTGTGGAGTCTGGAAATTAACTCTGGAGGCAGGAAGACGGCAAATGAGTAGTCATCAGTATTGCCTGTGGTCTCACTGCAGCTGATCTTTTCCCCATTACGGAATTACAATGCCTTGTTCTGCATTGTCTGCATGTAGAAGCGGGACTTTGCTTCCTCATATCAGAGCTGCCCCACCTTGTGACTGGTAGAGAAATGATGACACAGCAACAAGAAAGGCAGAGGAAGCACTGATCCACAGAACAAATGCAGCAGAAGCAGGGAGATCCTTGCACTGCAGGTCCTCAGGTATAGCTTCCTCTCCAGCAGGGAGAACAGTGAGTAGCGCAGTAAAGGCTGATACACACACAGGTATTTTTTTTTTTTTTTCGTTCAACCCAGCAGACTTGAAAATGGAGGAGCTCACTGTACTAACTATGCGATCTTGCTGCTGAGCTGTGTTCAGACAAGGGGACAGAACCACAACTCCCCAACCCCCATCACCGGCAGGAAACTTCAGCCAACGCTAAATGGATGTTGTTCACCTGCTGGTTCTCTAGCATGCCCATTCAACAAAAGCCGAATGTTAGGAGGGCTTCTGTTGGGCAGGCTGCTATACACACTTTCTGTTGAACTGTCCGATATTCTGTCTGTATGTACCAGGCTTAATTACATCACCAGATCTCACTCCAAATCTGGTAAGACAAGCAATTAGAGACAGCAGTGCCTAGGATGATCTCACACAGCAGATAGACAGCTAAGAATGCTTAGTAATAGATAATGCACCATTATTTTGAAGGGTTTCAAAACAAAAATTGAATCTTTTAAAGGCATTGCTTAGGCCGGCCATAGACTATTCGAATCTCGACCAGTTCAGCAGGAATCGGACGAGATTCAAATTATGTACTGTATGGGCAAGCTGAATGTACCAAAGTTGATCGATCAACAACGGTTACAACCAGCCTGACGGATTTTACATGCACTTACTGCTAGCGGAAGGTATAGCCGCTAACAATATTCCTATGTCGACATTGTCTATGTTGATGGGGAAATCGAGCAAATCTCTTTCCTGCAACTCGTGGTGCAGGAAAGAAATTTGCTCCATGTACAGGTGAAACTCGAAAAATTAGAATATCATGCTAAAGTTCATTTATTTCAGTAATGCAACTTAAAAGGTGAAACTAATATATGAGATAGACTCATTACATGCAAAGCA
This sequence comes from Staurois parvus, assembly GCF_062004578.1. NCBI lineage: Eukaryota > Metazoa > Chordata > Amphibia > Anura > Ranidae > Staurois > Staurois parvus. The sequence continues at coordinate 3,236,234 of NW_028318244.1, read as the reverse complement.
AGATAGTTCAAGCCGTGATTTGTCATAATTGTGATGATTATGGCTTACAGCTCATGAAAACCCCAAATCCACAATCTCAGAAAATGAGAATATTGTGAAAAGGTGCAATATTCTCGGCTCAAAGTGTCCCACTCTAATCAGCTAATTAAGCCATAACACCTGCAAAGGGTTCCTGAGCCTTTAAATGGTCTCTCAGTCTGGTTCAGTAGGAATCTCAATCATGGGAAAGACTGCTGACATGACAGTTGTGCAGAAAACCATCATTGACACCCTCCAAAAGGAGGGAAAGCCTCAAAAGGTAATTGCAAAAGAAGTTGGATGTTCCCAAAGTGCTGTATAAAAGCACATTAATAGAAAGTTATGTGGAAGGGAAAAGTGTGGAAGAAAAAAGTGCACAAGCAGCAGGGATGACCGCAGCCTGGAGAGGACTGTCAGGAAAAGGCCATTCAAAAGTGTTGGGGACTTTCACAAGGAGTGGACTGAGGCTGGAGTCAGTGCATCAAGAGCCACCACACACAGACGGATCCAGGACATGGGTTTCAAATGTCGTATTCCTCTTGTCAAGCCGCTCCTGAACAACAAACAACGTCAGAAGCGTCTTACCTGGGCTAAAGAAAAACAGACCTGGTCTGTTGCTCAGTGGTCCAAAGTCCTCTTTTCTGATGAGAGCAACTTTTGGATCTCATTTGGAAACCAATGACCAAGAGTATGGAGGAAGAATGGAGAGGCACAAGGACCCAGAGTATGGAGGAAGAATGGAGAGGCACAAGGACCCCGAGTATGGAGGAAGAATGGAGAGCCACACGCTGCAAGATGCTTGAAGTCCAGTGTGAAGTTTCCACAGTCTGTGTTGGTTTGGGGAGCCATGTCATCTGCTGGTGTTGGTCCACTGTGCCTCATTATACCGGGGTCAACGCAGCCATCTACCAGGAGATTTTGGAGCACTTCATGCTTCCTTCCACAGACGAGCTTTATGGGGATGCTGACTTCATTTTCCAGCAGGACATGGCACCTGCCCACACTGCCAAAAGCACCAAAACCTGGTTCAATGACCGTGGGATTACTGTGCTTGATTGGCCAGCAAACTCGCCTGACCTGAACCCCATAGAGAATCTATGGGCATTGCCAAGAGAAAGATGAGAGACATGAGACCGAACAATGCAGAAGAGCTGAAGGCCGCTATTGAAGCATCCTGGTCTTCCATAACACCTCAGCAGTGCCACAGGCTGATAGCTTCCATGCCACGCCGCATTGAGGCAGTAAATGCTGCAAAAGGGGCCCAAACCAAGTACTGAGTACATATGCATGCTTCTACTTTTCAGAGGTCCGATATTGTTCTATGTACAATCCTTGTTTTATTGATTGCATGTAATATTCTCATTTTCTGAGATTGTGGATTTGGGGTTTTCATATTCTAATTTTTCGAGTTTCACCTGTATGTACGGACACAAACACTTTCACATGTGCCCTACAACATAGCAAATCATTTTTTTAAGCTCAGGTTGTTTTTAACATAAAACGTTACCATCAGTAAAACCATCTAAGCCCCACACCTCTACCCCTTTGGTTCAGAGACCTAGGCAGGCAAAACCTATTTCTTCTTTCAGCTGCCAAGTGACTAACCCATAAAAAGACTGAGTTCAGTAACCAGACTAGGCGATTTGAAAAGCTTTTTTTCCCTGACATCCATATTAAGTTGCTCTACAGTCTCCTTTATGCTTTTTAAGAGCAGAAAAACTATAAATACATCCACGCCGTGAGAAAGCAAAAGCACCATAAAAATAGCGATGAGAATATGGCTTGTGCTTTCTGCAGGTTATAATTAGATGGAGGCCCTGGAAAACTGTATTTAAATATCCTGATATTGGTTCACACACACATTCCACAAAGAACGGGACACCATGCTAAAAGGGTACAGAGATACTTTTAACACCGACCTGATATACTGTATAATGCCGCCCACGTATTTGTTTTTAACCTACGTTTCCAACCAATGTAAAATTGACCTTCGGAAAAAAAAAAAAAAAAAAGATCTACATACACAGTTGAAATACATAAGAATTTTTTTTTCCTGCCAAAAGATCTGCAGCTTTATTTAGCAATTAATCCCCATCACACTCCATAGTCGGGCAAGAGACACAACTGTACCAATGGGTGCTGTTCACACCATAGAGGGCGTTGTGGCAACGGTATTGAGGTGTGTTATCGTTCATTGTTAAATTACAACCCAGCACACAACTCACCACACTCTGTAGCCCTGTGGGGTTTAAATTAAAAAAAAAAAAAAAAAAAAAAAAAAAGTCACACAGAGCACCACAAGTTATATTTAATTGTGCACCAAGGTGCGCAGAAACCCCATTCAAAATGAAAAGGGCTTCATCAAAGCACAAAAACAGAGGGAATTGCTAATTTTGTATAATCAAAGCAGTATGATCATCTACACTCCCATTGGCCAATAAAGGAAGAGAAGCATGTGGGTTTGTTCATTGCTTTGCTCTTCCCTCCTGTAAGTACAGTTACAGTGTTTGATTGATGGCGCCGTGAAATGCAATGAAGCCCTAACTGTATCGTGCCAGTTTTTCCTTTCTCAGTCTAAAGCTGGCTCGACATGCATTAAATTTCGGCTGATTCCTGATGAATTTGGCCCATGGTGGCCGCATCAACAACACCTGGACCTACTTTTATTGAAGGTGCCGGGTGGAAAACGGTCAGCTTAAGGGCATGTTCACACTTGACTTCTTCCCAAACGCCCCTATAGAGAGGCATTAGACAGGCGTTTTACAAGCGTTAAAAACACTCCCAAACACCCTATGCGCGAGCTGCTTCCATCCTTAGCGTGGTCATGTTGAAACAGAACAGAAGGGGAAATGGCAGGGTCACCACATATTTCACAGCTTAGGAAGAAAAAATTAGACAAAATCTTTCCTTTGCAAATAAACATAACACTGACTTACACGAAATAGAAGTATCCTGGGGTAACATACACACTAAGCTCTCTATACAGGTATAGAGTTTTTTGTTTGGTCTGCGGGCTGAATAAAAGGTATTTAACAGATTCCTCCTGTAAGGCTCAGTTCACACTAGTGTTGAGAGCAGGCATTTGAGGGGTGTTTTTTGAGGCTCCTCAAATGCCTATAAAAATGATACACATGACGGAAAAGCGTAAAAACCGCACCACAAATACCTATAATGAACTTAATGGTATTAATGCCTTGAATACACCTACCAGGCGTTTGAGGAGCGTCACCATAGACTTGAAAGGGAGGCACTGAAAGGCTTCAACTCCTTCTGACTCAACATGAGGCATCAATTTTGATGGGACGCTAACGCTTCAGTGTGAACAGCACTGCGTGCCGTCATGTGTATCATTTTTATAGGCATTTGAGGAGCCTCAAAAAACACCCCTCAAACGCCTGCTCTCAACACTAGTGTGAACTGAGCCTTACAGGAGGAATCTGTAAAATACCTTTTATTCAGCCCGCAGACCAAACAAAAAACTCTATACCTGTATAGAGAGCTTAGCGTGTATGTTACCCCAGGATACTTCTATTTCGTGTAAGTCAGTGTTATGTTTATTTGCAAAGGAAAGATTTTGTCTAATTTTTTCTTCCTAAGCTGTGAAATATGTGGTGACCCTGCCATTTCCCCTTCTGTTCTGTTTCAACATGACCACGCTAAGGATGGAAGCAGCTACATCCTAGAGTGGTCAGCTTGCATCACTTGTCTTGTCTTCTAGTTAACCATTTGCCGCCCGCCCTATGGCCGAATGGCAGGCAGCAAATGTCATCAGCGTTCTGGGTGGACGCCATATGGCGTCCTCCCGCACATGCTCAGACTGCGCTCCTGCAGAGCGGCGCAGTGGCACGATCTGTCATTGGCCGTGTACCTCGGACACGGCCGATGACAGATCTGAGTATCGGGCCCGCTGCAGGTACCATGTGACCTGCTGTGACCAATCACAGCAGGTCACATGACAGTTGTATACAATGGATGGCTTCATTCATGCCATCCATTGTATACTAGTGTCTAGCTGTGAATGGTCACAGCTAATCACATGCACATGTCATGAATCAATGTCATTCAGGTAAATACTTGCTTATAGCAAAGTAATTATTTGCTATAAGCAAATTGTGTAAAAAAAAAAAAAAATACTGATCACTTCCCCAAAGTAGTACAATGTTACTATGGTAACATTGTACTGCTTTGGTCATAGTGAAATATGAAAAACAAAATCTTAAAAAAAGAAAAAATTTATTAAAAAATAAAAATAAAAAAATATATATATATATTTTTTTTTTCCCATACTGTCACCAGTCAGTGTCCCTGATCACCGCCATGCCAGTTATATGATGACGCTGTACTGCACTGGTGACAATATGTAAAAAAAAAAGTGAAACTAATTTAAATTTTTTCATTTTCTGAAAAATGACAAAAAAAATACAACTTCAAAAAACTTGCCATTCCTCTTATGAAGTACGTCGGACTGTCTACTCTGCAAAAAGGGGTCATTTGGGGGATATCTGTACTGTTCTGACATTTGGGGGATATCTGTACTGTTCTGACATTCTTGGACCTCAAGAAATTAGATTGGCTGTCAGTACTTCAGGATTGATCAATATTCAGATCTATCCCATAGTTTGTGAACTCTATAACTTTCCTACAAACTAAAAAATACATCCTAATTTGGGTTATTTTCACCAAAGAAATGTAGCAGAATACATCTCGGCCTAAATTTATGAAGAACAATTATTTGCAAACTTTTATAACAGAAACAAAGAAAAACGTGTTTTTTTTCAACATTTTTGGTCTTTTTTTGTTAATTTAGCAAAAAATAAAAACCCCGGCGGTGATTAAATACCACCAAAAGAAAGCTCTAGTTGTGTGAAGAAAATGACAAAATTTTAGTTTGGGTACAATGTTGTATGACCGCGCAATTGTCATTCAAAGTGTGAGCGCTGAAACCTGAAAACTGGCCTGGGCAGGAAGGTGTAAAATTGCCCGATATTGAAATGGTTAAGAGCTACAGGACACCTTGCCTGTACTCCCATAGTCAGGCTTCTGCTGACAAACACCCCTCAATCCTGAGTGGCAGTGGGTGGGGTGTGACGTCAGCAGGAGGAGGGCCCTGTGAGTCTCCACGTACTGCATCATAATAATGTGGGAGTGGTCAGACTGCTGATATTCTCCCCTCCCCCCCTTTTATTTACATGACCACCTTCATTAAATGTCTTCCTGTGTAGCCCTATTGCCCATTATTTAATGATGTTTTTCCACATACACTTTAAGGGTGGGTGCGCAGAGAACCTTTGGGAAAAGAATGGAATTATAGGTAGTTCTAGTATATAGTATCATTGAAAGAAAAACTATTCTGAGAGAAATAGAGGTGCTGCCTTTGCAGACATCTCCTTTCCAAATAAAAAACCAGAGGCACAGCTGTCAAGATGATCAATTGCTTCGACATGAACTAGAGACTCAAGAAGTAGTAAAGGTATGAGGATCAGGCATGACTGTAGGGCTATTAGCATTTTCAGTAGCGGGTGAATAATGGCTGCCTCTATCTTGACACAGATTTCCTTTGACATAAACTGCACTTTTTATTTATCCATTTGAGGACACTGTATGTATTACGCATACCCCAAAAACCTTCCAGGTGCATGGAAGTTATGTCGTACCTCCAGTCCTTCTGCCCCACTCCCACCACCCCCCTTGCACTTGACAATTGCTGGCTGTCAAAATGACATCAGGGAGTTGCTGTGTAAATACAGCAGCTCTAGAAGCTGCTGCTCTCAAAAAAGTAACATTCTTACAAAGGGTTTCTAAACACTGTTGAGATAGAGCAGTGCTTCTCAAATAGTGGGGCGCGCCCCCTCCGTCAAGGGGGGCGCGTACAGGGGTGGGCAGAGGGCTGCTGTCTCTTACCTGGCTCCCACGATGATCCATCCAGGAAGCGCTGCTCCTTCCGTCACTCCGGCCACTCCCTCACTCCTGCCGCTCGGCTCCGCCTCCTCACCGGTGACTGGCTGCCAGAACTGTAGCTCAGGAAAGGTACACAGGCGGCCAATCACGGGCGAGGAGGCGGGGCCGAGCGGACCCGCGAAAATCGAGTGAGGGAAAAGCCGGTAAGTGTGCAGTGCAGAGGTGCTGCTGCAACCACATATGCTGGCTGCAGCAGCACCATACTGCAACAGGGGTCAGCAAGTGTCATTGGTGTCAGTGGGAGGAATAGTGCCGCATCATTGGTGTCACTGACACCAACGATGGGGCACTATTCCTCCCACTGACACCAATGATGAGGCACTATTCCTGCCACTGATACTAATGATGGGGCACTATTCCTCCCACTGACACCAATGATGGGGCACTATTCCTCCCACTGACACCAATGATGGGGCACTATTCCTCCCACTGACACCAATGATGGGGCACTATTCCTCCCACTGACACCAATGATGGGGCACTATTCCTCCCACTGACACCAATGATGGGGCACTATTCCTCCCACTGACACCAATGATGGGGCACTATTCCTCCCACTGACACCAATGATGGGACACTATTCCTCCCACTGACACCAATGATGGGGCACTATTCCTCCCACTGACACCAATGATGGGGCACTATTCCTCCCACTGACACCAATGATGGGGCACTATTCCTCCCACTGACACCAATGATGGGGCACTATTCCTACTTATAACAATTTTATAGACAAATGATACTATTTACAGTCGCGCGGGGGGGCGCAAAATGTTTTCTTCCGGGGGGGGGGGGCATGACAGAAAATAATTGAGAAGCACTGAGATAGAGCGATAAAATGAAACAATGCTACTCAAGAGATACAAGAAACATTGTTACTTTTATGTAGAAGTAGAAAACCCAGTTACTCCTGTGCTTGGGGATGGACTCACTGTCATTAAGACCACATACGCAAGTTCTTGGGATATGAACGCCTTGCTGCCCTCAAAGGACCGGGGGAGTCCAAAGTACTGAATAGAGGAAAAACAAACAGAGGGCGCACCGGACTAGTGCATTACCTTAAAAATGTTTAATGCATGTCTATCTGTAATAAGAACTCTGGATATCCAAAAGGCTGATGCGTTTCAAGGACTAGCCTCTTCCTCGAAACACGTCATCCTTTTGGATGTCCAGAGGTCTCACTACAGGTAGACACACAGTGTGAATTGGACAGAGCTGTTCCTTTATGATGTGCCTTTTATTTATTGATAAAGTGTGAGTATAATACTTACATTCATTATTATTTTTTATTATTATACAGTATTTATAAAGCGCCAATAGTTCGCTCAGCGCTGTACATTACAAAGGGGGACAGAACATGTGACAGAACAATACCAATACAATGCAAAACATGAGGGGATTGAGGGCCCTGCTCTTTGGAGCTTACAATCTAGGAGGGAGGGGATGGTGGCACAGGAGGAGATAGCTGTGGGGGATGGAGTGGTAGGAAGAGTGGAGGAGGTCGGCAAGTTAGCAGGGGGTGGGGTAGGCTTCCCTGAAGAGATGGGTTTTCAGGGTGCGCCTAGAGGAGAGGAGAGTAGGTGATAATCTGATGGGTTGGGGCAGGGAGTTCCAGAGGATGTGTGACACCCTGGAGAAGTCCTGGAGGTGGGCATGGGAGGAGGAGACCAGGGAACTAGAGAGAAGGAGGTCTTGTGAGGAGCGGCGTGTGCGTGTTGGGCGGTACTTGGATATTAGGTCAGTGATGTAGTTCGGGGCAGTATGGTGGACAGCTTTGTACGTCAGTGTTAGGATTTTGAATTTGATCCGTTGCGCAATCGGAAGCCAGTGGAGGGATTGGCAGAGGGGGGTGGCGGAAATAGAGCGGTTATTAAACAATGTTCATTAAACATTTTTAAGGTAATGCACTTGGCTGGTGCACCCTCTGTTTGTTTTTTCTCTATTGTTACTTTTATATTTCATCTGCAGATCAAAAGAGGAGATTCAATCAACATAAGTCAGCTAAAGCAACCAGACAAAAAATAAAATGCTTTACTTCTTTTAAATAAACGCTGTTCCTGCTTAACCGTTTATTAACACTAAGTTTGTCCTAATCTGCCCTAATTAACTCCTTCCTCTTCTCCCCTTAAAGAGAAAGTAAAGACTAAATCTAAATATACTTACCCCTCCTTCCACCAAGGCTGTATTCCTAAATTCCTTAATCTGCTCCAGTACAGTCACGTGATGCAGAAGCTCTTGCTCCAGTACCATGGAGCGGCGACGGATGTAGGCGAAAGGGGGAGAGAGCGGACAACAAATGGGCAAGATAAAAGATTGTGGGTAACATTATGGGTCCCGGAATTTAGGCCTGTTATCAAACACTCCATGACACACTGGACCCGGAGCTTCTGCATCATGTGACCAGACTGAAATCAGGTATTTACATTCTTTTTACCAACACCATACAGAATAGGTAGGAGGAGGGGGGAAGCAGTAGCTTTAGAGGAAAAATGAAAAGGTGAACTTGTATTTTTTTTCTATGGATTGCACTAAAAATGCATTTTTAAAAGACATTATTAATAAAAGAAATATTACTTTCTTTTATTCCAATAAACAAACTGATATCCGAATTGTAAAAATTAGCTCTGGTCCATAGGGGTTGTACAGGTGTGGGAGCTGAATTAGTTAAACCTTTACTGCCAGGTTCACACTACAGTGGTGCGGTATATCCCATGTGATTCGCACAAGAACCGCACCGCATTCCTGTACAAATCACATGCAATTTGTATGCGGTGCGATCAGAGCCGTACATTTTGTATGGCTCTAATCGCTCCACACCCGCACCAAAAAGTGCAGGACCCTTTTTTGGTCAGCGCTAAAATCTGATTGCATAGGTATTCACACCTATGCGATCCGATTCTGCACATCGCACCGCGTTTTGCGGACCGATATCGGGGTGTTGATTGCCTTCCTCTGGATCAATTGTGGGTATAGGATTATAACTATTTTTTTTTCTAACTGGACGGACTTTTGTCTTTTTTCAGCCACACTAACTATGTAACTATGTATGAACGGGGTGCAATTGTGATGTGGTGCAGAATTTGCGCTGAAAGCCGGGCAGAATTTGCACAGAAAGCCGGGCAGAATTTGCACAGAAAGCCGGGCAGAATTTGCACAGAAAGCCGGGCAGAATTCGCACTGAAAGCCGGGCAGAATTTGCACTGAAAGCCGGGCAGAATTCGCACTGAAAGCCGGGCAGAATTCGCACTGAAAGCCGGGCAGAATTCGCACTGAAAGCCGGGCAGAATTCGCACTGAAAGCCGGGCAGAATTCGCACTGAAAGCCGGGCAGAATTCCACCCCGCATCAGTGTGAACCAGGGCTTAAAGAAAATTCCTGCCAAAACGCATACATCCAAGCATGTTGGTTATATTTAATATCCAGAAAAATTTGTTCGGCACCCCTGATTTCTGGGGTCTGACTTTCTTTTGTCTTCGTGTCTAAGCTCCAACAGCTATCTCTGTATGCAATCAGGGCGCCCTTACTGGAAACTGAAGCGATTTCAGTGGACAGTGGAATGGCAGTTAGCAAAGCTTAGTCATCAGGGAAAATTAGGCCCCAGTAACTAAATCAGAAAGGGGCACAAACAAGGGCTTTCCTGGCCAACAATTGTAAGTAACATCATGCATCTTGTTTTTAAAAAAAAAAAAAAAAAAAAAAGAAGGAGTTCAAGTTCTTTTTCAATACATTTGAGAACAACATTGGTTTCTGCTGAATACATGGCCAGATTAAAGATTTTATATTGGACTAGTCTAAGATAAAACAACAACGAAACCTTCAGTTCTGTAAGGAATTTATCAACCGTAATGTCAGTATTGGCTCTTTAAAGAGAATGTGTTGTCTTTAACCACTTAATGTCCAAGAAAATTTTTTTTTTTATATTTTTTTACACACGTTAAAATCAGTATTTTTTTTTTTTTGCTAGAAAATGATAGAAACCCCAAACATTATACATTTTCTAAAAGCCGAGGCCCTAAAGAATAAAATAGTAACTTGCCATTCTTTTATCTCACACAATATTTGTGCAGCCCATTTATTAACCTCCCTAGCGGTCTGATTATTTCAGATTTTTGGTGCTGAAAGCGGTACCATTGTTTTTGCATGGAAATATGTAGTTTTTTATTGTAGGCTGTAATTTTTAGGAATAACTCACTGAAATCTGTCCGAACAAGAGTCTAGTAAACATTCCGGGTATGATAAAACTTGAAACACGAAATCATAAATTATAATTTAATAAATCCTACAAATAATATAATATATTTAATTCAATAATATAATCAAACCAAAAACACTGAAATTTGAAATACAGAGGCAAATTCGCACATTGCTGAGCAAAGTCGCAAAATTGTTTTCAGTGTCTGATGACGAATTCCCCCACAAATCATTATCACTCAATTCTGCAAGTGGTTCTGATTTACTATCGCTGTTCCCTAGCCGGTCTAAAACCGCTTTTGACCTAAAAGGACGCTTTTTGGATGCCATGGACGTTTCTAAGTTTCCAGGCAGAAAGAACAGTCAAAATGCAGGGCACAGGACAAAGCAGTAGGGACAAAATATATGTGAAATGAATTGAAACAGCAATGTTTTACTATGTAATAATAATTAAAAAAAAAAAAATGACATTTTTTAAAAATTCAAATTTGCCGCGTGTCCCGACGTCACAGGGACCGGAACACGGAAGCCGGATGCCGGCATCAGCCGGAGGAGATGGCCGGGGACACTGCAGAGGACACATCGCGGGAGCGAAGGACAAGGTAAGTGCTGCAGGGACTCCCTGAGCAATGCCGCATGGTAAGCCTGAGTGTAGCTCGGGGTTATTGCTCTTGGTACTGAAATTTTACCCCGAGCTACACTCGGGAATACCGCCAGGGGGGTTAAACGAAATCAGACATTAAAATAATTTTATTATTATTATACAGGATTTATATAGCGCCAACAGTTTGCTCGGCGCTTTAATTTTAGTGTACACAAACACACAATTGTCCAGATTTTTGTAAAATATAAAAGATTCAGTGTCCTATAAATAGATACCAAACGTGTTATGACTTAAAACATGTACAGGCATGTGAAATGGTAACAAACTATGGTGCCTAAACTTTTTCATAGGCAAGGCTTTGAAAGCCTTTACTGCTGATCAGTTTAGTGTTAATCAGGTTGTGGGTGTGCTTTCATATTTTTTACAATTATTTTAAATTTTATTAACTTTCTTTTATTCTTTTACACAAAATTCTCAACTTTTTTGCCGTCACAAAGGGAGCTAGCAAGCCTACTCTGTGATAGCTTTGGGCAGGTGACAGGTACTCTTTATGGAGACATCAGGGGTCTATTAGACTTCCAATGTTTCCCCTGCACTACAATACAGCAAATCAAGCACAGATCATGCTTGATTAGCTGCTTCCCTGGCTGTAGCAGTGGGGAGGTGTAACTTCTCACTATGGTAAAAGTGATCGGGTGGCTGTAAAGCCACTCAGATCACTTTTACTGAACAACCGATCACGGCCATGAGCTTATTAGAACTACTTTCATCCAGAATGTTTTCTAGCGTTCAGCAGACAGCAAGTGGTTAAAAAAAATATCTTCAGATAAACAAAGACCTGCGAAATGTAAACTCTTGTAGGGGGTCCATGCACACTGGCTTAAAAAAAAAAAAAAAAAAAAACACACACTACTCCTGGGGGGGCATTTAGCATTTTGTTTATGCCTATAGAAGCAGCTGTTATCCTATGTGTCTTTCACTTTAGGTAGTCTACAGGCGTTTTTTAACCTCAGCGTTGAGGCAAAGAAAAAAACAAAAACCTTCTGTTTGCGTTTTTTTAGAGCATTTAACTGACAGAAAAGCCTTATCTGTAGAAAATGGATCTTCGTACTTGGGAAATGATAGCATGTCCCCAGCACTCTGATACAAACATATACATTCATTTATTAGTGTAATGTCACATTAGTCAAATCAGCCAACATTTCAGGGTCGCACAGAGTCCCTCCCTGAAGGCGACAGAGACAGATGGTCAGTATGACGCCTTGAAGAAGGGACCTTGAGCAGCCCTAGAACATTGACTTATTTAGACTAATGTGACATTGTACGAATAAATGAATGTAAAGTGTAAGTTTGCAACAGAGTGCTGGTGACATCCCATCGTTTTACATGATTTACGTGGCGCCATGAATTACAGTCACTACGAGCACCCATCTATTATCAAGTTTAAACACCGAAAAGAGTGGGTTCTTCATCTCTTAATTCCTACTTGGCAGACATACATCACTCCAGCTATGTACAATACATTGCATCTGTTCTCAGCATTGTTATACAGCTATATCATATGTGTACGGCTTTAATTAATGATTTATTTGCTGCCTAGACTAAGTCATTCATGAGTAATAAAGTGACAAAACAAATTAATTGCCTGATACCTCCTGTTACATTCAGATTCATGCTTAATCCTTTTGAGCCAACAACTTTTTTGCTGGATTACAAAGATGGTCCTTTTATATTAAAGCTGAAAGAGGTTCTAAGGCAGTGGTTCTCAACCTGTGGGTCGCGACCCCTTTGGGGGTCGAACGGCCCTTTCACAGGGGTCCCCTAAGACCATCAGAAAACACATATTTCCGATGTGTAAAGAGCAGCTACTGTGTAGAAAGCAGCTGCTGTGTTGAAAGCAGCTACTCTGTTAAAAGCAGCTACTGTGTTGAAAGCAGCAGTATTGGAGGTAAAACGACACTCATGAATTATAATTACTGGGTAAATAATTTTATGGTTGGGGGGTCACCACAACATGAGGAACTGTATTAAAGGGTCATGGTGTTAGGAAGGTTGAGAACCACTACTCTAAGGGCTCATGTACACGGGGCGTTTGGAAAACTCTTCTGACTGCTAGAAAACGTAGGTTAAAAACCATCAGTTTAGCCACGTTTGCATACCGCGTTTATGTTTAGAAGCGTTTTTAAAAGATAACCTCAGGAGACCCTACCAAATGCCCAGAATGCACTGAAAAATAGTGAATAATTAACTATTTCAGACATTGTGCGAGAAATAGAAAGCAGAAGCAGAGAGAGCAGTATGTGTTGAGATGACCTGTCTTTTCTGGTTGTATTCACTATGGATTCCATCATCAGCATAATGCAGCACGTTCTAACATTTTTTCCTGGAACTGACCGCGCTGGTGTACCGGTTCCATTTGAATACATGGAAAACGCTTTGCGTGCATTTTTGATGAAGAACAAACGGCTCTGGAAAGCATCTGGATATGGACCTGTCAAAAAAATGCGTCTAAACGAAAACGCTTGTAAAAGCGGTTAACTGCTGGTGTTGTTTCTAAGTGTGGTATTTGCATTTGGAATCTATTGCTGTGGACCTACATCATGCGTTCAAAGGAGCTGTCCGTGCAAGTGAAGCAGGCCATTGTAAGGCTTCAAAACAAAACAAATCCATCAGAGAGATAGAAGCAACATTAGGAGTGGCCAAATCAACAGGTTGGTACATTCTGAGGAAAGAAGAACGCACTGGTGAGCTCAGCAACATAAAAAAAGCATGGACGTCCATGGAAGACAACAGTGGTGGATGACCGCAGGATCCTCTCTATGGTAAAGAAAAACCCATTCACAATATCCAGACAAGTGAAGGACACTATCCAGGAGGTGGGTGTATCATTGTCAAAGTTTACAATCAAGAGAAGACTTCACGAGAGCAAATACAGAGGGTTCACCACAAGGTGCAAACCATTCATAAGCCTGAAGAATAGGAAAGCCAGATTAGACTTTGCCAAAAAAAACATCTAAAAATGCCAGACCAGTTCTGGAAAAGCATTCTTTGGACGGATTATTATTATTATACAGTATTTATATAGTGCTAAAAGGTTTGCTCAGCGCTGCTCATTATAGTGGGGGACAGAACATGAGACAATACAGTAACAAACAATACACGAGGGGGTCAAGGGCCCTGCTCTTCCGAGCTTACAATCTAGGAGGGAGGGGATAGTGGTACAGGAGGAAGTGGCTGTGGGGGATGGAGTGGTAGGAGGAGTGGAGAAGATCGGCTGTTAGGTGAGGGCGGGGTAGGCTTCCCTGAAGAGATGGGTTTTCAGGGTGCGCCTAAAGGTGAGGAGGGTAGGTGACAGTCTGATGGATTGGGGTAGTGAGTTCCAGAGGATGGGGGGGGGGAGTCCTGGAGAAGTCCTGCAGTCGGGCGTGGGAGGTGGAGACCAGGGAGCTAGAAAATAGGAGGTCTTGTGAGGTGCGCAGATGAAACTAAGATGAATCTGTACCAGAATGACGGGAAGAAAATGTTTGGAACAGCTCATGATCCAAAGCACAACACGTCATCTGTAAAACATGGTGGAGGCAGTCTGATGGCATGGGCATGCATGGCTTCCAGTGGCACTGGGTCACTGGTGTTTATTGAAGATGTGACAGAAGCAGCTGGATGAATTCTGCAGTGTTTAGATATATACTGTCAGCCCAGATTCAGCCAAATGCAGCAAAGTTGATTTGACAGCATTTCACAGTACAGATGGACAATGATCCAAAACACACTGCAAAAGCAACCCAGGAGTTTTTCAAGGAAAAGAAGTGGAATATTCCGCAATGGCCAAGTCAATCACCTGATCTCAACCGAATTGAGCATGCATTTCACTTGCTGAAGGCAAAACTAAAGGCAGAAAGACCTAAAAACAAAGAACAACTGAAGACAGCTGCAGTTATAGCCTGGCAAAGCATCAGAAAGGAGGAAACCCAGTCTTTGGTAATGTCCATGGGTTCCAGACTTCAGGCAGTCATTGCCAGTAAAGGATTCTCAGCAAAATATTACAAATAAACATTTTATTTATGATTATATTCATTTGTCCAATTACTTTTGGTCCCTTGAAAAAGGGGGGATGGCTACTCTTAAGAGCTGTAATTCCTAAACCCTTCCTCCAATTTGGATGTACATACCCTCAAATTAAACCTGAGAGTGTGCACTTTCAGCCCATATCCATTATATAACTATAGCTTGAATATGTTTTGGTAAATACCTGAAAAAAAAACTAAAATTGTGCCTGTGTCCAAATGTATATGGACTGAACTGTATCACATTTTTCCATACGTTTAAATGAAAATAGTATTGTGCATAGGTTGGCCAGGTGAGGAGGATTCTAAAAAGGAGGCTGTGCAGTGCTGTGGTGGCCACACACCCAAGATCTCACTGGATCAGGGAGGTGAAAGAAGATCAGACCGGGAACTGGGGGTAAAACAGTAAGTGTATCTGCACTGAAAGTTACACAATTACAATGACAATAATCAATAAACTGTCAATAACAAAACATAGAAAGGTACAATGGTCAGAAAAAGCAGAAGTTGGTACAGTCTGTATGTATAAATTATTTAAAGCAAGTATATTATTTTAGGTATTTGTATAGTGCCGTCAATTTACGCAGCGCTTTAAATATACATATTGTACATTCCCATCAGTCCCTAACCCTCTAGGGGTGTACAATCTAAGGTCCCTAACTCACAGTCATACATACACTTACTAGGGACAATTTAGACAGAAGCCAATTAACCTACCAGCATGTCTTTGGAGTGTGGAAGGAAACCGGAGTACCCGCAGGAAACCCATACAGGCACAGGGAGAACATGCAAACTCCATGCAGGTGGTGCGGTGGTTGGGATTCGAACCAACGACCCTAGTACTGCCAGGCGGAAGTGCTAACCATTTAGCCACTGTGCTACCCAAGTATATAAAAACACTGATGCAAACAGAAAATGACAAACAGACTAATTACATTTTTTAAGTCACAAATTTTAGCCCACTTCTGCACCACATTTAAAACTTGTTTTGAGAACGATATATGTCACTGCTCATGGCCTTCTGAAAACGCTGTGTCTGGTTGTCTATGGCTTTATTACGCTAAGCCAGCCATTCTCAAAGGGTTCCTTGAGCAACATTGGATTCACCTTCTAGTGCTGGGGCCAATGTCACTTGGGAAACCCAACTGTATTGCATCAGTGGAGACTGATCTCTTGTCTCTCAGGTAAGTTACCACAAACAGTAAGGAATGATTTCTTCCCACTGATCATCAATGTAAGTGGCATTCTCTCACTTACCACCAATATAGAGAAGCATTCTTCCCACTGATCACCAATGTAAGGGACATTCTTCCCACTGATCACCAATGTAAGGGACATTCTTCCCACTGATCACCAATGTAAGGGACATTCTTCCCACTGATCACCAATGTAAGGAACATTCTTCCCACTGATCACCAATGTAAGGAACATTCTTCCCACTGATCACCAATGTAAGGAACATTCTTCCCACTGATCACCAATGTAAGGAGCATTCTTCCCACTGACCACCAATGTAAGGAGCATTCTTCCCACTGATCACCAATGTAAGGGACATTCTTCCCACTGATCACCAATGTAAGGAGCATTCTTCCCACTGACCACCAATGTAAGGAGCATTCTTCCCACTGATCACCAATGTAAGGGACATTCTTCCCACTGATCACCAATGTAAGGAACATTCTTCCCACTGATCACCAATGTAAGGAGCATTCTTCCCACTGATCACCAATGTAAGGAGCATTCTTCCCACTGATCACCAATGTAAGGAGCATTCTTCCCACTGATCACCAATGTAAGGAACATTCTTCCCACTGATCACCAATGTAAGGAGCATTCTTCCCACTGACCACCAATGTAAGAAACATTCTTCCCACTGACCACCAATGTAAGAAACATTCTTCCCACTGACCACCAATGTAAATGGCATTCTCCTCACTGACCACCAATATAGAAAAGCATTCTTCCCACTGATCACCATCCACGTGGTTCCACATGGATGCAATTGATTTAATACTTCTAAGCAAAGGACTTGGAATGAGTATGAAAATAAAGAGTTCATTTCTAGCCTGCATGCTTGTTCTGGGTCAGTAGCCCAAAAGACTGAAGCCAGAGACAGCCAGGTAACTAGTATTCTTCGTGGGAGATCAGCGGTTGCAGCCTCGTATTTCTCTCAGTACAGGCTTCTTTTAAGAACATGAACAAAAGCCCTTCTTTATCTTCTTCCATTGTCACCCATACACTCAAATGCGTGAAGAGTATTGATCCTGCGCTTCGCAGTGGCGGGATACATCTCAGCACCTGCATTCATACTCAGGATTCTGTTTGTTTGGCTGCAAAGCTGCCGGGGAGCAGGTGGCACTCAGTCAGGCTTTTCATTTTAATAAATGGAAAAAAAAATAAAAGGACAAACGGAATATTAAACAAGAAAAAACAGCCCACAACACGTACACACAATACCACTTTAGGTGAAATCATCACTTTCCGCCTTCCCTGATGATGCCATTTTCTCAGGCTAAGCTCGTAATTAGAAGTGTGGGGAGAAAAAAAAAAAAAAGAATTGCAGATTTTCCAGGCAAAGTGTTACAATGATCTTTACGTGTTCAAATAAACATTCTACCTCCACAGACTAGAGGTAGACATTCAAGTATGGACAGTTCAACGGCATTCAGATGACGATCGTTTTCACTGCCATTAAGGCTCCTCCAATGCAGGCCAAAGACGGCTCGAAAACCGGTGTTTTTTCATCCGATAAAAGAAAAATCGGTCGATCGTTAAACAGACGAAACCACCAATAATTACGAAAATCGGCCGACCAAGTCATAAAGTTCACCCCATATTACAACAGGCAAAACTTCTGTTCCTTCCAGGTCACGGCTCATACGCATATTTTTTTCGTAAAAACAAATGTACGATTTGACCATCATTGACGCAAAAAATTCGGTCGTTTTCCATGAATTTTCCAACATGACCGCTAATCCTAAAAGTGGAAAACCGCGAAAACCGGCCGACGAATTAATCCACTAACAGTGCGAAAATCGGCCGATTTTCGAACCGTCTATGGCCGGCATATTAGTACTTAGGTCAATGGGGGAAGGAAAGGTGCCTGTCAGAGGGGGACAAGTCCTTATCACAGGGGGGATCACCAGCCATTGAGACAGTCTTCTAACCTGCAGGAGAGTCAGGTCCTCTGTACAACACCATAGTCATGAGATCACCCAATCTAGGAAAACAATGACATTGTCTCATTTCCGGTCTATGGGTAACAAAGAGAAAGTAGAATGGGCTTTTGTGAATGCAGTTTAATTTTTGTTTTTACATTTACAAATTTATATTTGTTTACCCAATGCTACCCAAAATTTCTATGCTTCAAAGAAAGAGTCCCTGGGCGGCCAGGGAGCAGTAAAAGCAGGCAGCTGAGCAGCAGTTTTACAGCCCACCCACCTAGACAAAGTCATGCAGCTGCCCCAAATTACATCACCGATCTTGTCTCCAAATACCACCCACACCGTCCTCGCAGGACCTCCTACTCTCTATTTCCCTCGTCTCTTCCTCCCATGCTCGTCTCCAGGACTTCTCCAGAGCTTCCCCATCCTCTGGAACGCTCTACCCCAGTCTATCAGACTATCGCCTACTCTGCTCACGTTTAGGCGATCTCTGAAAACCTCTCTCTTCAGGGAAGCCTATCCTGCCCTCAGCTAATAATGGAATCTTCTACTCTTCCAACCAGTCCATCCCCCACAGTTACTACCTTTTGTACCACTAGCCCCTCCCTCCTAGATTGTAAGCTCCAAGGATCAGGCCCTCCTAACCCTCTTGTATTGAACTGTACTGTTGCTGTATTGTCTCCCGTTATATTGTGAAGCGCTGAGCAAACTGTTGGCGCTATATAAATCCTGTATAATAATAATAACTGCTCAGGGCTGTACACATACCACGGCAAAAAGTAAACGGCATGTGGCATTCGGCAGGTGTTACTGCCACCGAACATGCGCACCACGCTGCATCCACATGCAATGTACATGGCTGTGCAATGGCAGTGTGGCATTTTGGAGGGATAAAGCAAGCAGTAAGGAGGTGACCAACCGCCACTTGTCAATCCATCCAGATCGCTTTTTTTTTTTTTTTGGGGTGGGGGGGGGGTTCAGCTATAGCAACCTCCATACTTTTTCTTAGTATAGGTCTCCCCTCAGAAAGGTTTTTATACAAAAATACAGCTTTTCCTACAGACCTCGATCACTGGGATTAGCGATGCAGACGAGAGTTATCGCAGCAGCATGAGGCCACACAAGGGATGAGGCCACACAAGGGAGCCATTCTATTGTCGCTCGTATGTTTTAATCATTTTTATCATCTGCTTTCCTTTCAGACAAACTGCATGATAACTGGATGAGAAATCTGAAATGTTTTGAGCGTGCCATGAAAAGAGATGTTGAAATTGGAGTATGAGAATGTTTATAAGCTAAAAAAAAAAAAAAGCCTGTTATCTAAAAAGCAATCCTGTGATACAAGCAACAGACGCTCAGTACTACACCGTTCACAAAGCCTACTGCAGCATGAAGACTCGATCTGGAGAGGATACCACACGATATCACTGAAAAGGTCGGCATTTTACCAGAAATACTGAAACGAGCTCAAACTGTGACAACCGCTTACCGAGTGCCCTACAATTTCTGGAATGTAGACAAGCAGCCTGCTATATCCCACAGGGTTTGTTTAAAGAGATTGTGTCGCTTTAGAACATTTTTATACAGTGCATCCTGCAAAGAAAGGCTGAACACTCACCTATTCTGCCATTCTACTGCAGTTCTCTGACACTTCTGGGTGTGTCAGACGCCTGGTCCATCAGGGCAAAGTCACACAGCAGTGCCGCAGGAGCGATTCACCGTTCCGGGCAGTATGATGTCCAATGACACGGGCTTCCTTTTTTTTAACCACTTTAGATCTACATTTTAGCGCAGTACTAGGATGCGTTGCAGTGTGAATGGCACACAAAGGAAACAACTATTCCCAATGTAGCCACCTCCAGGTGCTCAGCCATGGAACCCTATGGAAACAATAAGGGCTGGTTCACACTTGACTATTTCGAACTCTTGCCAAACGCCCCTATAGCGCTTGGGAAGCGTTTTTAACAATCCTAAAACGCTCCACAAACACCCTATGCGCGGTTTTGAGGCGTTTGTGGTGCAGTTTTAACGCTTTGCAAACGCCTATAATGAAGTTAAATTGTATTAACGCTCCGCAAACGCCTCGCAACCGCACACGCCTGCCAGGCATTTGAGGAGTGGCACCATAGACTTGAATGGGAGGCTTCAACTCCTCCTGACTTGAATAGACTTCCTCAAGAGTTGGTTCTGGCCAGCTCAGTGGATTGCTTTAAAAAAGTCCTGGATTCTTATTTATTTATTACAGGTATTTGTATAGCGCCGTCAATTTATGCAGCGCTTTACATGTATATTGTACATTCACATCAGTCCCTAACCCTCAAGGGGCGTACAATCTAAGGTCCCTAACTCACATTCATACATACTATGGCCACTTTAAACAGAAGCCAATTCACCTACCAGGATGTCTTTGGAGTGTGGGAGGAAATCGGAGTACCCGGAGGAAACCCATGCAGGCACAAAGAGAACATGCAAACTCCAGTCAGATGCTGCCATGGTTGGGATTTGAACCCACGACCCTAGTGCTGCCAGGCGGAAGTGCTAATCATTTAGCCACTGTTCTTTCTTAGATACACAGAATATAACTGGATATAACATTTATAGGTAAAGTTGATCCAGGGAATATCCGATTGCCTCTCAGGGGATCAGGAAGGAATTTTTTTTTTCCCTAGCAGGAGCCAATTGGATCATGGTTTGTTGTTTTTTTTTCCTCTGGATCAACTGTGGGCATAGGATTATAACTTTTTTAATGGTTGAACTGGATGGACTTTTATCTTTTTTCAGCCAGACTATGTAGCTATCACGGATGGTTATGAACACGTTGGAATTGATCTTTTAATGCACTTTTTCTTCTTTGAATGGAGCACAATCTGTTCTTGGGATTTTTTGGGATTATTATGTTTTAATTTTTATAATTTTTTTGTGCAGCGTTTTTGGTATTCGACTCTCTTGGTCGGACGTTATCCTTTTCATGATTCGGACCCCAGCTCACTCTTCTCCAAAATCCGCTGTGGACAATTTTGCACCCCTGACCATGTCTCCCCAAAAGCTAGGTGCCTTATCCGAAGCCTACTGAGACGGGAGCCCTCCGAGAGACTCACGGCAGAGGAAATTTCATTGATATTTTTATCGGTGAGCAGCAGCATTTAGTTATTGCAGTGAAAAAAAAATGTTTTTTTCGGCGCAAGTTTTATTTCTTTTTGTTCCCTATGTGTCCCTGCGATGACAGACATTCTACGATGTGATAAAATGTCTGTCACCACGTATAGTGTGAATTGTTTCCTGTGTCCTATTCACACTGCAATCCCGCCTAGCACTGCGTTGCAGCGTGCTGTGGTAACATGTAGACATGCTGTATTTTATGCACCAGGCCGAATCACACTGCAATGTTGGGCAGCGCAGCACACTGCCTGGCACTGCAGTGAATAAAGTGTACTTTCTGTACATGTCACAAACTTTACTCAAAAAAAGAAAGAAAAAAGAAAGAAAAGATGGGAGCCATGTTGTGCTCTGAACTGCACATAACACTGCACCCCTAATGCAGTCAGTAACACAAAGCGACCGGAATGGTGAACCGCTCCTGATGTTCTGCATTGCATTGTGAATTTCCACTTATTGTGCAACCATAAAGCGCTGAACAAACTGCTGGCGCTATATAAATCCTGTATAATAATAATAACAACCTCCTTGCATCTTACATGTATCTGTATGCAGTTCCTCCTATTTTTGATGTGTATTCATAATTGCATTTTTGTTCCTTTTAACCATTTGACGCCCGGCCTATGGCCAAATGGCGTCCGCAAAAATGTATTACCTTTCCGGGAGGCCGCCATATTGCGTCCTCCCGCACATGCGCAGTTCGCGCGCTTGCAGAGCCACGCAGCAGCGCGATCTGTCACCGGCCGTGTACCTCGGACACGGCTGATGACAGATCTGAGTACCGGCCCCCGTTGCCGGTACCATGTGACCTGCTGTGACCAATCACAGCAGGTCACATGACAGTTGTATACAATGGATGGCTTCATTCATGCCATCCATTGTATACTAGTGTCTAGCTGTGAATGGTCACAGCTAATCACATGCACATGTCATGTGATTAGCTGTGACCAAATCACAGCTAAGCACAAAAAAACAAACAAACCCCGAATGAATCGATGTCATTCAGGTAAATGCTTGCTTATAGCAAAGTAATTATTTGCTATAAGCAAATTGTGTAAAAAAAAAAAAAAATACTGATCACTTCCCCAACGTAGTACAATTTTATTATGGTAACATTGTACTACTTTGGACATAGTGAAATATGAAAAAAAAATCTTAAAAAAAAGAAAAAAAATTTAATAAATAATTTAAAATAAAAGAATAAAAAAATAAATATTTTTTTTTTCACACTGTTACCAGTCAGTGTCCCTGATCACCGCCATGCCAGTTATATGACGACGCTGTACTGCACTGGTGACAGTATATAAATAAAATAGTGAAAATAATTTTTTTTATTTTTCATTTTCCAAAAAATTATCACAAAAAAAACACAACTTCAAAAAACTCGCCATGCCTCTTATGAAGTACGTCGGACTGTCTACTCTGCAAAAAGGGGTCATTTGGGGGATATCTGTACTGTTCTGACATTCTTGGACCTCAAGAAATTAGATTGTCTGTCAGTACTTCAGGATTGATCAATATTCAGATCTATCCCATAGTTTGTGAACTCTATAACTTTCCTACAAACTAAAAAATACATCCTAATTTGGGTTATTTTCACCAAAGACATGTAGCAGAATACATCTCGGCCTAAATTTATGAAGAACAATTATTTATTTGCAAACTTTTATAAACAAAGAAAAACGTGGGTTTTTTTTCAAAATTTTCGGTCTTTTTTTGTTAATTTAGCAAAAAATAAAAACCCCAGCGGTGATTAAATACCACCAAAAAAAAGCTCTAGTTGTGTGAAGAAAATGATAAAATTTTAGTTTGGGTACAATGTTGTATGACTGTGCAATTGTCATTCAAATGTGAGAGCGCTGAAACGTGAAAAATGGCCTGGGCAGGGAGGGGGTAAAAGTGCACGGTATTGAATTGGTTAAACACACTTTTTTGTGCAAAGCAAGAGAGAAATATTAAAAGATAGTGATTTTCCAATGTGGCCAAAACATACAAAAAAAATAAATAAATCTATGCATACTAGTACAGGTGATTGACACAAAGCACTTGCAGAGGAACTTCACCACTCCTATGCTGCTGTTACTTTTTTTTCTATTTCAATGGTTTTTATTAATTTTTAAACAGTATAAAAGAGAGGCAATAAAACACGCCCACGCAGGGGCTATCAATTGCACAGATAAAAAAAATGCAAAATAAAAAAAAAAAAAAAAGGAAAAACAGTGCTCTAATGCCTACAGGGCACTGTTACTTTTTTTTATCCTGGTTGGTGCTCCATACATGAATTCAAGTCTAGCAAACCCAACACTAATCTGTTCTGATCCGCCACCACACACTGGGTCCCATGCAAACAAATCAGGAGCCATCCGTCTCTTCCTGGTTCTTGCCCCCTGTTGACATTCATGCATCAAGCCATTAGGAGGCGGACTGCAAAACCCAGGAAGAGACAGCCAGCCCCCTGATCATAAGCTACGGCGCAGCTGCCCTAGATTTGCGCAAAGCTTCCTGGGATGCGTGACGTTTGAACATCATTCTCACCTATCCAGGTAAATTTGCAAAGAAGGCAGCTACCAGAAAAGAACACTGAAAAAAAAAAAAAAAAGCGTGACTGTGTAAAGGGGGGGGGGGGGGGGGGGATCGGGAGTAAAGGAAAGCTGATGCAGAATGCAGAGGGTGAAAATAGGCAATAATTTGTGACTTTTTTATTTATTTATCCTTTATTGATTGCACCACTTTTTGCCTATGCTTAGCTCTAGGGCCCATCCACACCATCCTGTTGCGGTATACACAGATTTCAGCTTGTACAAAGACAGTGGGGTTGATTCAGGAGCGGACTGACCATTTGGAAACTCGGGCATGGCCCGAGGGCCCAGGGTCAGTAGGGGGCCCCATGAGATGCCCCTGGTACCTTTTTCATAGGCTTTTTTGAGTTTGGGCAAGGACACAGGGGCCCCATGATCCCCTATTGCCCGGGGGCCCCATGAGTTATCAGTCCGTCCCTGGATTGATTTACTAAAGGCAAATAGACTGTGCACTTGGAAGTGCTCTGCAAAGCCACTGAAAGTGCAGTTGTTCTAGATGTGAGGGGAACATGCAAGGAAAATAAAAAAGGTTTTAAAAAAAAAAACAGCATTTTTTTTCTTGCACTTGATTGGATGAATGTTTCCAGCAGAGCTTCTCATTTCACAGCTTCCTCTCGGATCAAAAGTAACTTCACTTGCAGCGCACAGTATATTTACCTTTACCAAATCAACCCCAGTGTGTACAGCAAGCTTTTACAAAGCATTCGCAAAGCTTTCAGCCAGCTTTGAGCAGCATTTCTTAAATACTCTAATGCAACATTCAACTTGAATTTGAAGATGTAAAGCACGGGTCTTAACGGGAACAAAAGGAAAGGCTAGCTTTGCTTTCTGAAGATTGATCCGTATTCTGACTGCTTTCCAAAGAACATCTGACAGGCGGGTGGATCTGCATCTGCTTTAACCCCTTGAACCACACACATTAGCACGCTACAACCCCTGGACGTTGCTTTGGCAAGCTAAACAGGAAACGGTTGAGGGGTGGTAAAAACGCAACTCAACCATCGGGTTTTACTGCTCCCAAACCGCTAGTGCGGATGACTTCAGTAAGTTTCAGCACTACTTGAAACGGTGTTCAGTGTTTTGTCCATCTGAGTACCTTGAAAATGCTTTGCATGCACTTTTCATGATGGGGAAAAAAAAGGCTCTGGACAGCATCAAAAACTGGAAGTTAAAAAAAAATTTCAAATGCGAACGTTTATAAATGTGATTTGCCGCGTTTACAAGCGTTTTGCGTTTGAAACGCTGATAAAATCGACTGCTGAAGGCAAAAAAAAAAAAGACGACTGTAAACTGAAATGCCTGTAAACGAAGATGTGTACATGGACACATAGGAAAACATTAAGGAGAGTTCAGGGGCTGCTGAAAAAACTGCTGAACAGCTCCTGAATGTGAGTTTATCAGCTGCAGTGTACATGAGCCCTAAAACTCAGCATTAATGCCACCCGACTCCTGAAAATTTCTCTGCTCCTTTGGACTGCATTAGGTTGATGTTACACGTGCAATCAGCCTCCCTGGAGTGTATAAGCAGCCTGTACTCGCCTGCCCTGATGCCCCAAAATCCCTACACACATTCTGAATTTGATTTTATTCTAAGTAGACATCTGAGCAGGGCTTAGCTAGCTCCCCCTTGCATTCATATCAAGGAAGGAAACAGCCACTTGTCTTAGCCCTGAGCAGATTTCTGAGACAAGCGGCAGCAAGAAGAATACAGGAGGATGACAGGCTGACACTCCCCCTCTACATCTGCATTCTTTTGCCATCGCTTGTCTTGAGAAAAGAGCTCTCATCCAAGTCGGAGACCATTACGAAGCAGCCGGCTACTTCCAGCTACATTGCCGGATGGTCGCAGGGGGAGAGGTGGGCCCTCAGTGCGACTTCATGGTTAGGCTCAGGAAGCACCTAGAAACATTGGACATGTATTACATGTACTGTGTGCCTCAGGAGACAGAACAAGGAAAAGAATCTTTAAAGTTGGACCAATGTAAGTACAGTTGTGATCAAAGGTTTGCATACCCTGGCAGAAATTGTGAAATTTTGGCATTGATTTTGAAACTATGACTGATTAGGCCAAAAAATGCTCTTTTATTGAAGGATGATGATCATATGAATCCATCAATTATCAAATAGTTGTTTGGCTCCTTTTTAAATCATAACAAAAATAATGTTTGTCCTTGGTACAGACACACAAGGTGACACACAGGTTAAAATGCCAATTAGAGGTTAATGTCCCACATCTGTGGCTTTTTAAATTGCAATTAGTGTCAGTGTATAAATAGCCAATGAGTTTGTTAGCTCTTATGTGGAAGCACTGACTAGGCTAGATACTGAGCCACCAGAAAAAGAACTGCCAAAAGTCCTGTGTAACAAGGTAAATGAACTTTATAAAGATGGAAAAGGACATAAAAAGATGTCCAGAGCCTTGAATATTCCAGTCATCACTTCCACTAAGTAGAAAATTCAGGGACCTCTTGATACCAAGCCAAGTACAGGTAGACCAAGAAAGATTGCAGCCACAACTGCCAGAAGAATTGTTCGGGATACAAAGTGAAACCCATAGTTAACCACAAGAAAAATACAAGCTGCTTTGGAAAAAGACAGTGTGGTTGTTTTGAAGGAGCACAATATCATGATACTTAAACAAAAATGAGCTGCATGGTCACAGTGCCAGAAAGAAGCCTTTACTGCATCAAACTTCGGCTTTAAAGCTGAGCCCCAAGAATTCAGCCAATTTGTAAGATGCACTGTTATACTATGAGCCAAGTCCAATGCAGTGCATGCCACCTCGTGGACTTCTCTTTTTAATTTACAGCTGACCATTTCATGGAGCTCTGGGAGTACAGCTATCGGTATACTCCCCGAGCTCCAACAGGAAAGGTGCTGCATTCTCACACACAGCAGCTCCATCGCCCTTCCCCTCTGCTGGCCATTCATAGGAGCTTTTTGGGGAATGAGTTCACATAACATTAAGCACTCTATGACTGGTCAGGAGGGGAGGGCACAACTGAGACTCTGAAGCAGGGGGAATGGAGACCAGAAAGTCCAGTCCAGAAGGTGGAATGGAGACCAGAAAGTCCAGTCCAGAAGGTGGAATGGAGACCAGAAAGTCCAGTCCAGAAGGTGGAATGGAGACCAGAAAGTCCAGTCCAGAAGGTGGAATGGAGACCAGAAAGTCCAGTCCAGAAGGTGGAATGGAGACCAGAAAGTCCAGTCCAGAAGGTGGAATGGAGACCAGAAAGTCCAGTCCAGAAGGTGGAATGGAGACCAGAAAGTCCAGTCCAGAAGGTGGAATGGAGACCAGAAAGTCCAGCGTTGAAGCACCAAAGTATAGTGATAACTATGCTCCTGGAACTCCATGAAAATGTAAAATAATAAGATATAACCACGGGGTGGCATGCACCTCATTGGACTTAACCACCAGCAATCCAGAACATTTTCTAAAAGTGGCTGAATTCCTAGAGTTCAGCTAAGGGGCAGACTGACCATTCGAGCACTCAGGCACTGCCCGAGGGCCCGGGGTCAGTAGGGGGCCCCATGAGATGCCCCTGGTACCTTTCATTGGCTTTTTTGGGTGTGGGCAAGGACACAGAGGCCCCATTATCCCCTACAGCCCGGGGGCCCCATGAGATGTCAGTCTGCCCCTGGTTCAGCTTTAAGCCCTCAGCTGTGTTATGGAAAGACACTTATTCCCTCATACACAAAAGAACCTGGGTAACTCCAGGGGCTCTAGAAGCAGATCGGAGTGGTGTGGGAAAGTAAAGACAGCTCAGCACACCTCTTATGAAGAGAACCTGTTACTTACATAGCGTGGGTTAAGTATGGGATCTTGTTAAATGTGATGGCACACAGCAGAACGCTCTTCAGCAGGGCAGGAGACCTTCAGATCCTCATAGTTACACAGAAAAATACAAAACCACAGAGCAACCAGGAGACTGAATCCACTCATCTGTCAACAATGAGCATCAAAGCGGCAACATCCCATCGAATCAGGTCATTGATAAACTACACAAAATAAAACAAGCTGTATTCATAATTTGTGAAAGCCTGAGAAGCACAAAGACAACAGAACAAAAGAATGCTAGCTAATAGCTCGATGACAATAAGGTAAATTAATCTTTACGTCATCTAAATTATGTTCAGACAGCCACATTTAGCTGGGGACGTGTCTCAGGGGAGGTTTTTCTTGACATCTTGCTAATTAGATTTTATAATAGAACTTTGAAAAGTGATGCAGAGTTAGCCGAGAAAATTCATTCATGCAAATTCATCTTGTTAAAGCTGAACTCCGTCTCCGGGCACAAAAACGTTCATCTAACTATATTCCTCCATAGCCACAAAGGATAAAAATGCACCAAATGCCTCTGCAATCCCATATATTACCTTGTAAAAGTAACAGTGACATCATCACTGTGTTGTACGTGGGCTGTGCAGAGAACAAAGCTGTAGGAGGGACCCAGCAGGCTCCACCCACAGAAAACTACAGCAGGGGTGGAGACAAGACCAGCCACCCTACACAAAAAAAGAGCAGAAGTGAGCGGTCTTTATTACAGGAAAGTCTCACACTGGATTACCACACAGATCTGGAAGAAATACACAGAGCACAGCAAAATTCAAGATAGAATAAAAATGATAAATGGATTTAGACAACATTTGCGTCTCCCAAAATCTGACTTTATATCAGAAAGGTGGAAAGTTCTAACAGTACTTTTCAACTTCCTCAAGTATCCCCAAGAGGATTTTTAGAAGAAAAACTTTACATTGTCACTGAATCCTGAAATCGGTAAAGCTAGGAAATCCTAGAAGTGTGACCTGCTGCGGGGAACTTCAACTTCATTCAAAAAGTGAAGTCCGGCTGGTTCACTCCCTCCCCCAGCCTGTAAGCGAGTTGCAGGTCTTTTGCTCCCACTTCTGAAGTCTTCGCCTAGGTCAGGGGTAGGCAACCTGTGGCTCTCTAGCTGTTGTGGAACTACATTTCCCATGAGGCATTGCAAAGATTACAAAACTGACAGTTACAGCTATGACTTGCAGAGGCATGATGGAACTTGTAGTCCTGAGGCTCTCAGGTTGCCTACCCCTGGCCTAGGAGAAAAATCGCACCCGTTGGCCCTCCCCCTCCCGCAGCCTCCTGGAACACATCATATGCCCAGAGGGGCTGTAGGACCAGTTACAAAGTGTGCACAAGCTTGCACGTGTCAGGAGTGGATTCTCAGGAAGTCACAGCCAACACCCGTATCCAAAGTGGCAGTGCCAGGGACCCGTAGCGGTAAGAACCAGCTGTGAGAAGACAGCGCTGGACCCCAGGCACTGGTAAGTACCTGACTTTTAAAAGTCAACAGCTACATTAATTGTAGAGGTTGAATTTTTAACTGTTCCTCTTTAACCTCTTCACACCGGTCACACACAAATGTGCGGCCTCCCGGCATCTGGGCCTGGACACCGAGCGACCGCACATTTGCCTGCAATTAAAAAAGGACATATGTGCCGAGAGCACGCTCCCAGCACACGTCTGCTACTCATGGAAAGGTCCCAATCTCCTCTTTCGACCGGGACCTTTCCTGATCATGTGACCACCGTGACGTGTCATGGCGGCCACATGACCCTAAACCCCACCTCCCAGCTTCTGGAACCCTTAAAAGGGCCGGGAGGCGCCGGCGTGAAGGGGTTAAGCACTGGAGTTTGGTAACTGTTCTAAAAAATAGAAATATTCGCTTTAGACCCCTTTCACATGTGCGGGACCGATTGGGTCTGCCTGACAGTTTTTTTTTTTTCAGGTAGACCTATCCGGACCCTTAATCATCCTCAGTAGATGTAAATAGACTTGTTTCCGATTACACCCGCCTACATCCAATCGGATCCTATTCACTAAAAACGTCTGAGCGGATCGTACTGAATGGCAGTCGGGTGTAAAGCAGCTGTGCCCGTTCTGCATAAGCAGAGTGGATACGGACAAGCCATCTGCTGGTTCAGTGGGGATCAGCGAACAGATTCCCTTCTTTTCCCCTTTTATTTTAGGGGTATATGCAAACAAATACCCACTGATCCTGTCAGAAATCAAGTCAGCTGTTAACTTCCTGTGCGTTCTGCCTGACTTGGATCAGTTACAGTTATCTCTGTGGACTACAGCATTCCTCCCATTTATGTTATGTAGACAGGGAGAGGAAGTGGCGTTTTTTTTTGTTTTTTTGTTTAAAAAAGGATACAACACCGTTCCACAAATACTATCCCCCTAGGACAGGAAATATGTTACTGGAAGGATCACCAGGTAAAAGTAAAGTGGATAAAAATAAAATAAAATACTAATAAAGTTGCCATATCTATGGGCTGGTAAGCTGCAATATATTACATTTTGGATTGCATTGGGTTGGCAGAGCAATTCTATCGTCCGCCCACCCCCAGCACTTCTGCTAAGGTCTGTTAAATTGGCCATACACTTGAAGACTTTGGTAAGAACATTCTCAGTATATTCGATGACTTGACATATGTTGCTCGAAAGAAATTTAAACATTTTTTGCTTTTAAAGTGATTCTAAACCAATTTTTTTTCTCTTTAAAATAATAAACGTCACACTTACCTGCTGTGTGGTTTTACACAGAGCAGCTCTGATCCCCCTCTTCTAGGTTTGCCCGCCGACACTCCACCCTGCTGAGTTCCCCCATTGCAAGCTGCTTGCTATGGGAGCACTCATGCATGTTGCCCCTGAGCTGCCACTGTATGTCCATTGGCACACAGAGCGGCTGCCTCCCCCCCCTTCTTTCCTCATTCGCTGCGACTGACAGCATCAGCAGCCAATGGCTCCTGCCTCTCTGTCCAATGAGGAGAAAGAGAGAGAGGAGAGAGCATCAGCTCTCGTGCACCTCACTGGATCAAGATCGGGTTAAGTATAAGAGTGGGCTGGGGGGAGAGAAAAATGCAGAAGGGATACTTCTGAACGATGCAAACTGACTGCTGAAAAACGTAGGTTAAAAAAAGTATGTTTAGCCGCGTTTGCATACCGCGTTTATGAGCGTTTGCGTTTAGAAGCGTTTTTTAAAGATAACCTCAGGAGAACTTCCAAAATGCCCAGAATGCACTGAAAAACAGTAAACAAGTAACTATTTCAGACATTTTGAGAGAAATAGAGAGCAGAAGCAGAGAGAGCAGTATTTGTTGAGATTAGCTGTCTTTTTTTTCTTTTTGTGGTGTTTGGATGTGTTCCGGCTCATTTCTGTGCAGAAATTATTGCAGCAGTGTCTAACATTTTCTTCAAAGTATGGTGTGCCGGGTCCATTTGAATACCTGGAAAATGCTTTGCATGCATTTTTCATGATGAAAAAAGGCTCTGGAGAGCAACTGGAAATGGAAGAGTTAAAAAAGGTTTTCTAGACGCAAACGCTTAAAAACGCGGTTAGCCACGTTTAAACACGTTTGGCATTTGAAACGCTGATAAAATCTACTCCTGAACACAAGATTGGTGCGTGTAAACGACAATATGTACATGGAAACATAGGAAAACATTAGGGTGAGTTCAGGCGCTGCTGGGAAAAAAAAAACACAGAAAAGCTCCTGAATGTCAGTTTATCAGCTGCAGTGTACATGGAGCCTAAAGCTGAATGCTCCCTTGCACTGGGGCAGCCCCGGGACGGCAAGGATTGACTGCTTAAGTATAGGAGACCGTAAAAAGCACTTTTACTTTAACTGATCGCTGGTGCTACAAGGCCAGGCCTTGCAGCCACTTCTCTCTTATGATCCAGAAATTGGATACCCTCTGACATCACTAAGACCGATGCAAGGCCCATAGCCCTACACTAGACAAGAGGAAGCCAAGGATAGGCCACCGCCAGAATGTAGGTGAGGGAGGAGCGGAGAATCAGGCAAGTAAAACTGCTCTTCTGTTCCCTAGATGTAAACGAGCAGTTAGCCCTTGCAGTACGTGGCAGCCCCCTCTGCAAGGGAGCACTTTAACTTTCCCCCAAGAAGGGCTTTAACCTTTAACTGTGTATGGATATAAAAAGGTCATTGACCTTGAGAATAAAGCTCCAATAATGACCTCTTTTATATAGCACAAAAGTGAGTTTGTCAGATCAATCCTCATGAAACAAAAAGGTCTTAAATCAATACTCTGATGCTGGAAGGCTGCTCCTTTCACTACACAGCTGTCGCTCAATGGTGTCCAAGCTCACATTTCTCCTTTGTCACATGCAGCTCATCTTTGCCTATGTGGACAGGCCATAGCCTTCAACGACATCAAAGCAACTCTTTTGGAAAAAGTGGAAAATGCTGGAAACTGTTCCAGCAAATCAGAGATTAACAAAAAAAGGAATTTAATTTAAATCTGCAAAAGGAGGTTTTGTTTTGTTTAAACTGCCAAAAGCAACATTTTCAGTTCAGTCTTAATAAATGTACAAAAACAATGAAATCTTATTTACAAATCAAAATAGCGAAGCGCCACCTCACAACAATTCCATAAACACATAAACACATATATATATATATATATATATATATATATATATATATATA
Source organism: Staurois parvus (assembly GCF_062004578.1). Taxonomy (NCBI): domain Eukaryota; kingdom Metazoa; phylum Chordata; class Amphibia; order Anura; family Ranidae; genus Staurois; species Staurois parvus. The sequence continues at coordinate 3,204,005 of NW_028318244.1, read as the reverse complement.
TTTCAGGTACTTATATAGTGCCGTCAATTTACGCAGAGCTTTACATATATATTATACATTCACATCAGTCCCTAACCCTCAAGGGCCATACAATCTAAGGTCCCTAACTCACATTTATACATACACATACCAGGGACAATTTAGACAGGATCCAATTAACCTACCAGCATGTCTTTGGAGTGTGGGAGGAAACCGGAGTATCCAGAGGAAACCCACGCAGGTACAGGGAGAACATGCAAACTCCAGGCAGGGGGTGCCGTGGCTGGGATTCGAACCAACGACCCTAGTACTGCCAGGCGGAAGTGCTAACTATATATATATGTATATATATATATATATATATATATATATATATATATATATATATATATATATACATACACATATATATATATATATATATATACACATATATATATATATATATATACACATATATATATATATATACACATATATATATATATACACATATATATATATACACACATATATATATACACATATATATATATACACACATATATATATACACACATATATATATACACACATATATATACACACACATATATATATATACATATATATACACACACATATATATATACATATATATACACACACACACACACACCCTCGCACACACACACACACACACATACATATATACACACACACACACACACATATATACACACACACACACACACACACATATATACACACACACACACACACACACACATACATATATACACACACACACACACACACACACATACATATATACACACACACACACACACACACATATACTTTACACACACACACTTTATATTTTTTTTTTTTCTCCCCACACACAAATATTAAAGAAAAGGTGACAGAAAAATAAATAATTTTCAGCAATAGTCTCTTGTGGGCTATTTAGTGCTTCATTTCTTTCCAAGTGAATATATTTCCAAATCACCACATGCCACCACCATAAAACACCATACGCTTACCTCTTTGACCCTCTGGTGAAGCCACATAATTGGCGTAACACGTAAGGGTTGGAGCCAGTGATGTCATGGAAAGGAAAGGAAGGGAAGCGGTTTGTAGATCTGGCTAGTATACCCTTATTATTTGTACATGCGAAGACCTGTAGTGCACAGTACTATGGGAGTCCATCGGTTTTATAATAAAGAGTGAGATTAAAATATATCGATGAGCTATGACACAGGTTTTTTTTCTCTCTGAGTATACTGAGGAGACCTATCTGTATGAGCTGCACTAAACAACAGTGTAGAGAAATCATAAGAGCAGCCCTCTCTGAGTATCAATAAAAGGAGTGTTACCCCCTCTTAAAGGGGAAGTGCATGGCTGGACCTATTAAAATTCGCAGGTCTAACAGAGAAGGGGAGTGTATGGTGTTGGCACATGGTGGCACATGGTGATTTGGTCACAACTGGAAATATATTCACTTGGAAAGAAGTGGATTTGTAAAGCACTAAATAAGAGACTGTTAAAATTATTTCTATTGCCTTTACTTTGAGAACACACACACTTGCCAAAAGTATTGGCCCCGCCCTCCAGATCATTGGATTCAGGTGTTCCAATCACCTCCATGGCCACAGGTGTATACAATCAAGCACCTAGGCATGCAGACTGCTTCTACAAACATTTGTGAAAGAATGGGTCGCTCTCAGGAGCTCAGTGACTCCAAGCGTGGTACCATGATAGGTTGTCACCTGTGCAATAAGTCCATCCGTGACATTTCCTGGCTACTAAATATTCCACGGTCAGCTGTTAGTGGTATTATAACAAAGTGGAAGCAACTGGGAACAACAGCAACTCAGCCACCAAGTGGTAGGCCACGTCACATGACAGAGCGGGGTCAGCGCATGCTGAAGCGCACAGAAGTCACCAACTGTCTGTGGAGTCAATAGCTAAAGACCTCCAAACTTCATGTGGCCTTCAGATTAGCACAACAGTGTGTAGAGAGCTTCATGGAATGGGTTTCCATGGCCGAGCAGCTGCATCCAAGCCTTACATCACCAAGTGCAATATAAAGCATCAGATGCAGTGGTGTAAAGCATGCTGCCACTGGACTCTAGAGCAGGGGAGACGTGTTCTCTGGACTGACGCTTCTCTGTCTGGAAATCCGAAGGACATGTCTGGGTTTGGTGGTTGCCAGGAGAACGGTACTTGCCTGACTGCATTGTGTCAAGTGTAAAGTTTGGTGGAGGGGGGATTATGGTGTGGGATTGTTTCTCAGGGGTGACTTGGCCCCCTAGTTCCAGTGAAGGGAACTCTTAAGGCTCGGCATACCAAGACATTTTGTACAATTTCATGCTCCCAACTTTGTGGAAACTGTTTGGGGATGGCCCCTTCCTGTTCCAACATGACTGCACACCAATGCACAAAGCAAGGTCCATAAAGACATGGATGAGCGAGTTTGGGGTGGCGGAACTTGACTGTCCTGACCTCAACCTGATATAACACCTTTGGGATGAATTAGAGTGGAGACTGTGAGCCAGGCCTTCTCATCCAACATCAGTGCCTGACCTCACAAATGCACTTCTGGAAGAATGGTCAAAGGTTCCCATAGACACCCTCCTAAACCTTGTGGACGGCCTTCCCAGAAGAGTTGAAGCTGTTATAGCTGCAAAGGGCGGGGCCAACTCAATATTGAACCCTACGGACTAAGACTGGGGGGCCATTACAGTTCATCTGCGTGGAAAGGCAGGCGGCCCAATAATTTTGGCAATTCAGTGTGCATTTAAGTGTGTGTGTGTGTATATATATATATATATATATATATATATATACACACACATACACATATATATACATACACACACACACAGGTTATGTTATTAGGTACACCTGTTCAATTGCTAGGTAACAGAAATTGCTAATCAGCCAACCATATGGCAGCAACTAAATGCATTTAGGCACCTAGACGTGGTGAAGATGACTTGCTGAAGTTCAAACCGAACATCAGAATGAGGAAGAAAGGGGATTTAAGTGACTTTGAACATGGCATGGTTGTTGGTGCCAGATGGGCTGGTCTGAGTATGACAAAAACTGCTGGGATTTTCACGCATAAACATCTCTAGAGCTTACAGAGAATGGTCTAAAAAAAGAGAAAATATCTAGTGAGCGGCAGTTGTGTAGATGAAAATGCCTTGTTGATGTCAGAGGAGAATGGGCAGACTGGTCTGAGATAATAGAAAGGCAACAGTAACTCAAATAACCACTCATTACAACGGAGGTATGCAGAATATCATCTCTGAATGCACAACACGTTGAACCTTGAAGCAGATGGGCTACAGCAGCAGAAGAAGAAGAAAACACCGGGTGCCACTCCTGTCAGCTAAGAACAGGAAACAGAGGCTACAATTCACACAGGCTCACCAAAATTGGACAACAGAAGATTGGTAAAGCGTTGCCTGGTCTGATGAGTCTCGATTTCAGCTGTGACATTCAGATGGTAGGGTCAGAATCTGGCATAAACATGAAAGCATGGATCCATCTGGTCTTGTATCAACAGTTCAAGGATATGCAGCCGACAAATCTGAAGCAACTGCATGATGCTATGTCAAAATGGACCAAACACTCTGAGAATGTTTCCAACGCCTTGTTGAATCTATGCCACAAAGAATTAAGGCAGTTTTGAAGAAAAAATGGGGTACAACCCGGTACTAGCAAGGGGCACCTAATACATTTGCCAGTGAGTGTATTTATGAAATTGTTGTGAGGCGGTGCTACAATATTCTGATTTATAAAAGACTGGAAGGAGGTATGTGGAACACTTCTAGGACGTAGCAGCAACCTGTAGATATAGGGCACGTGATTCAATAGAGTTAAATACAGGGCAGATATTGTTTGTGATTGCGCAGGAGCACATTTGTATTTAGTAATTTAGTCATTTTGTATTTAGTAACCCCAGTGCAGGCTCTCCCCGCTTCAGACCATCCTGAACTCAGCGGCCAGACTCATCCACCTCACCAACCGCTCCACCTCTGCCACCCCCCTCTGCCTCTCCCTCCACTGGCTCCCGATTGCCCAACGCATCAAATTTAAACTTCTAACCCTGACCTACAAAGCCGTTCACAACACTGCCCCTGACTACCTCACCAACCTGATCCCCAAGTACCACCCTACCCGTACCCTTCGCTCCTCACAGGACCTCCTTCTATCCTGCTCCCTGGTCTCCTCCTCCCATGCACGACTGCAAGACTTCTCCAGGTCCTCCCCCATCCTCTGGAACTCACTGCCCCAATCCATCAGACTGTCGCCTTCCCTCCTCACATTCAGGCGCTCCCTCAAAACCCATCTCTTCAGGGAAGCCTACCCCACCCTCACCTAACGGCCATTCTCCCTCATTCCTCCCACCACTTCATTCCCCTCAGCCACTTCCTACTGTACCACTACCCCCTCCCTCCTAGATTGTAAGCTCGAAAGAGTAGGGCCCTCTTACGTTGTTTGGTATTGTTGTACTGTGCCATGTATTGTCCCCCCTATATTGTACAGCGCTGAGCAAACCCTTTGGCGCTATATAAACTCGTAGTAATAATAATAATAGTAATGAAATCTTATTAGTTGCCACGGGTATCAAACCTTGTCCCACTAGTACACTGAATCCTGAACTCCAGACAGATATTTTCATAGTTATGAGATTTTATTTTTCACAGTTAAGAGCTTTGGCAATCTGGCAGAACCTTGGAAAGCTCCTGGGAGGGGGCGATTTCAACAAATAGTAAACCTTTACAAGTCACTTTGCCCATTCAGGGGTAAACTGATAGCACTTCTGCAAAGGCCTTCCCAGATCCCACATACTTGCCTCATCTGCACTCCTCTTCAGACGTCCACAATAACAGGGACATCTATGTATGGAGGAACATGTGACGTCTTCCCCTGTCACATGTCCGAGTCTAGCTGCTAACCACCAAGCACAAGTACAGTAACATGACAGGAGAAGTCATGCCACCGCTCCCCCAGTTGCTAACGCCAGTCATTTCAGTGCAGGTGCAGATGGTAATGAATGCAAATTCTTCATTTTCAAATTCATAGTGGCATTTTCTAATTGTATGTCAAAGCCACCAAAAAAAAAAATGATACCGCAGCTCTAAATGGCTACTGGCAAGCTTGAGGGATAAGAGAGAGCGTCCCCAGAATGCATATTGTAAAGTCAAATTATGCCGTTACTTTCCTCCAGTGGTTATTCAATGGATACACCAGAGGAAAGCAAAAAGGGCAACCAATTAATTTATAACTAGCAAGACACACAAGAAGGGAAGAACTAAATAATAATAAAAAAAAAAAAAAAGTATGTTTTTTAAATTATTGGTCTATGCCAGTGATCTCCAAACTGCCAGATTTGACTCTTTGTTTGCCTTTGTTCAGCCCATGAGGCACCATTTATTTTACTGACACCAACTATGAGGCACCTTTCCTCTCCGTGACACCAAAAGTGGGACATTGTTCCTTCCAATGACACAAACAGTGGCGCACTGTTCCTGCCACTAATACTAATTACGGGGCAATATTTCTCCTCCTACTGACCACATTTTATAAATCCCACCAACTACCAAGCCTGAGACATTGTGGACTCCCATGCCGGGGCACGTTCTACTTTCACAGATCACAGTCCAGCCCCACTAAAAGTCTTGAAGGCAGTAAACTGGCCCTTTGTTTAGGAAGATTGGCGACCCCCTGGTCTACGCCATCCAAAATCGATACTACAGATCTGCAGGTCTTCTAGCAAATCCCATAGGGCAAAAGATACCAGAATGCATATTAAGAATTCTAGTTATATTTTTAGCCCCCTCCAATGGATTTTCCCAAAAAGGACAACTGATACAGGGCTCTACAAACTAAGGCCCTCCAGTTGTTGAGGAACTGCAAGTCCCATGAGGCCTTGCAAGACTCTGCAGCCACAGTCAAGACTCCCAGAGGCATGATGGGACTTCTAGTACTTCAACAGCTGGAGGGCCATAGTTTGTAGACCCCTGGATTAGATCAATCTATAACTAAGCAAGGTTGCACATGGGCAGTGCAGTACACAAAACAGGGCAAATATTTCCCAATACAATCTGCAACTAGTCACCACAAACATTCTTCTGATAACATTTTTTTCTATAACATTTCAGGTGAAAACAAAGGGTTTTTTTTTTGCATGCACTTACAAATATATGTGGCAAGGCATCTATGCAAAGTCATATCCCTAAGCCCAAACTAAGCTATTCAAGGCATGCCTGTGCTCAGTTTTTTCATTAATATAAATGTCCAAGCTTTGGGAGCTACAATAATTGGGGACCACACTTTGCAAATATATGCAAAAATATATGTGAAGCCATATTGCTGTGCCGAGGCGGCACAGCAGTATGGCTTCACATATATTTTTAAATGTACGCAAAAAGAACCTCAAAATACTAAAAAATAAAAAATTAGGCAGACTTAACTACTGCTACGAAACTCCGGTACCACACCAGAGCCCACCCATCTCAGCCCTGAAGAAGGGGGAAGCAATCCCCTAAAACCCGTTGGCTTGATCTGAACATTTTTAATCTCTCAAACAATAGTATTCTTCTAGCAAGATTTACATTATTCCGGACACCAGGCGCTCCTTACTTCCTGTTCAAGTATTGTTTCTGCTGAGGCAACATCTCTGCCGTACCAGCAAGGTGGCAGCCCAAACCTCTAAAGGGAAATAAGCACTAACATTCACCCGCAGAACCACCCATCACCAATGACCATTGAATAAGTCCAGCGCGGTCTCCAGCTTAAACTAATCTTCTACTGCAAGGAAAACTTTCCACTGGATACAAATGCTATGAGAAGCCAACAAGTCATGTCACCCAATGACATCCATCAAAAAGCAACATACGGTAGGTTTTCAGGGCTGAGTTAGCTTCGAATTACCCGCCAACATCTGCAGACAACACATCAGAGATTGATCTACATTGCATGGAATAATAGTAAGTATCCCCCTCATTCCATATACAAAACACCAATCGATAAGTGTAACTACAAGTTTTCATCAACTACACAAGGAGTCAAAAACATATTAAACAAAACATTTTTCACAGAAAAAAACATGCATCTTTAAATAACTTACCACTATAGGCACACCAATGTCTGGCCATAAGAGGTCCTCTGACGGTAACTTGGGAGAATTCCAAACTACGACAACTTTGTTTAAATAAGGGAGTCCATTTAACCTCTCCAAGGAGTTCATCAATACTTCCTCTCGCTCGTAAGTTAACATAACCACAGTGAACTGTTCCCTTGGGACATTTCCGCCAAGAGCAGCCTGAAACTCTTTTCCAGATCCACCGGCCCCACCACCTATTGGACGGAACCCAGTACCAGATCCCAGGAACTTTGCTTCAGAGGGCAAGACAGGATCAAAAGGTGTATGTGGAAATAGATGAAAAGGGCCCGGGGCCGAATTCCAGTTACGGTAAATATCGGTTGCAGTCAAAGTGAAGTTACGCAGGTATTTAGGAGAGGCGTATGGTGGTTCGGTTTCAACTGGTCCCAAATCCAAGTCTCCATTGTCTGCCATGTTTGGGTCTGTACCAGCAGCTTTTCCCGAGCGATGAGGAATTTCCACAGCTGGTTCCTCCCTGATAGGAGCTGCTGGAATTTGGATACGAGTCCTTAGAGTTGCCAGGATGGTGTTAAAAACTGTATCGGATGTAGAAAAGTAGGTCTCCCACAGGAAACGCCCTTGCCTTCTCATGGCAAGGAGATCGTTATCAGAAATGCTTCTCAAAAGAAAATGTACCTCGGTGATACGTGGTTTTGGTATGATTAACACTGCCTCATTCCACCGTATCATGTCATGGTAGGGTAACTGGATCTGCTCTCCAAAAATGACTGGGATGGCTCCTACTTCAAGAGCCTCAAACAGTCGCATGGCACTGCCAGCGGATATGACGAGCTGGGAATCTCCTGGGGTAATGAGAAGTGCAAATGTGGATTGCTTCAGTAGCTCTAACCTGTCTTCCCTTCCTCCACATAGGGCCCACTCGGTGGGCAGGCTTGCTTTGGGCTGGTTTTTACACGTAAACTCAACCATAACAAAGTCTAATTTACTGTCCTGGACAGCCTTAAGAGTGGTGATGATGCGGTCATCATAGTCAGCTGGTGCATTACCTTCAATTTCCTCTTCAAATGATCGGGCCTCTTGCAGACTTGAACGCAAAGATTCGATCTTCTCTCCTTGGAAACTGAAAAGATACTTCCGCTTAACTGGCACCTGTGTGGGAATCTCTAGGAAGTTGGGTTCGGACATTGCGTGGACTAATGGCGTTGTAATGATGTCAAACCCCGGCCGATACTGTAAATCATAAAAGGTGGACTGAGCAATCATGGCACGTCCTGTGCTGACATTATAAAGATAGTTTTGGGTCTCAGATTTCCTAGACAAGTTAATAATAAGGTGATTGTGGCCATCAGTCCTCCAATATGGCAAAGAGTGCAACTGTTGCTCTAGGTCAGTAGGTTTTGGCATTAAGGATTCCTGCATTTCTCCCAATAAAACTACATATATACAAGCAATATTTGCATTTTCAGTCACGTATGCATTAGTTCTGACACTGGCCTCCAAGGCTTGTTTGATCAATGGATCTATTAAGTTGCCAAAAGGGTACTGATCTCCATTGTACACATAAACAGGAAAACCCGAAGTAAGGGGACACCTCGAGTAATCAAAACAGTTATACAGCCTGCAGTTCCTTTTGGACTTTGGCAAAGGTAAGTTAACATCGTCTTTATCTGGCAACAGCCGGATTGGCAATGAAAGCTTTGGCTGATTTTGTGCCATCAGTTCTTTATACGAATGCTCCGTTTGACTGATGACATTCTTGAGCTGAAGTAGGTCCTGCTTTGCGTTCTCTATACTCTTTTTGCATGCTTCTATTTTTAAGTTCAACTTAGCGATCTCACTGTTGAGCTCCTGCCTCTTGGCTTCCAACTGCAGGAGCTCTTCACTAACGGACTCTCGGATCCGACACAGATCCTGAACATGCTTCACTTCGCAAAGTTCATTGCCTGTCCGTGGAACAAAGAGTGGTTTGCTTCGATTGTTATCATCATCGATGGTGGTGAGATAATAATGGGCAATGAGAGGGAAGAAAACCAGGATGATGAACAGTGTGAAGCTGAGCCAGGAAAGTCTAATTCGACTGGACCACCGGAGCATCCATGGTTGACCTCCGTTCCCAAAACCCCCATTCCGCAACATGGTGTACCCACTCATGAGTTCCAGAGCAGCTCTGGTTAATCACGTCGGATCAGTAGCCATGCCAACGTAATTTTTGACCACCGAGCCTCGAAAATCACTCTCTTTGGGCCTCGGCTAGCCAATAAAATGGAAATTTCATTTTCTAGCACCTAAAATTTAAAACCAAAGCAAGACTTCTTTTAAAAATAAAAATAAAAGTCATGCAGGAGTTCCTTTAACCAGCCTTATCCAAGATTTAATAAACATGTATCTTGGTGAGTTATGTGGGATGGATAGAAGTCCTTCTGGACACGAAAGTACATCTCAGCTGAGCTTGGCATGATGATGCGACCGTTAAATAACTATGTGATCGACATCCATGGTGAAGAAAAGACTCAGAAAATATAAACTTCCAGGATCATCATAAAACACTTGACACCCAACATGTCCTAAAAGAAAAAAGGAAAAAAATGGTTATATTACAATATACAAGCAACAGTACCTCACAGGCCTAAAACATTTCAGTTACAGTTTACATCTATGGTCTCCAAACTATGGCCCTTTGCTTGCCTTTATCAGGCCTTTGAGGTATTATTCCTGTCACTGACACCAACAATAGGGCACTATTCCTCCCCACAGACACCAACTATTGCTCCCCTAATACCAAAGACAGGGCACTGTTTACTCCCACTGGGCACAGTCTGACCCTCCTAAAGTCGGAAGGACAGTAAACTGGCCCTCACTTTAGAAAGTTTGGAGACCTCTGGTTTAGATCTGAATGGTTGATGAGGGGAACTCAAGTCACAAGGATCAAAAAAAAGACTCCCCATCTAAAAATGTCAAAGCTGATCTGCAGCTTTTAGTGAAGTTTAAATAGTTGGTTTGGACCAAGCTGGTCCAAACAAACTATTTACGTCACTAACAGATGCAGAAGAACTGTATGTAGCTTCGGCAGTGGGATGGGAACTTCCCATCCAGCTCCCGGAACAAAATCAAGATGGGCTGAGCACTCCTCAGCTATTAGCAGAGAACTTTGTATACTAAGAATTCTATAAGTCGGAGATCATGAGATCATCTGCCCGCCTCTCCACCTCAGCCAATCAGAGGAAGCTTTGTATTCATTTATAGGAAATATAGCTACTGCTACTGGCTGAGGCTCAATTTTGTTCCAAGAGCAGATCAGGAAGTTACCACTCCACAGCCGAAACACAATTTTCTATGCTGTATGTAGCTAAAGATTATACAGCGCCCCCAGCCACTGTATCTGTCAGTAAAGGTAATAGTTCATTTGGACCAGCTTGGTCCAAACAAAGTATTTAAACAGTACTAAAAGCTGGGGATCAGCTTTAAAGTAGAAATGCACTGCATCTGAGCAGCGCACACCAAATATGCCATTTCATTTTTAATATTCAAAAGCAAACTCCCCCATCCATCCTTGCCTCCAGGCTTTATTTTGCATAGAGATTATTTTGAAAAGCACCCCCTAGCATTTCTGACAGTGGCCATGTTGAGTAAGGTCAGATGATTCATGTAGCATTTAATTCCTGGAATCCATCTAACCTTAGCTCAGGCATTGGCTGAGCGGAGAACCCTCCCCTCCTGAAGACTCCTGGAATGTGACATCATTTGCCTAGGCATGGAAACCAGGAAGTTACTGAATTGTAAAAAAAAAAAAAAAAGTTTAAAACAAGTAAATTTATTTTCCTATCCATTTACTAATGCTAGCAGCATAAGGATTAACAATAATCCAAGCTGATTGAGAGGGTGAAGTTATCAGTACTATACAAAATGTACCTTTTGCCTTGAACTCCTCCTGAATTACAACAGTGAACTTCCTGTGCCTTGAGTCTCAATACAACAGCTGTATATCTCAAGTGTGAGATCTTCCAGGGAACTGCTGCTTCTGACTGCTAGTTTCAGCAAGTTTGGAGATGTCACTAATATTCTGCAGTTCTCCAAGAGGGCTTACTGGAGAGAAACCTGTACCCAATTACCTACTGACAGGCATCTCCCTACTACTTCGTACATTTTCTGGATCACTGCCTTCTAAATATCTCCTGCCGCTATCCAATTATTCTTCCACCAGTCATCACAGGGTCAGTTCTGACACAAGGAAGTGAAGTGATATTGAAGCTTGGGGGGGGGGGGGGGGGGTTCTGTTTTTCTTCAGACAAAAAAATAATAAACCTGTTATACTTACCTGCTCTGCAAAATGGTTTTGCACAGAGCAGGCCCGATCCTTTTCTTTTCTTCTCTGGTCCCCTGTCGGTGCTCCTGGCTCCTCCCCCTTGCCCAGTGCCCCCAATAGCAAGCCATTTTCTATGGGGGCACTGGTGTATGCTCACTCCCCAGCCACTCTATGCATACATAAGACACACACACAGAGCAGTAGCTCAGCCCCGCCCCCACTCTCTCCTCTGGCTGGCTCACTGGCTGTGAATGACAGCGGTGGGAGACAATGGCTCCAACTGTTGTGTCTCAGCCAATGAAGACAGAGAGATCTTGGACAGCCTCAGCCCCCGTGCACATCGCTGATGGGGTGGTGAGGGCGGGGGGCTCAGGTGAGAATCAGTGGGACTATGGAGGAAACAGCACAAAAAAGGTGTAGAATGCATGAAGGTAAAAAACCTTCAGCCCTTACAAACGTCCTGCTTTTCTATCATGATGGCCGCTTCCACACAGACAATTCAGAACAAAGCAGGGTAAGCCAGTAATGGGAAGGAAAACAACTGCAGGGAGCTTACAGACAACTCTGGTGACTGGCCCTTAACTCCATGCCTGCCTTTTGTATTGAAACCTTCACAGTTCAGCTGATCTTTTGGAAATATATTTCTATAAACACCATCAGCCATTCTCTCAGATTGTAAGCTCCAAGGGTCAGGCCCTCCTATCCCTCTTGTATTGAACTGTATTGTTGCTGTATTGTCTCCCGTTATATTGTAAAGTGCTGAGCAAACTGTTATATATAAATCCTGTATAATAATCTCTTAGATTGTAAATTCCAAGGATCAGGCCCTCCTATCCCTCTTGTATTGAACTGTATTGTCTCCCTTTATATTGTAAAGCGCTGAGCAAACTGTTGGCGCTATATAAATCCTGTATAATAATCTCTCAGATTGTAAACTCCAAGGATCAGGCCCTCCTATCCCTCTTGTATTGAACTGTATTGTTGCTGTATTGTCTCCCTTTATATTGTAAAGTGCTGAGCAAACGGTTGGCGCCATATAAATCCTGTATAATAATAATAAACAAGCACAATCATTTTGGCTTAACGTGCATTTTTTATGCACTTGGTTCTAAAGCCACCGCCTATGATCTGCCAGGTGTTATTTGCAGACACGATTGCTTCAGTTTATGAAAAGACCTTTTAGCTGTAGCATCTTCCAACCTTTTTCTCATGCCTACGGCTAGCTTTCGGTCAAACGAACAAACAGACAGACTCATACCGAAACCAGTAGTAAAATTTTCATTACTAGTGCCCCTGTGACCATAATCAACTGACATCCTAAATTTTTTTATGGACGCCAAGCTACAACACCTCTAGACTGAAGGTTCAGCCCCACCACCCCCAAGAGATAATGGGGAGTAATTCCTCTGACGGCATAAGACCACATCATAACGAGTGACCAGTAAACAGACTTGGAAAGCCATAATTTGCATATTTTTTTCCATTAGCAAAAGCAACTTTCCGGTGAATACATGAAGAAATATTTAGGTCTTTTTTTCGCAGGCAGGTCCTTGTCACCGACTCTTCTACCCACGGAAAGCACTATCCATCGACTCTTGTCATCTAATACATGTTTGATTATGACAATCTCTGCTTGAGAAAGATGAATGAAGGTGGTAATTGATGTCAAACTGAAAAACGGGAAAAATGGAGAGTTATAATCTCCGTGCAATTATCTGTTTCAGGTGTTTTGCAATTTCCGAAGCAGCTTGTATAACCAAGCGTAGCCTCGAGGTCCGGCACGGCTCCCTAAAAGATCATTTAAATATTGCTATGCTCTATTAAGCTACGGCCTAAACAGACTTGTATATTGTGCACAGAGAAATGAAGAGTCGAGTTCTATCAAATGTACGGTTGTGCTCTGTAAGATGGCTCAAGTAATGGCAGTTGACTTCATCTACTAAAGGAGTTTGGAATGAATATTCACATGATTTTACGAGAGAAGATTCCTATCACCCAAACATGTGAAAAGCAAATTCCTATTAACTCATTTGCTCAACATCGGGTATCCAAAGTTAGGCTTTTTTCACACTGCTCCGTTGCAAAAACACATTGTCATGTTTCACATGACTGTCATATGCCTTTACGTGTTTTTTGTATGTTGTCTCTGCTCCTCCCTTTCCTCTGGTTTAGTTCATACTGTATAGATAGCCCACCCCTTTTCCCAGTAAGGCATTTCAGCTTCAAGCCTCATGTCATGAAGCAGATCACATTATGATCTTTTGACCTATCCGATGTTCTTTGTTGTAAGATTCTCTCAGTTCATGGAATAAACTTCACAAGATCTACAAGGTGTCATCTTATCGAGTCACTGCCTGTGTTATTCAACTAAGATTGGAGTTATCACTATCTCATCACAACTGTAAGTTACAGAGATCACACTTTCAATGCTTAGATTGGAGAGACAGAACATGTGTTTTTGCCGCATTTACGGTGCGTTTTGCACCTGTGGGAAAAAAAAAAAACCATGAGACTCAAAAGATTGCACCAAAAATGCAACCACAGGTGTGTTTTTGGTCCGTTTTCCATTAATTTCAAAGAGGAGGTATGCATTTGGTTCTTTTACCGCAGCAAAAATGCAGGAAGCAGGACTGAAAAATGCAAGAGACTGCATTGCCCAATTTTGGGTCTGTCTAGGTCTCAGCAGAAATTGGCATCCTACCTATTTATTTCGGCCAAACGTGCTATATCTCAAGCTTGGAGAACCCCTTTGGTTGTCTTCCAGGGGGTGAAGACCCGGATGAATGCTATGTTGCTCAATGAACAGATGTCTAGCATTCTTCATGATTCTCTCCTGAGATTCCTTAAGGTTTGGGAACCTTGGATACGTTATTCCTTATGGCCTCTTATAGTTGCTGCCTGTGCTAGCCCTGGATCTGTGATCCTTCTAGTTTCCCTTCTTTCATGTTTTCTTTCTGATTCCCTTTTTTTTTTTTTTTTTTCTTTTTCCGTTCTTCTAACCTTTTTTTGTTCTTCCCTCTTCTTTTTCTGATATTAGGTTGGATTACTGTTGCTATTTGGTTCAGCTTTTTGCCATCCCTCCTTGATGTCATTGGACATTTCGTTATTTGACTAATACAAGTCAGCAGGATGTCTGTTTATGTGTTATTGTTCTGCTCTGCCCCTGCGTGGGTGTATTTTGAGCTTGTTGTATTTTTAAAACAAAAACTTTCTTAATACAAATATGAAACAAAAAAATGCAACAGACCTGCTACTGACCAGTTTGAGGAGATCCATAGGATTTAATGGAAATCTGCTTTTTTTAACCTCTTGCCGCCCGCCCAGCCACTGCATTAAAAAGGTGGCAGGGCAGCACGGCTGCACAAAAGCACGTTTTAAAACGTGTTTCGCGCTCCCGAGGTTTTCGCAGGCAGGGGGCACGCGCGCTCCCGCCGACCCGCGGGTGTCACGATTTGATCCCGGAGGGATCAATCATCCGGTTTCAGCCAGTGATGTCCGGCTGAAATCGGATGATCTGTCCCTGTCCTATGTTGACATTTACACAGGACAGGATATGATGTCATTCTTCTCTGCCTGGGCACATTCGTCCCAGAGAGAGAAGACGACAGAAGAACTGTGAGTACAAAAGCACTACACAGACAGAACACACCCAGGACACATTTAACCCCCTGATGCCCCCCCCCAGTTAACCCCTTCACTGCCCTGTCACCAGTGTCATTGATCAGTGAACAGATTTTTACTGATCACTGTTATCAGTGTCGCTGGCGACTTCCAATAGTGTTAGCGCCCCTCCCAGATAGCGCCAGTTTGCCCGCTAGTACACCAGTAATCCCGTTTAACCTCTTGATCGCCCCCCCCGTTAGCCCCTTCACTGCCCTGTCACCAGTGTCATTGATCAGTGAACAGATTTTTACTGATCACTGTGTCAGTGTCGCTGGCGACTTCCAATAGTGTTAGCGCCCCTCCCAGATAGCGCCAGTTTGCCCGCTAGTACACCAGTAATCCCGTTTAACCCCTTGATCGCCCCCCCTAACTTTGAGTTTACAATATATTTTTTATAGCTGAAAGTAGAAAATATTGTTTTTTTTCGAAATTTGTGTTTTTTTTGTTTATAGCACAAAAAAAGTGCACAGGTGATAAAATACCACCAAAAGAAAGCTCTATTTGTGTGAAAAAAAGGACGTAAATTTTGTTTGGGTACAGCATTGCATGACCGCGCAATTATCATTTGAATTAGTGCAGCGCTGTATAGCAAAAAAAGGCATAAATTACAGTATCTATACCATAGTTTGTAGACGCTATAACTTTCACACAAAGCAATCAATATACACTTATTGGGATTTTGTTTACCAAAAACATGTAGCAGAATACATTTTGGCCTAAATTTATGACTAACTTTGAGTTTACGATATATTTTTTATAGCTGAAAGTAGAAAATATTGTTTTTTTTCAAAATTTGTGTTTTTTTTGTTTATAGCGCAAAAAATAAAAAGCGCAAGGGTGATAAAATACCACCAAAAGAAAGCTCTATTTGTGTGAAAAAAAGGACGTACATTTCGTTTGGGTACAGCATTGCATGACCGCGCAATCATTTGAATTAGTGCAGCGCCAAACAGCAAAAAAAGGCCTGGTCAATAAGGGGGGTAAATCCTCTGGGGCTCAAGTGGTTAAACTTAAAAAATGGAAGAAAAACAAATTACTGTGAAAGCAGCCTTATGCAGACTATACACGAGTCAAATTTCGAACAAATTTTTAGAAAATATGAAATTTTGTGCGTTTTATAATCCCATGGTGCCACAATTGAGTTCGAAATTTGGCCAACTGAGCCTTTCACTTTATGTTGCTACAGAAAAGAACTTTCATGGCCAAGAATTTTCTTTTCTTTCCAGGTCACAGATCATGCTCATTACTTTTTCAGTTAAATTTCTCGCACGATTCTTCCATCATTGATCAGAAATTCACATATCCGATACCATACCCGATCACTCAAATTCGATGGTCGCTCGAAAATCAGCCGTTGCTGTGGTGCGAAATTAGAACGAAAATTCTTAAAAAAGATTTTCAAAAGAAAATTCTTTCGAATTTTAAACTACATTCACACAGGTATTCAGCAAGGGTGCAAACACCTATGACAGGAATCTACGGATTCCTGCTGCTGGGTTTGACAGCTGTTAGCAGATAACTGCAGCCCCTACACTGCAATGACATGCAGTAGCAGTTATTTGTGCCAGTGATCACCTGTGCTAGCAATCAAAGTGTATCCGGCCACAACCACCTTGCTTTGTGCATGTACGGCCACAACCACCACCGGTGATCACTGGCTAGGCAAACAAGCACGAATAGTAGCACTCGTGGACAGCCTGTCATCACAGCATACCGACTCACAGCTTTTAAACCTAGCAGCAGGAATCAGATTCCTGCCACTGGGATTTGCACCGTGGCTCAATGCCTGTGCAAATGTAGCCTTAAGAGTTCCTTTCACACAGCCGTGTTTCGCTCTGTTCAGCAGGGAATAGGTGAATTAATTCCCTGCTATGGAGGTCACTTTTGTGACATCTGTGCCCATTCATTTATTTGTTCACATTTTGACAGCGGCTGTTAGTGGAATCGTGATGGCTCTATGGATGACCATATGTAAACGAACTTGTGTCCATCACATTTGAGTTTAAGAAAAAATGGTTTCCATTTATTTATTCTGAACCTGGAAAGACTCAGAGGTAGGCGGCTGTCACAGACACATGTCCTGATAAGGTCTAGCTGAAAAACTGACAGGTGGACATGATCAGAAAACACACGTGAAAGGAAACTAAGGTTAACACTTGTGTGACTCCAAAGTCATGCAATTTCCAATGCAACTTTGAATGGGTGCGCCTTGGATGCGACTTTGGCTGTTGTTGCACAACTGTCACACCGATAACTTTAAGATGCAACTTTTGAGAGTTTACATTACAATCTATGGCTCTCAAGTTGCATAAAAGTAGTGCAGGAACCTTCAAGTTGCAAAGATTTGAATGGCTTCCATTGAAATACATGAGCTGAGACTTGTCATGCGACTTTTATATGTTCACAGTCGCATGACAAGTCGCATAAGTGTGAATGGAGCCTAAACAGGAGTTTGCTTTTCACATGATTAGACAATTGAAGCGAACATACATACAATAAATGGGTGAAAATCATCAACTCCTTCAGCAACGTGGCCTCAATTTGTACACAATGCTTTGCATGAAAGAGAAAAAGAGGTGGGATGCTACTACAAGGTTTCTAAAGGGTTTGCAAATCACGAGTGGACAACATACTTTAGATTAGGGTTTCTCAACCTTTTTTTTCAGTCAAGGCACCCTTTAAAATGATGAACAGTCCCGAGGCACCCTTTAAAATGGACAGTCCCGAGGCAGCCTTTAAAATTATGGACAGTCCCGAGGCACCCTTTAAAATTATGGACAGTCCCGAGGCAGCCTTTAAAATTATGGACAGTCCCGAGGCAGCCTTTAAAATTATGGACAGTCCCGAGGCACCCTTTAAAATGGACAGTCCCGAGGCACCCTTTAAAATTATGGACAGTCCCAAGGCAGCCTTTAAAATTATGGACAGTCCCGAGGCACCCTTTAAAATTATGGACAGTCCCGAGGCACCCTTTAAAATTATGGACAGTCTGAAGGCACCGCATTCAAAAATGTGAAAAACTATGTGACCCCAGCACTAATGAAGAGCAGGGGAGGGTCAAACTAGGATGTTGTGCAGGCAGCTGACATCCTCCTTCTCAAATGTCATTAATTGTTAGGACTCTGACATTAGAAGGTCGTAATGGTGCACAAGGAAAACCTGTGGCTTTGTGTAACTACAGGTGAAACGCAAAAAGTTAGAATATCGTGCAAAAGTTCATTTATTTCAGTAATGCAACTTAAAAGGTGAAACTAATATATGAGATAGACTCATTACATGCAAAGCAAGATAGTTCAAGCCGTGATTTGTCATCATTGTGATGATTATGGCTTACAGCTCATGAAAACCCCAAATGCACAATCTCAGAAAATGAGAATATTACATGCAATCAATAAAACAAGGATTGTACATAGAACAATATCAGACCTCTGAAAAGTATAAGCATGCATATGTACTCAGTACTTGGTTTGGGCCCCTTTTGCAGCAATTACTGCCTCAATGCGGCGTGGCATGGAAGCTATCAGCCTGTGGCACTGCTGAGGTGTTATGGAAGACCAGGATGCTTCAATAGTGGCCTTCAGCTCTTCTACATTGTTCGGTCTCATGTCTCTCATCTTTCTCTTGGCAATGCCCCATAGATTCTCTATGGGGTTCAGGTCAGGCGAGTTTGCTGGCCAATCAAGCACAGTAATCCCACGGTCATTAAACCAGGTTTTGGTGCTTTTGGCAGTGTGGGCAGGTGCCAAGTCCTGTTGGAAAATGAAGTCAGCATCCCCATAAAGCTCGTCTGCGGAAGGAAGCATGAAGTGCTCCAAAATCTCCTGGTAGACGGCTGCGTTGACCCCGGACTTAATGAAGCACAGTGGACCAACACCAGCAGATGACATGGCTCCCCAAATCAACACAGACTATGGAAACTTCACACTGGACTTCAAGCATCTTGCAGTGTGTGCCTCTCCATTCTTCCTCCATACTCTGGGTCCTTGTGCCTCTCCATTCTTCCTCCATACTCGGGGTCCTTGGTTTCCAAATGAGATGCAAAAGTTGCTCTCATCAGAAAAGAGGACTTTGGACCACTGAGCAACAGACCAGGTCTGTTTTTCTTTAGCCCAGGTAAGACGCTTCTGACGTTGTTTGTTGTTCAGGAGCGGCTTGGCAACAGGAATACGACATTTGAAGCCCATGTCCAGGATCCGTCTGTGTGTGGTGGGTCTTGATGCACTGACTCCAGCCTCAGTCCACTCCTTGTGAAAGTGCCCAACACTTTTGAATGGCCTTTTCCTGACAATCCTCTCCAGGCTGTGGTCATCCCTGCTGCTTGTGCACCTTTTTCTTCCACACTTTTCCCTTCCACTTAACTTTCTATTAATGTGCTTTGATACAGCACTTTGGGAACATCCAACTTCTTTTGCAATTACCTTTTGAGGCTTTCCCTCCTTATGGAGGGTGTCAATGATGGTGTCAGGTCAGCAGTCTTTCCCATGATTGTGATTCCCACTGAACCAGACTGAGAGACCATTTAAAGGCTCAGGAACCCTTTGCAGGTGTTATGGCTTAATTAGCTGATTAGAGTGGGACACTTAGAAAATTAGAATATTGTGAAAAAGTTCAATATTCTTGGCTCACAGATTGTGGATTTGGGGTTTTCATGAGCTGTAAGCCATAATCATCACAATGATGACAAATCACGGCTTGAACTATCTTGCTTTGCATGTAATGAGTCTATCTCATATATTAGTTTCACCTTTTAAGTTGCATTACTAAAATAAATGAACTTTTGCACGATATTCTAATTTTTAGAGTTTCACCTGTAAAAGGCAGGCTTGTTCCATCGCTGGCTTGTATACAAATTTTGGGCAATTTTAAGACATTTTGCCAAGGCACCCTTGAAGAAACCTTAAGGCACCCCAGTTGAGAAAGACTGCTTTAGATACTCAAGTGGACACATACTCTAATAAAGCAGAATTATCTGGGTTGCCAATTTTGCTGTCCCCAAGCCTCGTTAATACAATTTTTTAAGACCTAGATACCATGATAGTTCCTTGTGAGAAATACTCACGAGCCCTCACTCCTTCATAGAAATTGCCTGTACAGTGCTGTGAATGCCAACAGGCAATATTATGCCCCCATAACTTGATAAGTATACAGCGAGGGGGTGCAGGGTTTAGATAGAATTGGGCTTTGAAGTCTGGATGGTATACTAGAAGATAAAAGGATTACAGAGGCAAAACACTGTGCAGCACTACTAAGCAGGACGCAAAGCCTGCATGCAAACAGCAAATGGTTTTATCCATGAATGTAATTACAAGATAAATATAGAAGCTTTTTTAATATTGCAAAGTTTTGTTTTTTTTTTTAACAGTAATACACTTTGATACGTATACAAGATTCCTTAACAGCTTTTCTGCTGCAGTCACACAGTCCTGCTCTAGATACACAACGATCGAACATTCCACTGCATTCTCTGCAATATTAATAAAAATAATAGAATGTCCACGTTACATGTGATGTTAAGGGAAAAATTAGTACCGCATACATGATATCATTCAACAACAGTTGATACCACAATATGCAGCCCTGGCCAAAAGTTTTGACAAGGACAAATATTTTTCTCAAAAGTTTGCTGCTTCAGTGTTTTTAGATCTTTTTGTCAGACGTTACTATGGTATACTGAAGTATATTCACAGGCATTTCCTAAGTGTCAAAGGCTTTTATTCACAATTATATTAAAGTGTTACTAAACCCACAACAGTAAAATCAGTCTGTATATGCAGTAAAGCATTCTTGTTATATTCACTGTGGAACCTAAGGGGTTAATCCTCTGCATTGTGTAAAAAGGCTGTTTGATCCTGTCTTCTCTGCCCCTCTTGTTTAAATGACCATCTGATACAGACTGAACCCGTGGTCACTCAGTTTGGTGTGTATTGCTAGAGAGGTTTTCTTTTTTTTCCTTGGGAGGGTGCATGTGATCAGCACAGGTCCCATCAGCACTGTCCAGAGGGTCAGGGGTTTCACATCCTCCTACAGCAGAAAGAAAACTCCTCCTACAAGCTCTAACCAGTGCTCTGCTGAAGTCACAAGACTGATCTAACTGCTGATGAGAAAAGGTACGTAGCAGTTTATATTTATTAAAATAATTGCATTTCCATGTTCTGTGTACTGTGGGAGACCAGATAGAGTGAATGCATACTCCTGGGTATAGTAACACTAAGTTTATGCAAAGAGTCAATATTTGCAGTGTTCCTTTTCCATGAGCTCTGCAATTTGCCCAGGGCATGCTGTCAATCAACTTCTGGGCCATATCCTGACTGATGGCAGCCCATTGTTGCATAATGCTTGGAGTTTGTCAGAATTTGTGAGGTTTTTTTGTTTGCCTGCCTCTTGAGGATTCACAGGTTCTCAGTGGGATTAAAGGTCCGGGGAGATTCCTGGCCATGGATCCCAAATTTCGATGTTTTGTTCCCCAAGCCACGTAGTTATCACTTTTGTCTTATGGCAAGGTGCTCCCTCATGCTGGAAAAGGCATTGTTCATCACCAATCTGTCCTTGGATGGTTGGGAGAAGTTGCTCTCGGAGGATGTTTTTGTACCATTCTTTATTCATGGCTAAGTTCTTAGGCAAAATTGTGAGTGAGCCCACTCCCTTGGCTGAGAAGCAACCCCACACATGAATGGTCTCAGGATGCTTTACTGTTGGCATGACACAAAACTGATGGTAGAGCTCACCTTTTCTTCTCCGGACAAGGTTTTTCCCGAATGCCCCAAACAATCAGAAAGGAGATTCATCGGAGAAAATGACTTTACCCCAGTCCTCAGCAGTCCAATCCCTGTACCTTATGCAGAATATCAGTTTGTCCCTGATGTGTTTCCTGGAGAGAAGTGCCTTCTTTGCTGCCCTTCTTGACACCAGGCCAGCCTCCAAAAGTCTTCTCACTGAGCGTGCAGATACACTCACACCTGCCTGCTGTCATTCCTGAGCAAGTTCTGCACTGATGGTGCCTCGATCTCGCAACTGAATCAACTTTAGATGACAGTCCTGGCACTTGCTGGACTTTCTTGGGCACCCTGAAGCCTTCTTCACAACAATTGAACCTCTCCCATGGAAGTTCTTGATGATCCAATAAATGGATGATTTAGGTGCAATTTTAGTTGCAGCAATATCCTTGTCTGTGAATCCCTTTGTGTATAAAGCAATGATGACTGCACGTTTCCTTGCAGGTAAATTAATATATGTGTCATTCTCAAACCTTTTGGCCAGGGCTGCAAGTATGTAGAACAGCAAGAAAAATGGAGAGAAGATCTGGAAAAAGCATAAAGAGAAGGAATACACTGTGCATGAGAGGATGACAGTGGGGACTGTATTGGTCTCCAAAGACTGAACAAGGACATCCGCAGCACAGCTCGAGGGACCTGGGAGCCTGGGTACAGACACAGCTGTGCAGCAATCAGTATGTGCTAAGGCAGAGCTGAATTTTGCCTTGACTTGTCACATAATGCCCAGGGGCAACTGTGCTCTGCCGTGTAATTATGCACACATTAAGGCTAGATTCACACTATCGCTCCCTGCATGCCGCATTTGTGTGGGCACATCAGTCTATTCATTTGAATGGGCTGCTGTACCTACTGAAGACACAGGGGAAATATCCCTGCACCTTTCCAAAAATGCCTTCCTCTGGATCAACTGTGGGTGTAGGACTATAACTTTTTTTTTAAATGGTTGAACTGGATGGACTTTTGTCTTTTTTCAGCCAAACTAACTATGTAACAAGAAAAATCAGATACGAAAGACTGCAAATAATCAGAAACAACAAACAATATTCTTTGCTACAACATTTCTACAAACAAAAAAGCCTTTGTCCTTCAAGAATTCTCATACAATTAGTACCATCTTTGAGTTCGACTTGCTGTGAGACGTCAAGGAAAACTAGACGATTGTTGGCCCAATTTTCCTATAGTGTGTAACAGGGGCGTACTGACCATTTGGAAACTCGGGCACTGCCCAAGGGCCCGGGGTCAGTAGGGGGCCCAATGAGATGCCCCTGGTACCTTTTTCATAGGCTTTTTTGAGTTTGGGCAAGGGCACAGGGGCCCCATTATCCCCTATTGCCCGGGGCCCCATGAGTTGTCAGTCCGCCCCTGGGGTGTACCCAGCTCCCCAATCCTTGTTTATATTCCTTGTTTATTAACCACTTCCAGACCGGACACTTTTACCCCCTTCCTGACCAGGGCAATTTTCAGCTTTTAGCGCTATCACACTTTGAATGACAATTGCGCGGTCATGCAACACTGTACCCAAATGAATTTTTTACTATTTTTTTTTAGATAAAGCTTTATTTTGGTGGTATTTATTCACCACTGGGATTTGTATTTTTTTTGCTATGTAAATGAAATGTCCAAAAATTTTTTAAAAAAGTGTTTTTTTAATAAAATTTTGCAAATAAATAATATTTCATCATAAATCTTAGCCAAAATTTATTCCGTTATCTTTTTAGTAAAAAAAAAAAAAATCCAAATTAGTTTATAAGCAAAAATAATAATTTTTAAACATTTTTTTTTACATTTTTATTTTACTTTATTTATTTTTTTTTTTTTACATACTGTCACCCTAGCAGTACAGTGTACTAGTGAGGGGTGATAAAGATTTTTTTTTTTTTTTTTACACTGATTGCCTTTACACCCATATAGGATGTAAAAGCAATCATTTCTCTTTCTCTCTGTCTGCATTCCTGCACTCATTGAGAAATACAGAGTGAGCTGTGATTGGTCACAGCTTGTCACATGGTACAAGGCTTTTGTGAATAGCCTTGTACCATGTGACCTCTGTGATCATTCACAGATTTCACACATAGTAAGCAATGATGTCAGAAGTGACATCTTGCTTACTACTTTGCATGTGATCACTGATTGGCCAATCAGTGATCACATGATCGGGACCTCATACAGAGGTCCCGTCCGACAATCGGTGTTTCACTGTGTTCGGAGGACACAGCGGGCACCGGATCGCGGTGCTGCGCGCTCCCAGGGAGCGCGCACAAGCAGGGTGCGGGGAGGCCGTTTATAGACGGCCACCCGACCCTGCAGTGCCACCGTCCGGCCGTTTATATACAACGGCCGGTCGGGAAGTGGTTAAAGTGGTTGTTAAAGCTTAAGGTTTTTACCTTCATGCATGAAGGTAAAACCCTGTGTGCTGCAGCCTCCCCAGTCCCCTACTTACCTGAACCCCACTGCGATCCAGCGATGTGCATGAGAGACTTGGCTCTTCGGGGACTTTCCCCGCTCATTGGCTGAGAAATTGGCATTGGCTCTCGCTGATGTCAATCACAGCCAGTGAGACAATGGAGGGAAGAGGGTGGGGCCAAGTTGTGGCTGTGTGTGAATGGACACACAGAGCAGCGGATCAGGAGTGAGCCTACTTGGGTGCCCCCATAGCAAGCTGCTTGCTCTGGGAGCACTAGGTAGGAGGGAGGTGCCAGGAGACCTGAGTGGGGACCCAAGAAGAGGAGGATCAAGGCTGCTCTGTGCAGTGGTTGATGGTAAGTGGTAAGTATGATGTATTTGGTTGGGTTTTTTTTAATGTATAAATGCCTGTAATATTCCTTTAAACACAGGATCTGTTTTTAATACTCTTCTGTACACTCAGCTAAGAGGCAGTCAACTTCATCACTATCCTGTCAGACCTCTGGTGTCCTCCCCACTCTCAGATCTAGAATGTGAAAAGGAGGGATAGCCTGTTTTAAGCCGCTGAGAAAGTGTGAGACTGACTGAAGACAGGTCCACAAAAAAAAAAAAAAAAAAAAAAAAAAAGAATTCCCCAGTCAGTCAGGACTCCCCCCTTATGGAGACAGATTTGCTGCAGGCGCAGTGTATGAGGATACACAAGCAGTGCATGTCCAGACCTATCTGGTCCTATAGGCGGTTTGTCCAGACTGACATCTGATTGTAAAAGAGAGGGTAACTGGCAGATAGAGAGATGGCGGTCTAGAAAGTAGAGAGCCTGTACAACCCTCGCTAGACTCCATAGCCAGGAGTCTAAATATGTTGTGGTGCTGAGGGCAGGAGCCCTAAAACCTACATTTATAAGTGGACTGAGCTCTCCACTTGGAGCTAAATCTCACAAGTGTCATGCTTGACAAACTTTAAAGCTGATCCCCCATCCTCTCCATCTAAAAGCCCATTTTACTTACATAAAAGTGCTATTAAACCCAAAAGCAAGCATTATATTACAGCTTACCAATTCTTAGGTGTGATGGCTGCATTAGTTTTATTTTTTATAAGCATTTTTTCCCCTTATTTTCACCTGGTGAATCGGCCGGTAAGTTTGTTTTTCAGAACAAGCTGTCTTGCAGGTGTAGCCGAAAAAACAACATTTACCACTGACAAGGGTGCTTACAACGATCACGTTTTTATTTATGTAAAACCTTTATTCCAAAAGGGGGAAAAAATTTTTTGCTGTAACTGATCATACAGTGTTACGCAGGCCATAGACGGGTCGTTTATCGGCCGAATTTTCGTCCATGCCAAAAATCGGCCGATATTCATGCCGTTAGTGGGGCCAGCCCGTCGGCCGTTTTTTGCGAATCTCCTTATTTAATTTTATCAGTCATGTTGGAAAATCCGCAAAAAACGGCCGTTTTTTGTGGACATTGGTGGCAGCATCGGCAACGGGGCTGACCGATTTTTCGGCCAATAAACGACCCATCTATGGCCTGCATAAGCTGGAGTTTAGCTTCAATTTGTTAGTGTATCTAAATCTGCTAGTACATCTAACACTCCCCACCCACCCCTTCCCGGTTTAACAGTACTACTGTCCAAAGGTGCCCCTTCATCCAGAGTGGGGGACTCTAATAAAGGTTTGTTACTGGCCAGATTACCAGGTGAAAAAAGGGGGGGGGCTAAAAAAGAAAACTAATGCAGCCACCACATCTAAGGTTTGGTAAGCAGCAATATATTACATTTTTGGTTTTGGGTTTAACACTGCTTAAAGCCATGGCCACATGAGGATGCAGTCCTGAACCCTCTATCCAGCGAAGTCCTTACTCAGGCTGTTCAGCTTCCAGGATCCAGAAGAGTGACATCAGTGCAAAGGGATTGTCAGGGGTCAGCAGGCAAGGGACCATCTGAATCGCTGGGTTAGCGGCCGGTCATGCACATCTGCAATGGCAAGTGCCCTGGACAGCAGAATTATATAACTTCCTTCACCATCCAAGAACAAATAAAACATTACACAATGGGTTAGAGGGGGGTGGGAGTTGGTTTAGATTTCGGCCTGAAAGGGGCCTAAATAAGGAACTGAATTGCTGAATGAGCCCTTTTGTGAATGGTACTTCTCAAAGGCCTATAGACTGAAGCAGGGGCGGACTGACCATTTGGAAACTCGGGCACTGCCCTAGGGCCCGGGGTCAATAGGGGGCCCCACGAGATGCCTCTGGTACCTTTTTCATAGGCTTTTTTGAGTTTGGGCAAGGACACAGGGGCCTCATGATCCCCTACTGCCCGGGGGCCCCACGAGTTGTCAGTCCGCCCCTGGACTGAAGAACTGTTACTGACATCTCTGAACAACCTCTTCAGGGTCAAGACAGGGCTAGAACTGGTTATTCCAGCATTAACCATCATATCTTTCAAAAGATCTGGCCAGGCATAAATGCTTAAAAGTTTCATAAACACATCATACCTGGTATGAGGTTCTGACCTTGGGGGGGGAGCAATTTACTTGTTCAATTCCAAAAGACCCTGCAGGCGGACTACTGTAGCACCATTATGTTTTTATTAAAAACCATACCCAACAAAAACCAAACATGGAATAATTTGCAGCTCATCAGTCCTTAGAAGGGGTGGCTGCATTCGTTTTCTTTTAACAGGCAAATAAGATTAAGAAAAGATGAAGTAAAAAAGGCAGCCGTTTCAATATATCTGACACTAGCAAACAGGGAAAAGGTGCACATGGGCAGAGCAATTTACAGAACAGTCTAGGCCTCAAGCACAATGGGCGTTTAACCCAGGTATACAAGGACCTGGCTTTTGGTGAAGGCGCACCATCCAACCCTGCTCTATGGATGCTGCATGGAGTGGTACTAAAAGGTTACGGCAGTATGCTCGCCTTCCTGGCATTTATCACTGGGAGCATACTGCCCTCAGCGTTAGTACCACTCGGTGAATTGTCCAACCACAGCAGTTTTCGGACCAGGAGCAGACTGACCATTGGGAAACTCAGGCACTGCCAGAGGGCCCGGGGTCAGTAGGGGCCCCATGAGATGCCCCTGGTACCTTTTTCATAAGCTTTTTTGAGTTTGGGCAAGGACACAGGGGCCCCATGATCCCCAATTGCCCGGGGGCCCCATGAGTTGTCAGTCCACCCCTGTTTCGTACTCTTTTGTACATGCTGCTGACAGCGTGGCTGAATGGTGCACCTGGGTCTACCGCCTAGTGTGCATGAGGCCATAAAAGGGGTTCCCAACATATGTTCACAGTAGCCAGCATAAAACCTAACAGCACTATATAAAGTACCTGAAATAAAAGAAAATAAATCCAAAAGGACTTTCAGCTTCCTCATGCACACAGGGGCCTATGTTTAGCCCCTCTGAACACCAGAACTTCTGGCAGGAGACAAGCTGCATAAAAAATGCACCTAAAGCCGAGTATTACAGACACCTTTAAGGCTGCATTCACACTCGAGTGTTTTGTAGATTGAAGCTCCAAAAAAGCTCAAACTTAAAAAAAATCAATTGTTCTCTCCAGTGCCTGTTTACATCTGATTGCGCGAATGGGCACCATAAAGAACAATTGATTTTTTTTTAAGTTTGAGCTTTTTTGGAGCTTCAATCTACAAAACACTCGAGTGTGAATGAAGCCTTAGTGCATCAAGCGTTGCCAGCAATATTGTATTCTATTGGCCAGAATATGTATTCTGGCCACTGAAATGCAGTGATGATCAATTGTGCCAAAATGTGTCCAATATTTAGTCCCGTTGACTATTCTTTCTGCTCTACTGCTCCTCTCCTGAATGTGCCTTCAGTGGTTATTTTATTCAGCTTGTAAACAATCCTCTTCCAATACGCCTATAAATACCTATGTGTGCATGGACACGTAAGCTTACATACACATGATTTTACAGCCCCATAAAAAAAAATGTCAAATATCTATAAAAGTGTAACCACATTCCTGCAGCCTAATAGTAGAAGTACTGCTACAGGGCGGCAGGGCTGCGCAAAATCACATATATATATATACATGATTTGCATTTCCAGGTAAGGGGCGTGTGCGTGGCGATCATCGGGGAAAGCTGACAGGGGAGAGACCTGTGTGTAAACACAGGTCTCTCTCCGGTCAGCATGGACATGCTGTGTTGTATCTCTCTGCACAGCAAGTCTCCCTAGTAAAACACAGCACACAGTAAGGGCCAGTTCACACTACAAAAATGCACTCCGAATGCATTCTAGTTACGTTTTTGCGTACAGTTCACACCACACGCAGCTCCGGGGAAGATTTGATGCAGTTTGCCATGTTCCAGTATTGTTCTGTGCAGGAAAAATGCAGCAGGTTCTACTTTTTTTTTTTTCTGCACCGGAAACTGACTGGAATTGACTGCACTGGTGTGAACTAGAGCCATTGGAATACATGGAAAACACTGTGCATGCATTTTCGATGCAGAAAAAAAAAAGTGCACTGAACTGCATCTAGTGTGAACTAGCCCTAAAACACACACAGTTAACCCTTTGGTCACCCCAGATATTAACCCCTTCCTGCCCAGTGTCATTAGTACAGTGTCAGTGCTTTTTCTTAGCACTGACCACTGTATTGGGGGGGTGTGAACTAGGGCCATTGGAATACATGGAAAACACTGCGCATGCATTTTTGATGCAGAAAAAAAAAGTGCACTGAACTGCATCTAGTGTGAACTAGCCCTAAAATACACACAGTTAACCCTTTGGTCACCCCAGATATTAACCCCTTCCTGCCCAGTGTCATTAATACAGTGTCAGTGCTTTTTATTAGCACAGATCACTGTATTGGGAGGGCAGTCAGTTCCCACCCAAGGTCAGAATGCCCTCCGCAGTCCTACTATAAGTTGCTGATCACTACCATTACTAGTATAAAAAATGAAAACTAAAAATTCCAGTGTATATATATATATATATATATATATATATATATATATATAGACACACACACACACACACACACCTATACATACATACATACACACACACACACACACCTATACATACATACATACACACACACACACCGCCATTTGTAAATGCTATAACTTTCACATAAACCAATTAATTTACACGTATTGGGATTATTTTTTAGCAAAGACATGTAGAAGAATACATTCTGGTCTACATTTATGAAGAAATTTGATTTTTAAAAATTTTTTATTGAATGTTTTATAGCGAAAAGTCAAAAATATTGTTTTTTTCCCCAAAATTGTTGGTTTTTTTTGGTTTATAGAGCAAAAAATAACAAACGCACAAGTGATCAAATACCACGGAAAGAAAGCTCTATTTTCGGGAAACAAAATGACAAATATATGGACAGCAATGCATGAGCGCGCAATTGTCAGTTAAAATTACGCAGCACCGTATAGCAAAAAAATGGCCTGGTCAGGAAGGGGGGCAAATCCTCTGGAGGGCAAGTGGTTAAAGGATAAGTTCACCTTTCGGAACAGGTTACACCCATATTCAGGGTGCAACATGTTATGAACAGCCCGCACCCTCGCCCGATCCCCCATTGTGAGAGCTAGAAGGGGATCTTCGTGGACCTGCCCAGCCACGTCACTCATTCCCAGTATTCTGTGGCCTTTGTGGCGGTCAGCTTGTAGTTCTCAATGAACTACCACGGCTCTGTGGAACTTCATTGAGTCTTCCTGTCAGAGTGTATCTGCTTGCCCATACATACAATGTACAAGCACAAAGATACCCCGACAGGTCTGCAGGATACCTGCATGGCACCAATGATCTGATGATCGCTGGTGCAATGCTTAAGAGGATCCAGAAACAAAAAATAGTAAATTAACATTTTTTTACCTGCAAAAAAATTAGCATTTAAAATTTTCTGTTAAAAGTTGAACTTGTCCTTTAAGCCCAGTCTGTATGAGGCCTAAAAGTGATGTCTGTGCTTCTAGTGTACTGCTTTACTATTACAACAGTCATTCGGCAGGAGTGTGGAACATAACCTTTCTATATCCAGGTAGGCACTGAAAGGGAATTCGTCAAACCTGTACATGATATACCTACTCAAGCAATAAAAAACCAAACATGAAAAAATGTTACATCAGAAATTACGTTTCAGCTAGTGACTAGATATAATCACTGATAACACACTAGCTTTTCTTCAAAGTACCAATTTGTAAATGTAATTAGCAGCTTCCTTTATATAATGTAACTGTTACTTAAAGTACTGCTAAACCGAAAACACACCCTTCCTCAATTGAGAACCTAAATCTGAACTTCAAGCAATGAAGTATATACACCAGTCTCTCTCAACCTTAACAAATTTCCTATTTCAGGGGTCCCTGCTAATAATTATAAAATAAATCTGAGGGCACATTAATGTACAAAGTAAACTGGAGATTTTTAGGAATAAATGAAGAATGCAGCATAGCTAAAGTGGAGCTACAATGCATTTGAGCACCACAAACCAAAGCCGCTATTTAATATATTTTTACATATTTTTTAGTCAAATAAATGTTTACTCAAAAAGAAAAGTAAATAAAAACAAACAAGGGCGCACTCTCATCGTGCATTACCGTGGTATAACACGTAATTTATTAAATAGAAAGGATGTATACTCACAAACCAAATGTGATAATGGGCAGTATAGGTGATCCACAAAAACAGTCACAATGCAACTGTGTCTAATGATGCGGATAAGCTGATGCATTTCGGGAGTTAAACCCCCTTCCTCAGAGCTAAGGATGTGTCTGTTGGCCACAAGCCTATACACCAATGGGATGTCAGAAGGAGATCTCACCCTCCTTCTGACATCCCATTGGTATATAGGCTTGTGGTATATAATATATTGGTATATATAGTATATATTGGTATATAATCAGTGGTCAGATTTCCCGATCTCAGAAGGGCAGCACCTCTTCGGTTGGCATTTGACAATTCCTTGGTTTGCATGGAGATTGGAGCGCTGGTTTGTTTGTTTTTCAAAAGAAAAGTACTCAAGGTATAACAAACAAATCAAGCAGTTTGCTATTTCAAAGAATCGTGTAGAACATTACAAAATTATCCAACTAAAGAGTAAAGAGAAGTAGTGGTGATGAAATTAAAATTCTAGTGCAGAAACTGATACCGAAAATTCAGAATGCACGTGGCCACAAACCAAAACGTCTGTGTATGTGGCGGTCGGGAGTTAAGTTAAATGTGTATTTTTATTATTTATTTTTTTAACTTATGATTTTAGTGCTATCACATAGGGGACCAGTAGTCCCCTATGTGATAGCATATGAGTGACAAATCCTCTTTGTAGAGGGTGGGGGCAGTGTGTGCAAGGAGGGGGCAGGAGAGGAGCAGTATATACACACTCAGGCTCCCTCACTGGCTGCCCCTATGTGACTGCTGGTTTTTAAATGTAATTACTGGCTTTTTTTTCCCTTCACTATAGCTCCAAGAAGGAGCTATCATTCTCCCCGCAGCTACAGGAAACTACAGGGCGGGGTCACTGGGTGACCCCGCCCCTTTATTTCCTTTAGCGGCGGGGAGAATGACAATTCCTTCTCGGAGCTATAGTGAAGGAAAAGAAGGCCAGTAATTACATTTAAAAAACAATGCCAGTTTATAAATGTAATTACTGTTTTTTTCCTCCTTCACTAAAGCTCAGAGAAGGAACTGTCATTCTACCCGCCGCTAAAGGAAATAAAGGGGCGGGGTCATCGGTGACATTACGCGGTGACCCTGCCCCTTAGTTTTCTTTAGCGGTGGAGAGAATGATGGATCCTTCTTGGAGCTATAGTGAAGGAAAAAAAAAAGCCAGTAATCGTATTTAAAAACAATGTCAGTTTTTAAATCTACTGTTTTTTTTCGCTTCACTATAGCTTTGAGAAGGAGCTGTCGTTCTCCCCAGCGCTAAAGAAACTAAGGGGCAGGGTCACCGCGTAATGCCACTGGTGACCCCGCCCTTTTATTTCCTTTAGGGTCGGGGAGAATGACAGCTCCTTCTCTGAGCTATAGTAAAGGGAAAAACAACAGTAATTACATTTAAAAACCAGAAGTGTTTTTAAATGCAATTACCAGCTTTTGTTCCCTTCACTATAGCTCAGAGAAGGAGCTCTCATTCTCCCCGACCCAAAAGGAAATAAAGGGGCGGGGTCACCAGTGGCATTAAGCGGTGACCCTGCCCCTTAGTTTCCTTTAGCGCTGAGGAGAGCGACAGCTCCTTCTTGGAGCTATAGTGAATGGATGAAAAAAAGCCGGTAATTACATTTAAAAACTGGCAGTGACATATAGCGGTAGATCACGGTGTACACTGCTCTTCTCCTGCCTTTTTCCACCGCACCCCCCACCACCACCACTTCTGAAGTACACACATCCCCCATCGGCACCTGTAAAATGCTGATAGGGCTATTTTAGTCCGATATGTTTCGGCCGCTGAAATTTCGATGCATCCCTAAAGAGAAGGGATGCAGTCATGGGAAGCACTGTAAAACGTAGGTGTACCCGTGAGGAGAGAACAGAGTACACCTATTGTATCAGCAGTGGAATAGTAATCACAATCATTAATAAGTAAGACAGAGCAAAAACATAAGTAAAATACAACAAAAAGTAAATATCGCAAAACAAAAGAGAAAAAATATTTTAATGTGTGTGTGTGTATATACACACACACACACACACACACACACACGCCTTTTAATATAAATATATAAATGTAGCTAAGCTGCTAATCTGTCACCAACAGACAACCTATTAGTTTAGCACGGCCAGCTAGTAAGAGATATGGTAGAAAAATAATGGAAAAGAAGAATATTCAAGAGGAGAGGGACCGCAGTGAGAGTGCTCTAGGCTCCCCTAGGGAGAGTCCAGCTCCCAGGCCCATTTCTGGGAAGTGCCCAAAAATAGAAAGGCAGAATAAGGGAAATAGGAAAATGAGAAACTAATGCCTTGAAGTTGTCAGAATGACTGTAAGCCCTCCAGCAACTCCAAGTGGTACGGGTTGACTCAAGATCCGTACCATCTTCCGTCACCAAAGTCTCCACTGCCATTACATTTTTAATATCAAACTGCCCCATCCATCCAAGTATCCATGATTTATTTTGCTGAGAAATCACTTTGAAAAACATCCCTTAGCATTTCCAGCTGCAGCCATCTTGAGTTAGGGCAGATGATGAATGTAGCATTTACATCCTGGAATTAATTTGCCTTTAGCTCAGACATGCATGCAGGAGGGTGTGCTTAGCTGAAAAAGTCCCTCCTCCCCTCCTGAAGACTCCTGGGATGTATGGCATACATTGGGATCAGTGGGAAGAATATCCCTTAGGTTGGTGATCAGTGGGAAGAATGTCCCTTACATTGGTGATCAGTGGGAAGAATGTCCCTTACATTGGTGATCAGTGGGAAGTATGATCCTTACATTGGTGATCAGTGGGAAGAATGCCCCTTACATTGGTGATCAGTGGGAAGAATGCCCCTTACATTGGTGATCAGTGAGAAGAATGTCCCTTACATTGGTGATCAGTGGGAAGAATGTTCCTTACATTGGTGATCAGTGGGAAGAATGTCCCTTACATTGGTGATCAGTGGGAAGAATGTCCCTTACATTGGTGATCAGTGAGAAGAATGTTCCCTACATTGGTGATCAGTGGGAAGAATGTTCCTTACATTGGTGGTCAGTGGGAAGAATGCTCCTTACATTGGTGATCAGTGGGAAGAATGTTCCTTACATTGGTGGTCAGTGGGAAGAATGTCCCTTACATTGGTGATCAGTGGGAAGAATGGCCCTTACATTGGTGATCAGTGGGAAGAATGCCCCTTACATTGGTGATCAGTGGGAAGAATGCCCCTTACATTGGTGATCAGTGGGAAGAATGCCCCTTACATTGGTGATCAGTGGGAAGAATGCTCCTTACATTGGTGATCAGTGAGAAGAATGCTCCTTACATTAGTGATCAGTGAGAAGAATGTTCCTTACATTGGTGATCAGTGGGAAGAATGTTCCTTACATTGGTGATCAGTGGGAAGAATGTCCCTTACATTGGTGATCAGTGGGAAGAATGTCCCTTACATTGGTGATCAGTGGGAAGAATGGCCCTTACATTGGTGATCAGTGAGAAGAATGTTCCTTACATTGGTGGTCAGTGGAAAGAATGCTCCTTACATTGGTGATCAGTGGGAAGAATGTTCCTTACATTGGTGGTCAGTGGGAAGAATGTCCCTTACATTGGTGATCAGTGGGAAGAATGGCCCTTACATTGGTGATCAGTGGGAAGAATGCCCCTTACATTGGTGATCAGTGGGAAGAATGGCCCTTACATTGGTGATCAGTGGGAAGAATGGCCCTTACATTGGTGATCAGTGGGAAGAATGCCCCTTACATTGGTGATCAGTGGGAAGAATGTTCCTTACATTGGTGATCAGTGGGAAGAATGTTCCTTACATTGGTGATCAGTGGGAAGAATGTCCCTTACATTGGTGATCAGTGGGAAGAATGCTCCTTACATTGGTGATCAGTGGGAAGAATGTTCCTTACATTGGTGATCAGTGGGAAGAATGTCTCTTAGGTTGATGATCAGAGGAAAGAATGTCTCTTAGGTTGATGATCAGAGGGAAGAATGTCTCTTCGGTTGATGATAAGAGGGAAGAATATCCCTTTGGTTGGTTGTCAGTGGGAAGAATGCTGCTTATATTGATGATCAGTGGGAAGAATGCTCTTTACATTGGTGGTCAGTGGGAAGAATGTCCCTTACATTGGTGATCAGTGGGAAGAATGTCCCTTACATTGGTGATCAGTGGGAAGAATGTCCCTTACATTGGTGATCAGTGGGAAGAATGTCCCTTACATTGGTGATCAGTGGGAAGAATGTTCCTTACATTGGTGGTCAGTGGGAAGAATGCTCCTTACATTGGTGATCAGTGGGAAGAATGTCCCTTACATTGGTGATCAGTGGGAAGAATGTTCCTTACATTGGTGATCAGTGGGAAGAATGTTCCTTACATTGGTGGTCAGTGGGAAGAATGCTGCTTATATTGGTGATCAGTGGGAAGAATGTTCCTTACATTGGTGGTCAGTGGGAAGAATGCTGCTTATATTGGTGATCAGTGGGAAGAATGCTCTTTACATTGGTGTTCAGTTTCCCACCTATAAAAACATAAAACATACATGGGCAGTTCTTTAGGCAGTGATGTGAGAGGAGGTTTGAGCGACTTTGGAAGAAAAAAAGAGAATGATCAGGAAAATACCAACTGGCGGCTGATCATTAAAGTGAGAACCTCAAGTAACCAAGAGCTTCTTGGTGCCTAAAGGGAAAATAGAAGTGGAAATTATATGACTGGGCACTCACCACATCTGCAAGCGCCTCACAAAACAGGTTTGCAGCATCTGAAGAAAGCATGCTGGAAGATGGCCATGCACAGAGCAAAGTTCAGCTAGTTCCTGAAGAACCAAATTCGCTCTGTGGATGGACCCATTGGCACCCTCCCACCTGACAATCAAAGGAGCTGGGTTGAAAACGGTCTGCCAAATAGGGCCTGAATCCATTCAGATGCAGCCGCCATTCAGGTATTTTAACACCCGGCTGTCAGAATAGCAACAGTGGAAGATCCATCCATCTGTACTTTTTAGTGTGGATGGAGGATCCTGTTACACGTGTATGACCACTTATCTGCAGGTGAATGCACAGCTCAGTGTACATCCTTGGTACACCTTTGATACCAGGTAACTGAGCACATGCTTGGAAGTTATGTTATCCCAGCCCAGCCAATCAAGATGAGTGAAGACTCCAAACCCATAAGACCACAGGCTGAGGGAAGGACAAAACCTGTAAGTTTCACTTAACTTGCAGCAGAGAAATATTAGGTCTTCTGCTATGCCGCCTGACAGGGATGTGCTATGTGGCAGAGCTGTGTTCATTTTAGGAATAGATGGACAAAAATAGAATAGCTCTCATATACACATTTCAACAGAGTATTTTAGCAGGATCAGTGGCGGCTTGACAACTCATGGGTCCACCGGGCAATAGGGGATCATGGGGCCCGTGTCCTTGCCCAAACTCAAAAAAGCCTATGAAAAAAGGTACCAGGGGCATCTCATGGGGCCCCCTACTGACCCCGGGCCCTCGGGCAGTGCCCGAGTTTCCAAATGGTAAGTCCGCCCCTGAGCAGGATTCGCACATGAGTCCTAGAGTGATCATGCCCCCAAAGGAGCTCCTGTGCTTTTTTCTGAATGTGGCTTGACAGCCCATCGTTCAGTTGTGAACGGGTACAACTGAAAAACATGGAACTCTGCTGTTGAGCATTGAAGCTCAGGAGTGAATAGGGGAAAAAGTAGCATAAACATATACTCCAGCGCTGGACGATAGACTCCACAGAAGCTAGAACCACACATGGGATGCCTAGAAGATGCACGCCTTGCTGCCCTCAACGGACCAGGGGAATCCAAATGAACTGCATGCAAAGAAACAAACAGAGGGCACACGGGCCTTGTGCATTACCTTTAAAAATTAATTTATGGTATAAAAAATGGTAATGTACTCACAAAGGATAAAATGTCAAAGGCACATCATATGAAGTACAACAAGGTCCAATCACACTGGATGATATCTGTAATGGGATTTGTAGACCTTCAACTGGATGACGCATTTCGGGGATTTGCCTCTTCCTCCAGACTGAGGAAGAGGCAAGGCCTTTAAACGCGTCAGCCAGTTGAAGGCCTAAAAATCCCATCATGACAGATATCATCCAGTGTGATTGGACCTTGCTGTACTTCATATGATGCGCCTTTCACATTTTAACCTTTGTGAGCATATTACCATTTTTTATACAATATATTGTTAAAGGCAATGTACAAGGCCTGTGCGCCCTCTGCTTCTTTGCATCCAGTGAAGAGGAGCAGACCGTTTGCCTGGACTTCAACTTTAATCTACTTTTATTTACAATATTAGAATTCAGATTGCTGAGGCACTAATATGTTTACACAAACAGATCGCAGATTAATATTATTGTATCGCAGATTTCAGGTCACCTCATTCTTATACAAGCACACTGATCATTTTTTGTCCCCTGCAGCCATCCTAGGATACAATAACAGTGTTGTGTTCTATTAACTCGGTGAGTCTCACGTGTGATTAGAGGCCCGCTGTGCTGTGTTCCAGCATGTTACATTATACTGAGTAATTGTTGTGTTGTGTCACCTTCAGCCGTGTTCCCGTAAATTATTAGAAGTGACGGGGTAGTACAATGTTTTTGTTAAGCTGAGCCATGTATCATTTCCAACTCTGCTGTGAGCTCAGGCACAGATCTGTGTGTCAGTGGGCAAATGATAACAGCTCCGCAGGTTCAGATTTTATATAATAGCAGTCCTAGATCTCAGACACGTCTACCTAGTCATTTATTAAATATCTGTAGTTTAGAGCAGGGGTCAGCAACCCTCTCCACAATAAAGCCGTATTAAACCTAAACACAAAAATGTAAGATTTCAGCTTACCAATCCTTAACCCTTTTACCAGCACACGCCATACGTTTATGGCAGTGGGGCATCTTACACACATCCTAGGCTGCTGTAAGATGGAAACGATCCGGAGGCAGTATAGCCACCTAATCGCTTACACAGACCCCCTCATAAGTACTGCTCCTCTCCCTACAGCATACAGAAACGGAGCTGAGGCTGTCAATCAGCTGGAGGTCCCTCACAAGCACCATTTTTCTCTTGGTGTCAGGAAAACTTGTCAGAAGTGATTCATGATGATAGCAGTGGAAAGAGGCAGCAGACAGAAATGACACTTCATTCTCTGGATTGCGACAAGTACACGATATAGAAGGATATGCTTTGTTCATATTTCATGTCTGAGGTTTACAACAACTTTAACCTTGAATAATGGGCCAGAATTATTGTTCTCACTCCAGCATGTGCAGAAATATGTAACAGTGTAGGCGCCCCTGACAAGTGTATTTACATTCGTATGTAGAGGCTCAAACATTATATGGAGGGGATTTTTAGTTCTTGGTGTAACTTAAAGACAAGCTTTATAAATCCAGCACTTTGAAAGGGTGAATAGAATACCATAGATAAACAGGTACAACTTATGTAGGAGCATCCGTTTCATCTCCGTGTATCACCTGAGGCCGGTCACTTCAATGGGTATATGTGAGGGTTTACAACCAACTGATGGCCTGTAGGGGCTTTTAAAGCATTGCCTATGGAGACTGTAGGGAACCAAAGTTTGTTGTCGTTTCAGACGGGCACACAATTTTAGGCCTTGATAAGTTGTTATTATACAGTATTTATAAAGCGCCAATAGTTCGCTCAGCGCTGTACATTACAAAGGGGGACAGAACATGTGACAGAACAATACCAATACAATGCAAAACATGAGGGGATCGAGGGCCCTGCTCTTTCAAGCTTACATTCTAGGAGGGAGGGGATGGTGGCACAGGAGGAGATAGCTGTGGGGGATGGAGTGGTAGGAAGAGTGGAGGAGGTCGGCAAGTTAGCAGGGGGTGGGGTAGGCTTCCCTGAAGAGGTGGGTTTTCAGGGTGCGCCTAAAGGAGAGGAGAGTAAGTGATAATCTGATGGGTTGGGGCAGGGAGTTCCAGAGGATGGGTGACACCCTGGAGAAGTCCTGGAGGCGGGCATGGGCACAACCTCATCTTCTATATTTGACCAAAATGTTGGGTAATCTATAGTTTGTGTGCACTAAAATTAACTTGGTGTATTTTTTTTTACCAGAAATTGTGTGCTTCATAAACTATTGCGCTATTATCAGGTTTCTGCTTTCAGAAAATATGATGTTTGAGAGTTTTACAAAATCTTCAAGCCTAAAATGATTTTTAAAACATGCAAAAACAGCTCTGGTAGGGAAAGGATCAAAGGGTAACTACACTTTCATGGAAAAATAACATACAATTGCTACACAAGCCTTTTCAATCTGCAGCCGCTGTAATATTCTGTACAATTCAATGAAAAATGGCAACCTGGTAGTAGTCTGGTTCTGGACACAGGTCCAGAATGCCTTCAGGAATGTCATTTCCTACTTGTGCAATTGGCTCACTGATTTTAACAGAAGTCCGCACAAGTCAGATTTTACGCACCCCCTCCAATAGGAATTTCAGTTTTGGTGAAGTAATCCCCAAGGGGATGCAGACCCTGCAACTTAGAGCACCGAGAGTGCATCAGATGATTACAAAGAACCAGACCTTCAGGGTGAGTCTGCATAGAACATGGTGAAACAGCTATTTCAGAGAAACAAACCCTGGATATCTGCTACGACGTTTGTTAAAATCCTCACAATGTACATTGATCACCCAGAGGATATTTTTTTTCTCTTATTAACCCCTTCGTGCTGGCGCCTCCCGGCCCTTTAAGGGGTTTCTGATGCCTGGAGACCGGGCGGGTTTTAGGGTCATGTGACTGCACTGATTGGCTGTCACGACGGTCACATGATCAAAAAAGGTCCCGATCGCAAGAAGAGATCGGGACTTTTCCGTGGGACACCAATATATGTGCCAGCAGCGCACTCTCAGCACATTTGTTTACAAATGGTACGCAAATATGCGGCCGCCCAGGGTCAAGGCCAAGCCGCCAAGAGGCCTCATATTTGCATATGCTCAGTGTGAAGGGGTTAAAAAGAAAAAAAAAAAGAGGACGACTTATTTAAAGCAGCACTAAAAAGGCAAAAATACATAAGCCTGACGCCCACGAGGTTCCTCTCTTGCATCCTCTTCCTGACTTCTTCCAAGTGTCGGGGGGGGGGGTAAAGATGTTACATAAATAAATAAACGCTGACCGATGTAAGCAACTCTAGCTGTGCTAAATATTTTGTCTCAGCCATCTAACTGCCACTTTTGCTGGACAGCTTGTTCTGTTAAGGCAGTGTTTCTCAACTCCAGTCCTCATGGACCCCCAACAGGTCATGTTTTCAGGATTTCCCTCAGATGAAACAGCTGTGGTAATTACTAAGGCAGTGAAACTGATCAAATCACCTGTGCAAAATAATGGAAATCCTGAAAACATGACCTGTTGGGGGTCCATGAGGACTGGAGTTAAGAAACACTGTGTTAAGGGAAGTTTAAAAATTACAGATATGCGGCAAGATCACCAGATTTAAATAAAGAAAAAATTGCCAATAAAAAAGAATAATGCAGCCACCACATCTATGAATTGGAACGTTGCAATATATTACACTTTTGTTTTTTGGGGTTTAATACAGCTCTAAGTGCCACGTTCACAAACATTAGACAACCAGCGTGCCAGTGAACAATTGCGTGTTGTAGTCTTGTCTTGTTTTCAATGTTTGCACTCAAAGTTCTACCGCTAAAGGCAAGTTAAACTGAGCATTATAAAATAATTAATGAGTTTACCTTGCCGATAGCAGTACAACTGTGAATGCAAAATACTGATTAACTGTTACACACAAAAAAATGTTTAGTCCCAGCATCCAATCAGGCCCAGTGCATGCATTCAAGACCTCCAATCAGCCCCAGCGCATACACTTCAGACCTCCAATCAGCCCCAGCGCATACACTTCAGACCTCCAATCAGGCCCAGTGCATACACTTCAGACCTCCAATCAGCCCCAGTGCATGCATTCAGACCCCCAACAAGCCCCAATGCATGCACTTCAGACCTCCAATCAGCCCCAATGCATGCACTTCAGACCTCCAATCAGGCCCAGTGCATACACTTCAGACCTCCAATCAGGCCCAGTGCATACACTTCAGACCTCCAATCAGCCCCAGTGCATGCATTCAGACCCCCAACAAGCCCCAATGCATGCACTTCAGACCTCCAATCAGCCCCAATGCATGCATTCAGACCTCCAATCAGCCCCAGTGCATGCATTCAGACCCCCAACAAGCCCCAATGCATGCACTTCAGACCTCCAATCAGCCCCAATGCATGCACTTCAGACCTCCAATCAGCCCCAATGCATGCATTCAGACCTCCAATCAGCCCCAGTGCATGCATTCAGACCTCCAATCAGCCCCAATGCACACACTGAAGACCTCCAATCAGCCCCAACGCATGCACTTCATACCTCAAATCAGCCCCAATGCATGCATTCAGACCTCCAATCAGCCCCAGTGCATGCATTCAGACCTCCAATCAGCCCCAGTGCATGCATTCAGACCTCCAATCAGCCCCAATGCACACACTGAAGACCTCCAATCAGCCCCAATGCATGCACTTCATACCTCAAATCAGCCTTAATGCATGCATTCAGACCTCCAATCAGCCTCAATGCACACACTGAAGACCTCCAATCAGCCCTAACGCATGAACTTCAGAAGACAGAGCAGCTCCAATGCATGAACACCAAAAAAGTCCCAGAACCTCTTGGATATGCCCTTTGAAGCAATCACCAATTCATCCAAAAAATAAAAGGTTTTGGTCCTACATCCACTCTTAACCTGCCAAAAAGTGCAGTTTCATTACAGCATTATTAAACTCATAAGAAAATATTTATGATATTGCAGCTCACCAATTTGAAGGCCTGGTTCACATCTATGCGGGTGCAGAAATCACAGCAATTCCTGCACCCACAACAACCCGAAGTCAAAATGTGCTACTGTTTGAAAAAGCAGCATGCGATTCCCCAGGCAATGCGTTATTAGAATAATGCAGGAACCTTTTTCCAGCGTAAAAGGCAGGCACGGCATTCAAATGAATGGGCTGCTGTGCTCACACAAACCCATATAGATTTGAACCAAGCCTTAGGTGTGATGGCGGCATTCGATTTCTTTTTCAGGCTCTTTTCTTTATGTTCACCTGGTGATCCTGCCAGTAAGTCTGCTGTTTTTTCAACAGAACAAGCTGTCCTACAGATGTAGCAGCTAGAAGGTTGAGACAAACCATTTATCACTGATGGGGGTTTACAATGATCAGCTTTTACGTACAGTCAGGTCCATAAATATTGGGACATCTACACAATTCTAACATTTTTGGCTCTATACACCACCACAATGGATTTGAAATGAAACGAACAAGATGTGCTTTAACTGCAGACTGTCAGATTTAATTTGAGGGTATTTACATCCAAATCAGGTAAACGGTGTAGGAATTACAACAGTTTGCATATGTGCCTCCCACTTGTTAAGGGACCAAAAGTAATGGGACAATTGGCTTCTTAGCTGTTCCATGGACAGGTGTGTGTTATTCCCTCATTATCCCAATTACAATGAGCAGATAAAAGGTCCAGAGTTCATTTCAAGTGTGCTATTTGCATTTGGAATCTGTTGCTGTCAACTCTCAAGATAAGATCCAAAGAGCTGTCACTATCAGTGAAGCAAGCCATCATTAGGTTGAAGAAACAAAACAAACCCATCAGAGAGATAGCAAAAACATTAGGCGTGGCCAAAACAACTGTTTGGAACATTCTTAAAAAGAAGGAACGCACCGGTGAGCTCAGCAACACCAAAAGACCCGGAAGACCACGGAAAACAACTGTGGTGGATGACCAAAGAATTCTTTCCCTGGTGAAGAAAACACCCTTCACAACAGTTGGCCAGATCAAGAACACTCTCCAGGAGGTAGGTGTATGTGTGTCAAAGTCACCAATCAAGAGAAGACTTCACCAGAGTGAATACAGAGGATTCACCACAAGAAGGAAACCATTGGTGAGCCTCAAAAACAGGAAGGCCAGATTAGAGTTTGCCAAATGACATCTAAAAAAGCCTTCACAGTTCTGGAACAACATCCTATGGACAGATGAGACCAAGATCAACTTGTACCAGAGTGATGGGAAGAGAAGAGTATGGAGAAGGAAAGGAACTGCTCATGATCCTAAGCATACCACCTCATCAGTGAAGCATGGTGGTGGTAGTGTCATGGTGTGGGCATGTATGGCTGCCAATGGAACTGGTTCTCTTGTATTTATTGATGATGTGACTGCTGACAAAAGCAGTAGGATGAATTCTGAAGTGTTTCGGGAATATTATCTGCTCATATTCAGCCAAATGCTTCAGAACTCATTGGACGCTTCACAGTGCAGATGGACAATGACCCAAAGCATACTGCAAAAGCAACCAAAGAGTTTTTTAAGGGAAAGAAGTGGAATGTTATGCAATGGCCAAGTCAATCACCTGACCTGAATCCGATTGAGCATACATTTCACTTGCTGAAGACAAAACTGAAGGGAAAATGCCTCAAGAACAAGCAGGAACTGAAGACAGTTGCAGTAGAGGCCTGGCAGAGCATCACCGGGGATGAAACCCAGCATCTGGTGATGTCTATGCGTTCCAGACTTCAGGCTGTAATTGACTGCAAAGGATTTGCAACCAAGTATTAAAAAGTGAAAGTTTGATTTATAATTATTATTCTGTCCCATTACTTTTGGTCCCTTAAAAAGTGGGAGGCACATATCCAAACTGTTGTAATTCCTACACCGTTCACCTGATTTGGATGTAAATACCGTCAAATTAAAGCTGACAGTCTGCAGTTAAAGCACATCTTGTTCGTTTCATTTCAAATCCATTGTGGTGGTGTATAGAGCCAAAAATGTTAGAATTGTGTCAATGTCCCAATATTTATGGACCTGACTGTATATAAAACCTTTGACCCAAAAGAAAAAAAATGGTTAGTTATAAGTGATTCTAAAGTCTTAGCTGGAGCTTGGCTTCAGTTTGTTAGTGTGCCCAAATCTGCTAGTACATCTAACACTCCCCTCCCCCCAGACGGACAATGCTGCTGTCCATATGTGCCCCTT
Organism: Staurois parvus; assembly: GCF_062004578.1. Lineage (NCBI taxonomy): Eukaryota > Metazoa > Chordata > Amphibia > Anura > Ranidae > Staurois > Staurois parvus. The sequence goes on along the minus strand of NW_028318244.1, from coordinate 3,160,074 downwards.
GTGCTCCTTCATCCAGAATGGGGGCGCTCTAATACAGGAGGAGTGTTACTGGCCAGATCACTAGGTGAAAACAGAAGGAAAAATAGCCTGAAAAAAATAAATAAATGTATGCATCTAAGGATTAGAAAACTGCAATATATTACATCTGTGATTTGGAGTTTAAAGTGGTTCTAAAGGCAGAAGGTTTTTCACCATCATGCTCTTTATGCATGAAGGTAAAAAACCTTCAGTATGCAGCCCCTCCCCCACTTACCTGAACCAGATCCTCATTCAGCAATGTGCATGAGTGGCTGCTGCCCCCGGTCCCTGCCTCCTCATTGGCTCTTGCTGCTCTCAATCACAGCCAGTGAGGAGGGAGCCTAGGTGGGGCCAAGCTCCGTTCTGTGTGTCTTATGGACACACAGTGGGGATCGGGAGCGAGCACACACGAATGCCCCCAGAGCAAATGTCTTGCTATAGAGGCACTTGGAAAACAGGAGGAGCCAAGAGTGCTGGCAAGGGACCTGAGAAGGGGAGGATCGGGGCTGCTCTGTGCAAAAACATTACACAGGGCAAGTTTTTTTTTTTTTTTTTCAATTAAACCTTTAATATCACTTTAAAGCAGTTCTCCAGTATCCCCTAAAAAAAAAGGGCTGTAGCTGCTGACCTTTAATATAGGGGCACTTACCTGTCCAGGGATCCAACGCTGTCCTCACCCGAGCCAATTCTTCAATTGGCATCGGGTCAAGGAGCTGGCATCTTAACCCCTTCACGCTGGCGCCTCCTGGCCCTGTAAGTTTCAGAAGCCGGGAGGCGGGACGGGCTGGGTAGGGTTTAGGGATAATGTGACGCGTCACAGTGGTCACATGATCGGGTAAGATCCTGATCAAAAGAGGAGACCGGGACCTTTCCGTGACTACCGGACATGTGTGCTGGGAGCGCGCAGGACGCACGCTCTCAGCACATACATTTTGTATATTGAATGCAAATATGCGGCCGCTCGGCGTCTAGGCCCAGACGCCGGGAGGCTGCACATTTGTGTGCGGCCGGCGTAAAGGAGTTAAAGGGAAATTGGCAGTGAAGCCTTGAGGCTTTACAGCTGGTTTTCCACTGTGCATGCGCAAGCCACACTTTTTGAATGGTCCTACAGTCTTCTGGGACCTGTGATGTGGGGGAAGGAGGGGGGCCAAACATCCGCTCCAATCTCCTAGGGGGTCAGCGTGGGAGTGGGTACCTGTCAAAACTAGGTACCCCCCTTTTAAAAGTGCCAAATAGTAAAGGGGGGGTGCAAATAAGCGGAACATGCCCTTTTGGATGAAGTTCTGCTTTAACAGAACCCTTTCCATCGTGGTGCAGGGATACTATGGCTAATGGGATTTCACAGATACATCTCTGCACTGCTCCGGGGCTATCCACTTATGTATGATTGTAATGTAGTCTGAGATATCATAGAAGAGACCTTCATCTGCCAGCTAAGCTTCCCCCTTTGGTGTAACATCACAATAGGTGTTATCTACTACCTCAGCACAACTTTCATATGGAGCAAATGGATGTTTCCACCTCATGCTGGCATGACTGCAAGTTCACGCTTCTGCCCACTGATACTGAGAAAGTGTTGTATTACACCCCCATATGTGTCTGTATGATGGACAGGACTGGGAATACTGGAAAATGACTACATCCAGACGTATATGAGATATACAGTGAAACGACAACGCACTGTATATAAAGTATACACGCACCGCGAGAGGACAGGGTCAGAGCACAGATCACCGAGCCCCGGAGTCATTGCAACAGATTTTATCATCATACGGCAACCTTTGCACACAGAGCTCATAGGTTCACTACTGGTATTATAGATCATCAGATATTTATCAAGCCCAAGACTACTTCATAAGTTGATCTCCACCTCAAAACGTTTGTTTTTCCTGATCTCTCCAACAGACGCCTCATTGAACGTTTTCTATTTGCCCCCCTACAAAGTCTACTACCAGTTTATTTGATTTAAATCACCTGATGAAGCTTCCAGTGATAATCTGACAACACTGCTGCATCGCTTCTAACTTCAGAACAGCGTTGTCGCCCTCATGTAGGCTGTCCCTGCTTGCACTACAGGGGAGAAGATGTTACGGGGGCATGGTTATCAGTATTGTCACAAACCTGTGGGCTGTCAATCAGCACTTAACCACACCTAGCTCCGCCCACTGCTTTCTGGATTGACAGCACTACCTCTGTTGCTAAAACCCTCCCACTGTGAGCTGCAGTGTCTGGGAGGGGAAGGCTGAGAGACACAAATAAAAGTGAACTTGGCTCAGGTGGGGGGAGATTTTTTTTTTGTTTTATATATATATATATATATATATATATATATATATATATACACACACGCACACATATATAGTAAACAAAAAATCCCCCCCCACCTGAGCCAAATTCTCTTTCATCTCTGATATATATATATATCACACACACACATATACATACATATATATATGTTTTCATACATACATATACACATTTTTTTTTCCCCTCTTACCACTGCCATCTTGGATACAGGAGCCAGCTGTGGTTTTCTGCAGCCTCCTGGGACATAGAGGATAGGCTAGATCAGCAATGGGCAAACTACGGCCCGGCGGACCTTTTAATCCGGCCCGCGGAGCGTGATACATTGGCTGTCAGGATGTAGGTGGGGCAGCGTGACGAACTCCTCTCCTCTCACAGTCCGCCCTGAAGACTGGAACGGCGCGGGAACACGGCGAGAGGAACGCGCGGAGCAAAGGTAAGTGAATTGACACTATAGGGGGGATTAATTACTATAGGGGGGATTAATTACTATAGGGGGGATGAATTACTATAGGGGGGATGAATTACTATAGGGGGGATGAATTACTATAGGGGGGATGAATTACTATAGGGGGGATGAATTACTATAGGGGGGATGAATTACTATAGGGGGGATGAATTACTATATGGGGGATTAATTACTATGCTTACTACGGGGGAATATTACTATACTTACTATGGATGGCATGGTAGTGGCTGGGCCGGCCAGCAGCTAGTCCGGCCCCCGGGTCCAATATATGAACCCATTGCAGCCCTCAAGTCAAAAAGTTTGCCCACCCTTGGGCTAGATGCACTATCCTTGCCCATGTGAGGACTGTAGATATGGGAGCGGGTACTCGCACCCCCTCAAAAAAAACCCTGTATCTCAGGCTATGGTTGGGGAGGGAGCGAACTAGCAGTACGTCAGTTGTTGAGTAAAGTTCTTGTAAGTTCCACTGGCCGCAGCATGGCGCAAGACAGTGTATTGAAACTTACTGCACTAAAAAGAAAAAAAAAGTGCCGCATGCCATACTTTTTTCAGCATACCGTAACTGCAATGCGGTAGTATGAACTGGGCCAGTAAGAGAAAAGGCACTGTGTCCCTAAGCACATAGGGGCCCCAACGAGAGCACAACATTCGGTCCTATCCAATCACAGCTTATTTCAGCCTGCCATAAACTTTGCAGCACTGGTGCCTTCTGGATGGACTAAAGTGCTGCAACTGGACATACATAGGGAAAACGCCTAATGTGCAACCAGCTTCAGCCTCCCACTTTAGCATATAACCACAATAGGTGTTAAATGTTTTCCCAGGACAGCATTCACATGGAGCAAACTGAGGTTTCTACTTCGTGCTGGTAGGCTGGACCCTTAAGCTGAACTATGGTCAAATATAAAGGGCACATATTGTGCAGTATTGTATTTATATATACATCATTAAAGTGTTACTAAACCCACAGCAATAAAATCAGTCTGTATATGCAGTCAAGCATGCTTGTTATACTCACTTGGAATCTAAGGGGTTAATCCTCTGCATTGTGTAAAAATGCTGTTTGACCCTGACTTCTCTGATCCTCCCCTTCTTCCAGGAGGAGTGGGCCAAAATCCCTCCTGAGATGTGTACAAACTTGGTGGCCAACTACAGGAAACGTCTGACCTCTGTGATTGCCAACAAGGGATTTGCCACCAAGTACTAAGTCATGTTTTGAGAAGGGGATCAAATACTTATTTCCCTCATGAACATGCAGATCAGTGCATCATTTGTTAGACATGCATTTCTGCTGAATTTTTTGTTGCTATTCTGTCTCTCAGTGTTACAATACACCTACCATTCGAGTTTTAGACTGATCATTTCTTTGTGAGTGGGCAAACATTCAAAATCAGCAGGGGATCAAATACGCATTTCCTTCACTGTATCTCCTTATAAGACATATCGTGTGGAGTCACAATGCACATGCTCAGTTTGGTGTGTATTGCTAGAGCATTTTTTTTTCCTTGGGAAAGTGCACGTGATCAGCACAGGACCAATCAGCACTATCCAGACAGAGGTCAGGGGTTCTGCATCCTACTAGAGAAAAATGAAAACTCCTCCTACAAGCCTTAACATGTGCTCTACTAGACACTAATAGAAGTCATAAGACTGCTGATGAGAAAAGGTATTTAGCAGTTTATATCTACAAACATAATTACACCTTTCATGTAGTGTGTACTATGGGAGAACAGATAGAGTGAATGCAGGGTACTGGGTTTAGTAACACTTTAAATGTATATTTACTTAGCTCAGACTGGGAGAGGGAGAAGCTGCACAAGAAGATCAGTTTTTGTGCTGGCAAGGAACATGCTGATAGGAGGAGAAAGCTGAGTGACGGAGAGATTAGCTCATCAGTCTGCTGCTTTCCCTTCACTGTCCAGTCAGTCTGGAGGAGAAAAGATGGTGGGCTTCGATTATTTCTGGTTCTAGAGGAAAAGATGTTTAGCCCCACATGGACCGGAAGTGACGTCATACCATCTCTTCAGGGATGCCAAAGACATCTCTACCAATGTCCTCCCTGTAGCAAGGCCGCCGACATGCAAAGAACAATAACATCACTGAGCAGGTACTCACACACACATGGTTCTCTCCCTGGGGAAATGACCCCCAGGTTGCTGTTAGCCACAGGTAGCAAACCATGTCCCCTAAGTGAATCGATAGATAGCTTGCTGGGAGACCTCTCCTCACAAGCCAAAGCCATTGTATGAATCTCCTAGATTGTAAGCTAGAAGGAGCTTGGTCATAGAGGAGTGCCCTCCCAGTCAAAGTCTTGGAGAGCAGCTCTCAGCCTTGGAAAATTAGCTGTCTTAAAGTTGATCATTTTTTATTTTTCCAGTATGTGCTTGCTGTTTACAGCTAACAATAAATGAAATCATATTATGGTTACTGCTACCCAAATGTTGCTCTTAGAGTGTAAGCTCCAAGGAGCAGGACCCTCCTATCCCTCTTGTATTGAACTGTATTGTTTCTGTATAGTCTCCCGTTATATCGTAAAGCGCTGAGCAAACTGTTGGCGCTATATAAATCATGTATAATAATGAACCCCCCAAAGGTTCCGGAGAACTTGAATGGGATCATACGCTCGCCTTCAGGACTTCTCCAGAGCCTCTCCCATCCTCTGGAACTCCCTACCACAGCATGTCCGGTCAGCTCCCACCCCGTCTGCCTTTAGGCGATCTTTCAAAACTCACTTCTTTAGGGAAGCCTAACCAACCTCCACCTAAGAACTGTACTTGAATCACCTCCGCCAGATCATCGCCCGCAGCTATCACCTTTTGTATCACCTCCCCCTTCCTTTAGATTGCAAGCTCCACGAGCCGGGCCCTCCTATTCCTTCTGTACTGAAATGTATTGTAATTGTACTGTCCCCATTATATTGTAAAGTGCTGCGCAAACTGTTGGCACTATATAAATCCTGTATAGTAATAATAATACTCAAGATCCCGGTCTTGTAAAAGGGATGATTGCACTCTGCAAGACGGCACGATAGTAAAAGACTGGTGTTGTGACCTATCTGGCCAGAGGAAACAGATAGAACTGAGAACCAGGGCTATGTTGGTTTTTCTATAGAAGAAGTGGACTATGTGTTTCTGGTGGGAGGAGCCTCTCTCATCTAAGTTGTCCTGGAAGATGACTTGGAAAAAAATCAGGTCTACAGCAACACTAGACAGCATTGTGATGTGTGACAGGGTTCTGAAAATCTCCATCCTGGTTGTATGGCCATGTATATTGCTTGGCATGTAAAACAGCTCCCACATGTGTATTCACATTTGCATTTAGCAGGTTAGCTGGAGTTCAGCTGTAATTCACCTATACATAGATGCAGTCATTTTAAGGGACGGATTTAAATAAAAACAAATGTAAAAAAAACAAAGTGCAGCCAATTCAGCTGACAAATGTTCAACCATAAAAATAAAGAAATGATGTACAGGAATAAATCTGTTGCATGCATCATACCTTTGTGAGTGAAGCCCAACAGGCTCAATACATAAATCTTTACACAGGGATAAGGACCTTTACTTTCAGCCATGTGACTATCATTTTTAAGATGCTTTTGGCTCGGCTGGAAAAACAAATGTCACTTTTTTCTTTTTTAAAACTAAAAAGCCCAAAGATACTCACCTCTACTCCCCTGATGTGGTGCCGACATCTTCTCCTTGGTGTAGGGTCCGCAAATTGGGCCTGCGACGGACGACAACTCCCACACATGCGCATGGGAGCTCAGTCATTCCAGCATGTCTGCTCTGCAATAGCAGCCTGCATGCTCACATTTGTTTCATTTTTAAGTTTACTTCTGCTCTAAATGAGGAAGATTACTAACCTGCTCTACTGGACTTCCCAAATCAGCCCAATATAAACTGTTACACAGAATTATAGGAGATCCGGCACAGGGAATAAAGAAGTGATATGAGGAGTACACTGTGTACAGAATATACTGTATACAGAGAGACACGAGGAGTACGCAGTGTACAGAATATACTGTATATACAGAGATACGAGGAGTACGCAGTATACAGAATATATTGTATATAGAGAGATACGAGGAGTACGCAGTATACAGAATATACTGTATATAGAGAGATACGAGGAGTACGCAGTGTACGGAATATACTGTATATAGAGAGATATATGAGGAGTACGCAGTGTACAGAATATATTGTATATAGAGAGATACGAGGAGTACGCAGTATACAGATTATACTGTATATAGAGAGATACGAGTACGCAGTGTACGGAATATACTGTATATAGAGATACGAGGAGTACGCAGTATACAGATTATACTGTATATAGAGAGATATATGAGGAGTACGCAGTGTACAGAATATATTGTATATAGAGAGATACGAGGAGTACGCAGTATACAGATTATACTGTATATAGAGAGATACGAGGAGTACGCAGTGTACAGAATATACTGTATATAGAGAGATACGAGGAGTACGCAGTATACAGATTATACTGTATATAGAGAGATACGAGGAGTACGCAGTATACAGATTATACTGTATATAGAGAGATACGAGGAGTACGCAGTGTACAGAATATACTGTATATAGAGAGATACGAGGAGTACGCAGTATACAGATTATACTGTATATAGAGAGATACGAGGAGTACGCAGTGTACAGAATATACTGTATATAGAGAGATACGAGGAGTACGCAGTATACAGATTATACTGTATATAGAGAGATACGAGGAGTACGCAGTATACAGATTATACTGTATATAGAGAGATACGAGGAGTACGCAGTGTACGGAATATACTGTATATAGAGAGATACGAGGAGTACGCAGTATACAGAATATACTGTATATAGAGAGATATATGAGTACGCAGTGTACAGAATATATTGTATATAGAGAGATATATGAGGAGTACGCAGTGTACAGAATATATTGTATATAGAGAGATACGAGGAGTACGCAGTATACAGATTATACTGTATATAGAGAGATACGAGTACGCAGTGTACGGAATATACTGTATATAGAGATACGAGGAGTACGCAGTATACAGATTATACTGTATATAGAGAGATACGAGGAGTACGCAGTGTACGGAATATACTGTATATAGAGAGATACGAGGAGTACGCAGTATACAGATTATACTGTATATAGAGAGATACGAGGAGTACGCAGTATACAGATTATACTGTATATAGAGAGATACGAGGAGTACGCAGTATACAGAATATACTGTATATAGAGAGATACGAGGAGTACGCAGTGTACAGAATATACTGTATATAGAGAGATACGAGGAGTACGCAGTATACAGAATATACTGTATATAGAGAGATATATGAGGAGTACGCAGTGTACAGAATATATTGTATATAGAGAGATACGAGGAGTACGCAGTATACAGATTATACTGTATATAGAGAGATACGAGTACGCAGTGTACGGAATATACTGTATATAGAGATACGAGTACGCAGTGTACAGAATATACTGTATATAGAGAGATACGAGGAGTACGCAGTGTACAGAATATACTGTATATAGAGAGATACGAGGAGTACGCAGTATACAGAATATACTGTATATAGAGAGATATATGAGGAGTACGCAGTGTACAGAATATATTGTATATAGAGAGATACGAGGAGTACGCAGTATACAGATTATACTGTATATAGAGAGATACGAGTACGCAGTGTACGGAATATACTGTATATAGAGATACGAGGAGTACGCAGTATACAGATTATACTGTATATAGAGAGATACGAGGAGTACGCAGTGTACGGAATATACTGTATATAGAGAGATACGAGGAGTACGCAGTATACAGATTATACTGTATATAGAGAGATACGAGGAGTACGCAGTATACAGATTATACTGTATATAGAGAGATACGAGGAGTACGCAGTATACAGAATATACTGTATATAGAGAGATACGAGGAGTACGCAGTGTACAGAATATACTGTATATAGAGAGATACGAGGAGTACGCAGTGTACAGAATATACTGTATATAGAGAGATACGAGGAGTACGCAGTGTTCAGATTATACTGTATATACAGAGACACGAGGAGTACGCAGTGTACAGATTATACTGTATATACAGAGACACGAGGAGTACGCAGTGTACAGATTATACTGTATATAGAGAGACACGAGGAGTACGCAGTGTACAGAATATACTGTATATAGAGAGATACGAGGAGTACGCAGTGTAAAGAATATACTGTATATAGAGAGACACGAGGAGTACGCAGTGTACAGAATATACTGTATATAGAGAGATACGAGGAGTACGCAGTGTACAGATTATACTGTATATAGAGAGACACGAGGAGTACGCAGTGTACAGAATATACTGTATATAGAGAGATACGAGGAGTACGCAGTATACAGATTATACTGTATATAGAGAGATACGAGGAGTACGCAGTATACAGATTATACTGTATATAGAGAGATACGAGGAGTACGCAGTATACAGAATATACTGTATATAGAGAGATACGAGGAGTACGCAGTGTACAGAATATACTGTATATAGAGAGATACGAGGAGTACGCAGTGTACAGAATATACTGTATATAGAGAGATACGAGGAGTACGCAGTGTACAGAATATACTGTATATAGAGAGATACGAGGAGTACGCAGTGTTCAGATTATACTGTATATACAGAGACACGAGGAGTACGCAGTGTACAGATTATACTGTATATACAGAGACACGAGGAGTACGCAGTGTACAGATTATACTGTATATAGAGAGACACGAGGAGTACGCAGTGTAAAGAATATACTGTATATAGAGAGATACGAGGAGTACGCAGTGTAAAGAATATACTGTATATAGAGAGATACGAGGAGTACGCAGTGTAAAGAATATACTGTATATAGAGAGACACGAGGAGTACGCAGTGTACAGAATATACTGTATATAGAGAGATACGAGGAGTACGCAGTGTACAGATTATACTGTATATAGAGAGACACGAGGAGTACGCAGTGTACAGAATATACTGTATATAGAGAGAGATACGAGGAGTACGCAGTGTACAGAATATACTGTATATAGAGAGAGATACGAGGAGTACGCAGTGTACAGAATATACTGTATATAGAGAGACACGAGGAGTACGCAGTGTACAGATTATACTGTATATAGAGAGATACGAGGAGTACGCAGTGTGCAGAATATACTGTATATAGAGAGATATGAGGAGTATGCAGTATACAGAATAGATTGTATATAGAGAGATACGAGGAGTATGCAGTGTACAGAATATATTGTATACAGAGAAATAGGAGTATGCAGTGTATAGAATATAGTGTATATATAGAAGCAATATGAGGAGCACACAGTGAAATGTTTGAAAAAAACAACTTGTCCAGGGACTAAGTTAGTGTCAGATTGCTTACTGCACTATTACAGTCCCATTATAAGTCGCTGATCACCGCCATTAGTTGTATATAATAAATAAATACAGTATCTATAGTTTGTAGATGCTATAACTTTCACACAAACCAATCAATATTCATTCTTTGGGATTTGTTTTTACCAAAGGCATGGAGCAGAATACATTTTGGCCTAAATTTATGAAGAAATCTGATTTTTAATTTTTTTTATTGGATAGGTCTTATAGTGGAAGTAGATAATATTGTTTTGTTTTTTTTTTCTTAAATGTGAGTCTTTTTCATTTATATCGTAAAAAAAATAAATAACCCAGTGGTGATCAAATACCACCGAAAAGAAAGCTCTATTTGTGTGAAAAATAAAAAAAAGATATAAATTTTCATTTGCATGACCGCGCAATTGCCAGTTAAACAGTAGCACAGTGCTGAATAGCAACAAATGGCCTGGCCATGAGGGGAATAAAATCTTCCGGAGCTGAAGTGGATATAGAGAGATATGAGGAGCAGTAAAGAATATATTGTATATAGAGAGATAAGAGGAGTACAAAGTGTATAGTATATAATGTATATAGAGAGATAAGAGGAGTACAAAGTGTATAGTATATAATGTAGATACAGAGATAAGAGGAGTACAAAGTGTATAGTATATATTGTATATAGATATGAGGAGTACACAGCATATAGAATATATTGTATATAGAGATATGAGGAGTGCACGGAGTATAGGATATATTATATAGAGATATGAGGAGTACGTGGCGTATAGAATATATTGTATATAGAGATATGAGGAGTATACAGCACACAGAATATATAGTATAGATATATGAGGAGTACACGGCATATAGAATATATAGTATATAAAGATATGAGGAGTGCACGAAGTATAGCATATATTGTATATAGAGATATGAGGAGTGCACAGCATATAGCATATATTGTATATAGAGATATGAGTACACGGCGTATAGAATATATAGTATATAGTATATAGAGATATGAGGAGTACCCGGAGTATAGGATATATTATATAGAGATATGAGGAGTATACAGCGTATAGATTATATAGAGATATGAGGAGTGCACGGAGTATAGGATATATTATATAGAGATATGAGGAGTGCACGGAGTATAGGATATATTATATAGAGATATGAGGAGTGCATGGAGTATAGGATATATTATATAGAGATATGAGGAGTGCACGGAGTATAGGATATATTATATAGAGATATGAGGAGTGCATGGAGTATAGGATATATTATATAGAGATATGAGGAGTGCATGGAGTATAGGATATATTATATAGAGATATGAGGAGTGCACGGAGTATAGGATATATTATATAGAGATATGAGGAGTGCATGGAGTATAGGATATATTATATAGAGATATGAGGAGTGCACGGAGTATAGGATATATTGTATATAGAGATATGAGGAGTGCATGGAGTATAGGATATATTGTATATAGAGATATGAGGAGTGCATGGAGTATAGGATATATTATATAGAGATATGAGGAGTGCATGGAGTATAGGATATATTATATAGAGATATGAGGAGTGCATGGAGTATAGGATATATTATATAGAGATATGAGGAGTGCATGGAGTATAGGATATATTGTATATAGAGATATGAGGAGTACACGGCATATAGAATATATTGTATATAGAGATATGAGGAGTACCTGGGGTATAGAATATATTTTACAAAGAGAGATATGAGTGTACATAATATATTGTATATAGAGAGATATGAGGACTACACGGCTTATAGAATATATTGTATATAAAGAGAGGAGTACATAGTGTATAACATATATTGTATATAGAGAGATGTGAGGAGTGTATAGAACATACTGTACATAGAGAGATATGAGGAGTACACCGAGATCGAACACTGTGTATACAATATAATGTATATAGCGGGATATGAGGAATACATCATAGATTATACATAGAGGGATATGTGAGGTATATACAGAGATAGGAAACAGTTTAAAGAATATATAGAGGGATACATGAGGTACGCAGGGTTAAGGCAGGGTGTAGGATAAACCGCATATATAGATACACAATAAGGAGCGCATGAGGGTTTATTTACTAAAGCTGGTTCACTCAGAATCTCAAGAACCTCTGCATGGAAACCAAACAGCTTCCAGGTTTTATTGCTAAAGCTTAATTGAACAAGCTGAGGATAGAAGCTGATTGGCTGCCATGTACAGCTGCACCAGATTCTGACTGAACAAGCTTTAGTAAATAAACCCCAAGGTGTATATAGATATATAATGAGTACACAGAGTATATAAAATATAATGAAGAGTACCCAGTGTATATACTGATCTAATAAGAACACAGTGTATATAACGAGCACATGGTGTATATAGATATATGAGGAATACACGGCATATATAGATCTATAATGAAGTGTACACAGGTCAGATGTATAATCAGGTATATACGAGAAGGGTACACTGTATATAACTATATAATGTATATGAGGTATATAAAGTGTGTACAGGGCAGCACAGTGGCTAAATGGTTAGCACTTCCGCCTGGCAGTACTAGGGTCGAATCCCAACCCCGGCACCACCTGCCTGGAGTTTGCATGTTCTCCCTGTGCCTGCGTGGGTTTCCTCTGGGTACTCCGGTTTCCTCCCACACTCCAAAGACATGCTGGCAGGTTAATTGGCTCCGTCTAAAATTGGCCCTAGTATGTGTATGCTTGAATGTGAGTTAGGGACCTTAGATTGTACGCCCCTTGAGGGTTAAGGACCGATGTGAATGTACAATATATATATATATATATATATATATATAAAAAGTGCTGTGTAAATTGACAGCACTATATAAGTACCTGAAATAATAATAATAAAGGTAGAAGACATATTGTGAGATGTATACAATGTGGCTATAATGTATGCAGAGGTATATATGAGATGTACAAGGTAAATGGTATAACATATATGAGAAGTATATACACAATCTATCTATAAAAAAATGAGTGATATATATATATATATATGTGTGTGTGTATACACAAATGAAAATATGGATTTATGATAAGACATATATGAGATGTATACAACATTTAGTCTTCATGTACACGGGACATTTTTACAGCGGCTGTTTTTGACTTTGTCTACAGCCAGTAAACCCCCCAGCATGTTACCCTATGTGTCCATGCACACAGACTGTAATCAGCGTTTTTTGGCTGGGAAAAAAAAACCAGTACTAGTGGGTTTCTAGAGGAGTTTTTTAGCTGTAAAAAACGAATGTGCAAAATGCGGTAAATTGCAGCCAAAAAAAAAAAAAAACCCCACTAAAAACGTGGCTAAATGCTAATGCAAAAACGCTAAACAAAGCTGAAAAACTCATGTTTTTAACATGACTTTACACAGCTAACGTTACCAGTGTTATTAAAACCCCCTGTGTGCATGGAACCTGATAGATATAGGTGTATACAAATTATGAGGTGCATACAATATATACAGATCTATATGAGGCGTACACATAGTGTAGATGGTATAATGTATACAGAGGTACTGTAACATGTATAGGGAGCACACAAGGTAAACAGAGGTAATATGAGGTGTATGCAGATATAAAATTAGGGGTATACAATGATGGTGGGGGTACATACGTATTATACTATGTATATAGATATATAATGAGGTATATACAGAGGTAATATGAGGTGTATACACAGGGTAGATGGTATATTGTATACAGCGATAATAGGAGGGGAGAACATACCATAGATATATGAGGCGTATACAATATCTATATATAGATATATAATGAGGCATATATATATATATATGGTGTATAGGGTTTAAACAGAGGTTATATGAGGTATATGTGGATCACACACAGGGTATACAGAGATAATATGAGGTGTATACAGTGTATATGGGGGGGGGGGGGGGAAGTACACACAGGGTATACGGAGATAGTATGAGGTATATACAGAGGTAATATGAGGTGTATACACAGGGTAGATGGTATATTGTATAGAGCGATTATAGGAGGGGAGAACATACAGTGTATACAGATATACAATGAGGTGTATACAATAAATAGATATATAATTGTGTATACAATATTATATAATGAAGTGTATAGGGTTTATACAGAGGTTATATGAGGTATATGTGGATCACACACAGGTGTATACAGTGTATATGGGGGGGTGTACCACACAGGGTACACAGAGTATGAGGAATATACAGAGGTAATATGAGGTGTATACAAGGTATATAGAAGCACATTAAGTGTATACAGAGCTAATATGAACAGTATGTGGGCCATACGCAGGGTATACAGAGGCAATATGAGGTGTATACGCAGGGTATACAGAGGCAATATGAGGTGTATACGCAGGGTATACAGAGGCAATATGAGGTGTATACGTAGGGTATACAGAGGCAATATGAGGTGTATACGTAGGGTATAGAGAGGTAATATGAGGTGTATACGCAGGGTATACAGAGGCAATATGAGGTGTATACGTAGGGTATAGAGAGGTAATATGAGGTGTATACGCAGGGTATACAGAGGCAATATGAGGTGTATACGCAGGGTATACAGAGGCAATATGAGGTGTATACGTAGGGTATAGAGAGGTAATATGAGGTGTATACGCAGGGTATACAGAGGCAATATGAGGTGTATACGCAGGGTATACAGAGGTAATATGAGGTGTATACGCAGGGTATACAGAGGTAATATGAGGTGTATACGCAGGGTGGATGGTATAATGTATAGAGAGATGTATATAGAGGTAATATGAGATATATGGGGGTACATCCATGTATATAGATATGCAAAGAGGTATATGGGGTGTATACAGAAGTAATATGAAGTATATGGGAATCACACACAGGGTATACAGAAATATGTATATACAGTGTATATGGGGGTATACAGAGATAGTATGAGGTATATACAGAGGTAACATGAGGTGTATACAAGGTATATAGATGTATATGAAGTGTATACAGAAGTAATATGAGGTATATGGGGGTACATACAATGTCTATAGATAATGAGGTATATGGGGGTGCATACAATGTATATAGATATATAAGGTATATGGGGGTGCATACAATGTATATAGATATATAAGGTATATGGGGGTGCATACAATGTATATAGATATATAAGGTATATGGGGGTGCATACAATGTCTATAGATATATGAGGTATATGGGGGTGCATACAATGTCTATAGATGTATGAGGTATATGGGGGTGCATACAATGTCTATAGATGTATGAGGTATATGGGGGTGCATACAATGACTATAGATAATGAGGTATATGGGGGTACATACAATGTCTATAGATAATGAGGTATATGGGGGTACATACAATGTCTATAGATATATAATGAGGTATATGGGGGTGCATACAATGTCTATAGATAATGAGGTATATGGGGGTGCATACAATGTCTATAGATGTATGAGGTATATGGGGGTGCATACAATGTCTATAGATAATGAGGTATATGGGGGTACATACAATGTCTATAGATAATGAGGTATATGGGGGTACATACAATGTCTATAGATATATAATGAGGTATATGGGGGTACATACAATGTCTATAGATAATGAGGTATATGGGGGTACATACAATGTCTATAGATATATAATGAGGTATATGGGGGTACATACAATGTATACAGAGATGTATATGGGGGTACATACAATGTCTATAGATATATAATGAGGTGTATACAGAGGTAATAGGTATAAGGGGTATATAGAGGTAGTATGAGGTGTATACAGTGTATATGGGGAGTACACAGAGAGTATATAGATGTATAGTGAGGTGTATACAATGTCTATAGATATATAATGAGGTATATGGGGGTGCATACAATGTATATAGATATATGAGGTGTATGGGGGTACATACAATGTATATAGATATATAATGAGGTGTATACAGAGGTAATAGGTATAAGGGGTATATAGAGGTAGTATGAAGTGTATATGGGGAGTACACAAAGAGTATATAGATGTATAGTGAGGTGTATACAATGTATATAGATATATAATGAGGTGTATGGGGGTACATACAATGTATATAGATATATAATGAGGTGTATGGGGGTACATACAATGTATATAGATGTATAGTGAGGTGTATGGGGGTACATACAATGTATATAGATATATAATGAGGTGTATGGGGGTACATACAATGTATATAGATGTATAGTGAGGTGTATGGGGGTACATACAATGTATATAGATATATAATGAGGTGTATGGGGGTACATACAATGTATATAGATGTATAGTGAGGTGTATGGGGGTACATACAATGTATATAGATGTATAGTGAGGTGTATACAATGTCTATAGATATATAATGAGGTGTATATAGAGGTAGTATGAGGTGTATACAATGTATATAGATATATAATGAGGTGTATATAGAGGTAGTATGAGGTGTATACAGTGTATATGGGGAGTACAGAGAGTATATAGATGTATAGTGAGGTCTATAGATATATACAGAGGTATATACACAGAGTGGATGGTACAATGTATACAGAGATGTATATGTGAGTACATCATACATGTAATGAGGTGTATACAATGTACATGGGGTAATAGGTGGAATAAAGAGGTGCTATGAGGTGTATACAATGTATATGGAGGGGTATACAGAGCCCACCCCTTTCCCGGTCTCCCCTCCCCCGCTCTTACCGGGCCCGCTGCTCTCCTCCTCACACCTCCTCACCCTCCGCTCTGCCAGCGCCAGATGATGCTGCCGTAGTCGTGCCGCGCGCGCTCCCGCCGAAGCCTCGCGAGATTCCGCCGCGCGCACACCGCTCCCCTGTCTCCGCCCCTGCCGCGTCCGCGCGCCTCCCGGAGAAGAAAGAAAGGCGGTGGAGGGGGCGAGCGCGCTCCCGAATATTGCTCCACAGCGGCCACTGGCGGCCGCATCCTGTGTTACCATGGAGATATGGGGATGGGGGAGAGCTCAGTCCCAATGGCCGGGCAGTGGGGGTGGGGGGTGACAACGGAAGTGGACACAGGCCGGTTCAAGGAGGGGGATATCTAGCTATCAAAGGCTGGAGTATGATTTCATAAACACTTTCCGTATTATAGGGAGACATCTATTGATGAAAAATGCTGGTGTCCTGGCTGCCTCCGACCTTTGCTGTTAGGTAGAATTCCCAACAGCATGCAGCCAGTGAAGTCTGAGCCCCTGACCTGCCCATGGCTGTTAGATCAGCATTGGAATCATATGATCAGCATGTCAGGCAACATAGCATTTCCAATGCCCCCCCCCTTCTCCTGATTTGTCTCATTACCTGTCATGGCAAAATGATGGGGGCTGCCGCATCTGGCCTCCTGAAAATTCCACAGGCCTGGCTGTGTCTTCCTTAACCCTTTCCCTGCCAAACCACATGTTAAAAAGCACATTTTAGGCCCGAAGATTAGTTAAACCCCCCCCCTCCCAAACATTCTGCAAGCGGAGACCCTGGAGAATAAAACAGCGGGCGTTCCGATTCTTTATGTCACACAATAGAAGTGCAAACGTTTATCAAGTACACGTGTTCAGTATAAAATACACTAAAGCTGATTATAGAACACACCAGTGCAGCCGATGGCCCAATATTCTGCTCAAATAGAAAAGATGGCATCACGCCGAGTAAACTGATACCAAACATGTCAAGGCTTACAACTGCACGTGCCCGGGAAACGGCGACACTCTTCCCTACCTGATATCTTCCATAGGTGGCGCTATAAAAGCCCCGACAGCAGGGGCGGACTGACAACTCATGGGGCCCTCGGGCAATAGGGGATCATGGGGCCTCTGTGTCCTTGCCCAAACTGAAAAAAGCCTATGAAAAAGGTACCAGGGGCATCTCATGGGGCCCACTACTGACCCCGGGCCCTCGGGCAGTGCCTGAGTTTCCACATGGTCAGTCTGCCCCTGCCCGACAGTCATCAGCTTAGAGTTAACCGTGACTAATGGTCCAACAATTATTCATGTCACTCCGCCATGCGCAGCGATATGTAACGTGCAGCACAAGCAATGTGCCCCAAACATGTGTTTATGTACATACGGGGGGGCGGACTGACAACTCATGGGACCCCCGGGCAATAGGGGGATCATGGGGCCCTTGTGTCCTTGCCCAAACTCAAAAAAGCCTATAAAAAAGGTACCAGGGGCATCTCATGGGGCCCCCTACTGACCCTGGGCCCTCGGGCAGTGCCTGAGTTTCCAAATGGTCAGTCCGCCCCTGTGTACATATAAGCATTCATGTCACTCCGCCATGCGCAGCGATATGTAACATGTGCAGCACAAGCAACGTGCCCCAAACATGCGCATTTATGTACATATAAGCATGCATTCAGGGGTGGGGCAGGTTCCAACTTTTTTTTTTTGGGGGGGGTCCTTTTTAATACATTTTTTATTTTCACATATTGGGTGCAATGATGATAATGGGGAAGGTGGGGTCCTTAAAGTGTCTGTAAACCCTTCCACATACCCAGTGAAGGGAGTGGCCTCAGGTGATACACAGAGATGAAAGAAATCCTTCTACATCTGTTGTACCTGTTTATCTATAGTCTTCTTTTCTCTACAGCCCAGGGACGGACTGACAACTCATGGGGCCCCTGGGCAATAGAGGATTATGGGGCCCCTGTGTCCTTGCCCAAACTCAAAAAAGCCTATGAAAAAGGTACCAGGGGCATCTCATGGGGCCCCAAACTGACCCAGGGCCCTCGGGCAGTGCCCGAGTTTCCAAATGGTCAGTCCGCCCCTGCTACAGCCATTCAAAGTGCTGAATTTATACGTCTGAGAGTTCAGAAAAAACGAGGCGGAGAGCTGAAATTACACTCTGCAAAGTGGGGAGAGCTCTGAGAGCTGATTGGAGGGAAGGGACACCCCCCCCCCTCCACACAGGAACAGAGCTGAGGCTGTCAATCAGCTGGAGGTCCCTCCCCTGTCACCATATTTGTCTTGGTGTCAGGAAAACTTGTCAGAGGTGATTCATGCTGATAGCAGAGGAACAAAGTAGCAGACAGAAATGACACTTAGTGCTCTGGACTGAGACCAGTCCACACTATAGAGGGATATGCTTTGTTCATATTTCATGTCTGAGGTTTACAGATTTGCAGAAATACACTACAGTCCATTTAACATGATTTCCTAGGGGTCATGTTCACATCTCTGCGTTTTCAACCAGTGTGTTTTTTTTTAAAAGGGTCAGGGACTTTTTTTGTCCCCAGCAGATTACGTTTCTGGTTCCATAGACTTCAATGGCAAAGTACAGAAAACATATGAAAAACACGTGCATGTGATTTTGGGGCATTTTCGGTGCATTTCCTGCATGACAACAGACACCTCCCCTAGCAACATTACCTCCCCCTAGAAACATTAACACGTCTCAAAAATTCAAAACAGAAAATGCATCAAAAACGCATTTAAAACACATCCAACCCCCTGTGAAAAAAACGCAAACCTCACCACAAAATGCACCGGAATTATGCATCAACTGCATAGATGGCCTAGCCTTGCCCTAGGTTCACAGCTATGCGTTTTCCACAGCGTTGTGCAGAGACGCACAGCAGTCCATTTACCATGATCTCCTAGGGGACAGGTTCACATCTCTGCGTTTTCACCCGGTTTTTTGGAAAGGGTCAGGGACTTTTTTAACCGCCTCCCACCCGCCATATAGTACAATGACAGGCGCAAGGTGGTTCTCTCATTCTGGGAGGACGTCATATGACGCCCTCCCATTCTATGCGCGGCTCAGGGAGAGCGCAGCGCGGCGATCGGTGGTGCGCTGTGTCCCTCGGACACAGCGGATCACGGATCAACAGAAAGAGCTGAAGAGGTTGGCTCGGTCATGTGATCAGCTGTGTCCAATCACAGCTGATTGTATGTAAATAGGGAAATGCCGGTTATCAGCATTTCTCTCCCCACGAGCTGTCACGCTGACAGAGGAGAGGAGAGGAGAGCCGGTAATCGACATCCCTCAGAGGGGACATGTACACTGATCATCAGGGCACTGATGATCAGTGTGCCCTGATGATCTGTGTAGCCCCAGCAGTGCCAGTTGTCAGTGTCCATCAGTGCCAGCTGCCAGTGCTCATCCATGCCACCTGCCAGTGCCCATCAGTGCCACATTTCAGTGCCCATCTGAGCTGCCTATCAGTGTCAGTCAGTGCCATCTATCAGTGCCAGTCAGTGCTGCCTATCAGTGCCAGTCAGTGCCGCCTAACAGTGTGCATCAGTGCTGCCTATCAGTGCCGCCTAACAGTGCCAGTCAGTGCCACCTAACAGTGCCAGTCAGTGCCGCCTATCAGTGCCAGTCATTGCTGTCTATCAGTGCCACCTATCAGTGCCGCCTAACAGTGCCAGGCAGTGCCACCTAACAGTGCCAGTCAGTGCCACCTAACAGTGCCAGTCAGTGCCGCCTATCAGTGTGCATCAGTGCTGCCTATCAGTGCCAGTCATTGCTGTCTATCAGTGCCACCTATCAGTGCCGCCTATCAGTGCTGCCTTTCAGTGCCATATATCAGTGCTGCCTTTCAGTGCCCATCAGTGATGCCTGTCAATGCCCATCAGTGCTACCTACCAGTGCCTCCTCATCAGTGCCCATCAGTGCCACCTATCAGTGTCCATCTGTGCAGTCTATCAGTGCCCATCACTGCAGCCTCATTAGCGCACATCAGTGAAGGAGAAAAATCACTTATTTACAAAATTTTATAACAAAAACTAAGAAACATTTTTTTTTTCAAAATTATCAGTGGTTTTGTTTAAGAAAAAATAAAAATCCCAGAGGTGATTAAATGCCACCAAAATAAAGCTCTATCTGTCACAAAAAAATGCTAACATTTTTTATATGGGTACAGTGTTGCATGACCGCGCAATTGTCATTCAAAGTGTGACAGCGCTGACAGCTGAAAATTGGCCTGGACAGGAAGGGGGTAAAAGTGCCCTGTAGGCTAGAAGCTAAACGCAAAAAGTTGCGTTTTTTGTTTAATATATGTCAATGAGGATGCTGCAGAAATGCATGTTTTTTTATGAGCTTTTGACACGTTTTTGATGCTTTTTGTGTTTCAACCTGCCCAGCAACAAGTTGGAAAAAAAAATGCAAAACGCGTTAAAACACGTGCAAAGAAACGCAAAACACACCGCAGAGATGGATGAAATGCAAAGTGCATAGGTGTGAACCTAGCCTGAGCCCTGGTTCACACTGATCCCATACGGAATTCATAGCGTTTTCTGTGCACATTCCGCAACGTATCAGAATCGCACCCCGTTTGCGCAAACCGCTGCAGGTTTCTATGTTCAGTTACCAACCCCCCCGAAAGTGGTCCGCAAAACGCGATGCGATGTGCAGAATTGGATTGCATAGGCAGTGAATACCCATGCGATCCGATTCTAGTGCGGACCCAAAAAAGGGTCCTGCACCTTTTTGGTGTGGGTGCGGTGCAATTAGAGCCATACAAAATGTACATGCGCACATCACCCCCATACTCAAAAAGCCCTCCCTGGACCCCACTGACCTCAACAACCTCAGACCAATTTCCCTGCTGCCACTCACTTCCAAGCTCCTTGAGCGCTTGGTCTTCGATCGCCTAAGCTCCCACCTAGATGACAACAACCTCCTTGACCCACTACAGTCCGGCTTCCGTCCCCTACACTCCACCGAAACTGCCCTCCTCAAAATCACCAACGATCTACTAACCGCCAAAGCCAAAGGCGACTACTCTGTCCTCCTCCTCCTAGACCTCTCTGCGGCCTTTGACACAGTCGACCACCCCCTCCTCCTTAATAAACTACTCTCCCTTGGCATCAGAGACACCGCTCTCTCCTGGTTCTCGTCCTATCTATCCCAACGCTCCTTCAGTGTCACCTACAATGGTGCCACCTCCCCTTCTCTCCCCCTCTCTGTTGGGGTCCCCCAGGGCTCTGTCCTTGGACCCCTTCTCTTCTCCATCTACACCTCCTCCCTTGGCAAACTCATACACTCCCACGGCTTCAATTACCACCTCTATGCTGATGATACTCAAATCTACCTATCCACCCCTCACCTCACCCCCTCATTCTCCGCCCGCATCACTCACCTCCTAAACGACATCTCTGACTGGATGTCGCTCAATTTCCTCAAACTCAACCTCTCCAAAACCGAGCTTCTCATCTTCCCCCCAGCCCGCGCCCCCCCCCCCATCCTTTCCATCACTACCAACAACACCACCATCAATCCCGCCCAGCAAGCCAAGGTCCTTGGCGTCACTCTGGACTCAAACCTTTCCTTTCAACCTCATATCAAATCCCTCACAAACACATGCAGGCTCCACCTCCGGAACATCGCCAGGATACGTTCCTTCCTTACCACAGACACCACTAAACTACTAGTACACTCCCTGATTATCTCACGCCTGGACTACTGCAACTCCCTCCTCACCGGCCTACCCCAGTGCAGGCTCTCCCCGCTTCAGACCATCCTGAACTCAGCGGCCAGACTCATCCACCTCACCAGCCGCTCCACCTCTGCCACCCCCCTCTGCCTCTCCCTCCACTGGCTCCCCATTGCCCAACGCATTAAATTCAAATTGCTCACCCTGACCTATAAGGCCATCCACAACACTGCCCCTAACTACCTCACCGATCTGATTCCCAAGTACCACCCTACCCGTACCCTTCGCTCTTCACAGGACCTTCTTCTATCTTGCTCCCTGGTCTCCTCCTCCCACGCACGACTGCAAGACTTCTCCAGGTCCTCCCCCATCCTCTGGAACTCACTACCCCAATCCATCAGACTGTCACCGTCCCTCCTCACCTTCAGGCGCTCCCTGAAAACCCACCTCTTCAGGGAAGCCTACCCCACCCTCACCTAACAGCCGCTGCCCTTCCCTCCTCCTACCACTCCATCCCCCACAGCCGTTTCCTCCTGTGCCTCTACCCCCCCCCTCCTAGATTGTAAGCTCGAAAGAGTAGGGCCCTCTAACCCCTTGTGTACTGTTTGATGTTACTGTTCTGTTTCATGTATTGTCCCCCCTCTATTGTACAGCGCTGAGCAAACCCTTTGGCGCTATATAAACTCGATAAATAAATAAATAAATAAATAAATGCACCGCACACAAATCGCATGTGATGTACCGCACCGCATATACAGTATGTGAACCCAGGCTGATGGTATGATCCCAGGGACAGGTTCTCTTTAATGAGACATCAGGGGTCTACTAGACTACAAAGAAGCTAATGGAGTACAGACCAGGGGCGGACTGACCATTTGAGCACTCGGGCACTGCCCGAGGGCCCGGGGTCAGTAGGGGGCCCCATGAGATGCCCCTGGTACCTTTCATTGGCTTTTTCATAGGCTTTTTTGGGTGTGGGCGAGGACACAGGGCCCCATGATCCCCTATTGCCCGGGGGCCCTATGAGTTGTCAGTCCGCCCCTGGTACAGATCGTGCTCCATTAGCCTCTTTCCCAGCCACAGCGGCCAGGAAAGGTGACAGCCGAACCCGGACGTGATGCACTTGTTCCGGTTTCCGGCATCTGATTGGTCATTCTATTCTATTCTTTTTTAATTGTATTGTTTTCAAATTTCAGAAGACGGCTATATTTATTCTATTCTATGCTTTTCTATTCTATTCTTTTATTTTCTATTTTATTCTTTTCTATTCTATCCTTTTATTTTCTATTCTATTTTATTCTATTTCTTTTATTTTCTATTCTATTCTGTTCTATTTTACTCTATTCTATTTCATTCTATTCTGTTCTTTTTGAAATTTCGTATTTTGGAAGACGGCTATATTCATTCTACTCTATTCTTTTTTTTCTATTCTATTCTATTCGTTCTTTCATTTTCTATTCTAGTCTTTTATTTTCTGTTCTTTTCTTTTCTATTCCATTCTACCCTTTTATATTCTCTATTCTATTTCATTCTGTTCTGTACATTTTGAAATTTTGGATTTTGGAAGACTGCTATATTCATCCTATTCTATTTTTTCTATTCTATCTATTCATTCTTTTATTTTCTATTCTATTATTTTATTTTCTATTCTTTTCTATTCTATCCTTTTATTTTCTATTCTAGTTTATTCTATTCTTTTATTTTCTATTCTATTTTACTCTATTCTATTTCATTCTATTTTGCTCTTTTCAAAATTTTGGAAGACTGCTATATTCATTCTATTCTTTCTATTGTATTCTATTCATTTCTTTTATTCTCTATTATTTTCCATTCAATTTTTTATTTTCTATTCTATTTTATTCTATTCTATTCTTTTATTTTCTATTATTTTTCATTCTAATTTTTATTTTCTATTCTATTCTTTTATTTTCTATTATTTTCCATTCTATTTTTTATTTTCTATTTTATTCTATTCTATTCTTTTATAAATTCAAATTTCGGAAAGACAGCTATATTATTATATTGTACACTTTTGAAGGAAATCAGCAATAGTCAGCAATAAGCTTATATTTCAAATCTGTTTTCAAATTCAATTTTGTTTTCAAATTCGATTCCAATTTCAGAATTTCAAATTTTGTTTCCTTATTTCGGATTCGTTTAAATTTGCTCCCATTGTAATTCGGATAAATCCGAATCTACAAATAGGGAAAGTTTCATCCAAATTTCCATTCGGAATGAAACTAACCGCACATGTCTATTCACAACCTCTATCCGATGCCAGTCCCAGGCCTAAAGGTGGAATAGCAGGAGCAGGAGGGGGTTATAAAGGGGGCATACATGGAAGCGATCGAGCGGCTGGATCACTTGATCTGTATTGGGGGAGGGTGGGATCTGTACTGGGGGGAGACCTATAATTGGAGGAAGGAACCATTACTAGCAGGAGGGGGATGATTTTAGGCTGACCCCCCCATCCTCAGGAGAAAAATGTTCTACAGAGCTATGGACCATAGATACAAATGTCTACCTGGACACAAGACTTGGAAGGAGGCCGATGACATGAAGTATGGAATATGAGGATATGGGGATGTCTTTAAGAGATGGGAGGATCACTCAGATGAATTCCTGCAAAATAAAATGTCCTGTCATCGCAGTGTGGTCAATATGGATGGAAATCAGGGTCGGACTGACCATCTGGAAACTCGGGCAGTGCCCGAGGGCCCGGGGTCAGTAGGGGGCCCCATGAGATGCCCCTGGTACCTTTTTCATAGGCTTTTTTGAGTTTGTGCAAGGACACAGGGGCCCCATGATCCCCTATTGCCCGGGGGCCCCATGATCCCCTATTGCCCGGGGGCCCCATGAGCTGTCAGTCCACCCCTGATGAAAATCAGTTTAATCAGTTCAGTTTTTCCCTTATACACCGCTATGGAACAACCTTCCCATCTCTGCTATTGGTCTATGGGCCTGTTTATTCAGCAATAATTTATTCACCAAGAACTCCAGAAGGTGTTATGGCCAGGCCATTTTTTGCTTTTCAGCACTGCACTAATTAACACGGTCATGCAACACTGTACCGAAATGAAATTTATATTATTTTTTTCGCACAAATAGAGCTTTCTTTTGGTGCTATCTGATCACCGCTGGGTTTTTTATTTTTTATTATATAAATTAAAAAAAGACTGAAATTTTGAAGAAAAAAAAAACATATTTTCTAATTCCTGTTATAAAACATATTCAATAAAATAAAATTTCTCATAAATTTGGCCAAAACGTATCCTGCCACATGTCCTTGGTAAAACAAATCCCAAAAAGTATAATTGGTTTGTGTGAAAGTTTTAGAGCTTAAAATTTCAGGTCCTGAGCTACGAGCCAGGCCTTAGAGTTACTCGCCACCAACAAACACACACACATACAGAGACACCTGTACACACACACAGACATGTACATACATACCTACATACAGACACATGTATACACACACAGGCACGTACAGACACGTATACACACAGATACATGTACATACACAGAAATACACATGCACAGATGCATGTACATACACACAGACACATGTACATACATACACAGACACATGTACACACAAACACATGTACGTACATACACACACGTACGTACACACACAGACACATGTACACACACACAGACACATGTACACACACACATACATGTACATACACATAGACACATGTACAGATACGCACATGTACATACACAGACACATGTACACACACATACATGTACATACACGCAGACACATGTACAGATACGCACATGTACATACACACAGACACATGTACAATTGTACATGCATACACAGTCACACACAACACACACACACCACCCCCACCCCCCCATAAAAAGTTGCAGTACTTTGTTGTTCACTCACAAAGCCGGGTACTGCACTCTAGGGGGAGGCAGAGAGCACAGCACACACTCCTTGCTTTGCTTTCACTGCGCTCAGCTATTGAGTAGTCTGACGGCTCCCAGTGCCAATGACAGATCCGGCCTGAGCTCCGAGCCTGCTCAGCAAGACGTCCCTGGGGGACACACTCGCCCCCTCCAAAATTTCCACTCACCATTGGCTAGCAGGCGAGTGGAAATTTCAAGCCCTGTTATAGAGTATACAAACTATGGTATATATATTTGAAAATTGATAATTTCTGATGTACTGAGGCCCTAAAATGCCAGGACAGTACAGATAACCCCCAAAATGACCCCTATTTAGAAAGTAGACAGTCCAAGGTATTTAGTAAGAGGCATGACGAGTTTTTTGAAGTTGTAATTTCTTGTCACAATTTTTTGGAAAATGAAGAAATTAAATAAAATTATTTTTTCCATAATTTTTTGTCACCAGCGCACAGCATCATTTTGTACAGCATCATCAGATGACTGGTGTGGCGGTGAACAGGTATACTGGCTGATGACAGTACGTAAAAAATAAATCATTTTTTATTCAGTTTTTCTAAATATGTTTACATTTGTTTTACTTTTTTTTTTTTAACATCCTGTCATCAGAGTAGCTCAGCATCACTATGTGACACTGTACTGCTCTGGGGGTGTTGATCAGGGTTTTTTTTTCTTACATTGTTATTGCTTATACAGTGAAGATCACTGTATAAGCAATAGCTTTAGCTGTCATGAATGGGTTTTCCATTCATGAACAGCTTGCTTTTGATTGTGATCTGGCTAAACGTGATCTGTGATTGGCTAAGCTAATCACATGGTACAGGTAGCCAGGTACCATGTGATTGCTGTGGGCCAATCACAGATCACAACAGTAAGCAAGCTGTTCATGAATGGGAAACCATTCACGATAGGTTGTTTACATTGTTATCATAGATATCATATATTATAATAGCAGATACCTGTAACAGTGATCTGCTGTGTCCGGTAGACACAGTGGTCACAGGAGCAAGGGCGGACTGACCATTTGGAAACTCGGGCACTGCCCGAGGGCCCGGGGTCAATAGGGGGCCCCATGAGATGCCCCTGGTACTTTTTTCATAGGATTTTTGGAGTTTTGGCAAGGACACAGGGGCCCCATGATCCCCTATTGCCCGGGGGCCCCATGAGTTGTCAGTCCGCCCCTGCACAGGAGGGGTGTGATGTGCACTCCTAAGGAGGTGCAGGCTCAATCACGTATATATACAATAGTGAGCCTGCACATGCCACCCTACCGCAGTAAATGTACTGTGGCGTTGCAGCAAGAGGTTAAAGGTACACTAAATGCTGGCTAAAAAATAATAAATTCTATTCCAGTATGTATGCTTTGCTCAGGAAAGTCCCTATTGTTCTCAGCCTCCTCCAAATCTCAAATTCCCTTTTTTTCTGCTGTGATCTGACTTTCTGTTAGAGGGTGGCTTAGTTTGTTCTTTATGGTCCCACTGTATGCGGAAACGTAAACACCCTCCCTTACTTCCCCCCAAGATGGACTATTGATGGGATGTGCAGTGTGCATAGATCATCAATAATTAAATATAAATTAAATATAATAAATAACATATTAATAATAATAATCATCATCATCATCAATATAAAAATAATTACATTAAATATATTGAAATATAAAGAAAATGCAAGTTTTTTTTTTATTTCATGCTTTTTCGTAATGCAACTTTCACCACTTGCCCTCCCCCCCTTCCTGACCGGCCCATTTTTTGCAATACGGCATTGTGTTACTTTACCTGACAATTGTGCGGTCATGCAACGCTGCACCCAAATGAAATCTATGTGCTTTGTTTCCCCACAAATGGATCCTTCTTTCAGTGGTATTTGATCGCCTCTGAGTTTTTTATTTTTTGCTCTATGAACAAAAAAAGACTGACAATACAATTTTTTTTTACTTTTTACCATAAAACATATCCAATAAAAAAAATTATTAGAATAGAATGACCAGTCAGATGGCATCCAGCCTAAACTGTGATTACTGCAAGGAGAGGGAAGAAAGCGGCGGGGATTTCCAACCCCTGCCGCTTTCACTCAGCATAGGATGCCTGCAGGGAGGTTTCCCGCACCGCTCCTGTGGAACCTCGCCTATGACAAGCCTGGGTTCACACAGAAGCAGTGGGGAAACCACATGCGATTTGGACAGGAACCACATTCCTGTTCAAATCACATGCTAATCTTTGTGGAGCAAATTGCATCCATTAGCACAAATCCCACCGCAAAGTATCGGTTAAGGTATCGGTAGTACTCATGAAAATAATTGGTACCGGCAACGATGCTGGTATCGGTACATTCCTAAATCATATCCAATAAAACAGAGAAAAAAAAACTTTCTTCATAAATTCAGGCCAAAATGTATTCTGCGACATGTCTTTGCTAAAAAAAAAATCCCAATATGTGTAAATTCATTGGTTTACGTGAAAGTTATAGCGTTTACAAATGGCAGTTTATATGCTGGAATTTTTTTTTTTTATATACTATCAGCGACTTATACGATCAGCGACTTATAATGGGACTGCAGGACTGAGGCAGGCATTCTGATATTGGGGGGGAACTGACTAACTGTCACTGACATCCCCAGTGCAGGGGCGGACTGACCATTTGGAAACTCGGGCACTGCCCGAGGGCCCGGGGTCAGTAGGGGGCCCCATGAGATGCCCCTGGTACTTTTTTTATAGGCTTTTTTGAGTTTGGGCAAGGAGACAGTGGCCCCATGATCCCCTATTGCCCGGGGGCCCCATGAGTTGTCAGTCCACCCTTGCCCCAGTGATACCAATACAGTGATCATTGCTATTAAAAAATCACTGACACTGTACTAATGACACTGGGCAGAAAGGGGTTAACATCTGGGGCGTTCAAAGGGTTAACTGTCTGCTGTGTTTCACATTATGTTCTGTGTGTGTTTTACTGTGTAAGCATGCTGCTTTGTATGGCTCTGATATGCAGAACAATACAAAGCAGCATGCTGGTGCTGACAGGGGAGAGATCTGTATTGTTTACATACAGACCTCTCCCCTGTCAGTGTTCGTCCGTGATTGCCAGGTGCCGGTGGGGAATCTCCAGCCGGGATAGCTGTAGCCGCCAATGGCGGCATGCGGTGTGCTCACCCCCTACCCAGAAATACAAATGTATGTGATTTTGCGCAGCCCTGCAACAATAGTTCTGCTATAGGTCGGTTGGGAAGCGGTTCGTAAAATTAACACACAAAATGAATAAGTACAAAAAAAAAATGTAAATATGAATGTTTATGTAGCACCCCTCTAGAGATAACCAGGGGGAGATAATTATCAATTTTTAGTTAGAAAGACTGAGCAGCAGCCTGGGAATAGTCAGCAGAGTCAAATTTGGGTCAGGGCTGAAAGGCTCTGCAGGTCAGTACCTTGATACCTCTGCTCTAGAATCTTGGAGGCAGGAGGCTTGGCATGGGGTCAGGACAGCCCTGACCCCCGGTTCACATATATGTAGCCGTGTGGGCTGCGTTTTGCACAGGCACGAGAGCCCATTCATATGAATGGACTCCCGTGCCCTGTGACACGCAGGGAAGAAGTCCCTGCATTTCTGAAAATGCAGCCCGCACGGGAACCTCATTTGCGTTTTCCAGTGCGGGCGGCGTGCCATTAGGACTAATGACACCCACCCGCAGGTCCGCATTCGTCTGTGCGAGTGGCTGCACGGATTGTCATGCGGATCCGCAGCGGCACCACCCGCACATATGTGAACCTAGCCTCAAAGTGGAGTTCCACCCAAAAGGGGA
Source organism: Staurois parvus (assembly GCF_062004578.1). Classification (NCBI taxonomy): domain Eukaryota; kingdom Metazoa; phylum Chordata; class Amphibia; order Anura; family Ranidae; genus Staurois; species Staurois parvus. The sequence goes on along the minus strand of NW_028318244.1, from coordinate 3,129,725 downwards.
AGTTCAGCTTTAATGCTTTGTCCCCCGCTCCTCATTAAGGTTGGCACCTGTGGGGAGGGAGCAGGGGGGGGGGGGGAAGCGGGTGCTCAAATATGACAGGTACCCGCTCCCACTTCCGCTTAGGCGATCAGAAGCGCAAATTTTCCTCCCACCCCGTAGTCTTCTGGGACACGTGACAGGTCCCAAAAGACTATGGTGCCATTCACAAAGTACAGCACTTCTCGCACATGTGCAGTGGGCGCCAGGGAGAGAAGACGGCCGGTGAAACCAGTGGCGGTGAGGACACCACTGGATCAAAGGACAGGTAAGTGGCTGTATTTTAAAAGTCATCAGCTACAGTTTTTGTAGCTTTTGACTTTTTTCTTCAGCTGGAACTCCGCTTTAAGTATGACTGACCCTTCTCAGCAGCAGTAGCGTTTGGGTAGAAGATGGAGTGAGAGGATGAGATGTAGGAGCCTGGGAGGAGGCCCAGTGGGAAGGGGCCTACCTACAGGCTGGGATCTTGACAGGAGGATCACTCAACCTCACCAGTCCCCAGAGGGCCTGGCTGTGCCGGACTAATGGGGGACCCAAATCTTTAGCGATTCCTAAGGGGGGTAGTGCTACATTTAAAAAACAGAAAGGGGGGTAGTGCTACATTTAAAACACAAAAAAAAGGGAAATATCTGGTTGGAGTGAACCTTCATGCAAACTTATTTGCACCTGGTCCCCCCCCCCCCCCTCCAGAATTAAATTACATTTTTTAAGAGTTTCTGACACTTTTTGAGCCTAGGCATATTCTCTCCTCGCCTCTTGTGCTCTGTCCAGTCGCAGTGCTGGATCCCCCACGTGCGTAAACGTGCTGCAGGGCTTAGGAACAATTTAGGGAAAATCTAGGGCATCTACGTTTGTCGCCATCTCACAGGTGCGCACAATTTTAAGGCTTGACATGTTTGGTATCCATTTACTCGGCACAACTTCATCTTTTAAGTTTTATTTTAAAAAATGAATATGTTGCATCTGTGTGCACTTTAAGAATAACTAAATACAAAACCTTTTTAGTTTTGGAGAGAGTGGAGAGGGATTAGAACCCCTGGCAGGTTATTACTGTCTGTGCCCCTGTTAGGGCTCGTTCACACTTGACTTTTTTCCAACTCTTGCCAAACGCCCCTATAGCGTTTGACAAGCGTTGGTCCGGCATTTGCGGAGCGTTTTTAACACTCCAAAAACGCCGCATGCGTGGTTTACCAGCTATTGCTAGGCGTTTGTCAAGCATTAAAAATGCCCCACAAATGCCTATAATAAAGTTTGAATGGTGTTAACGCTCCGCAGACGCCTCGCAACTGCGTCGCAACCGCACTTAAATAGGAGGCACCATAGACTTAAATAGGAGGCTTCAACTCCTCCTGACCCGACCAGAGGCGTCCATTTTGCCGCGACGCGATGCAACACGCCGCTAACGCTCCTGTTTGAACAGCACTATGTGCTGCAATGTGCAGAATTTTCCGAGGTGTTTGGAGAACGGTAAAAACGCTTCCCAAACGCCTGTCTGCCGCTTGCTAACAAGGCTAGTGTGAACGTAGCCATAGAGAGATTCACCCTCTCCATTTGTCCTTTTTACCATTATCATTGAAAGTGAAAGTAGAAGAACATCCCAAACTTTGGGTTGTCTCCAAAAAAGTAATAGAGGGGAAATCTTCCAATGGGGACACTAGTTCTGGTGAATTCGGGGGTCCTCTTAATGTGCAGGGATTTCCTCTCCTGTTTTGGGACAGGACGTAAAGGTAAATCTCAGATGGCAAAAAAAAAAACAACCACAAGGGCTATAACTCTCCCTTGCTCTATCCAAAATGAAAATAAGTTTGCCTTTAGTTCTTCTTTAGTGTATTTTTACTGGCATTTTTTGTTTGGTAGATTGCTAATATCATTTGATGTTGAGTGTCTCGGGGTCATTAGGTGAGCAAACAAGTAAATCATGGACAGTACTCTACCTAAAGGGCTCCTTCGGGGTATCTACATGACAAATGAATCATTGTTGTCATACACATACCATTCACTGTCACCTGTGAAATTCCTAACTACGCCCTGTGTGTTGTGTGCCATAGCAACACCCATCACACCAAAACCCAGAAGAGTACAGCTTCAGCCAAAACTCCCTGGAGAGCAGAAGGGTAAAGACAACTGATTTCTGAGCAAAACATGATGAAAACCCTGCCAGAGGTTCTAACCCCCCTCCCCCCTATTCCATTCAAAATTAAGAAAAGTTGACTGCAGTCAGGCTTTAACGTGGACCCGTCCTCAGATATATTTTATTTTTACGTATATGCATGCTCAGTACACTGTGTTCCAAATTATTATGCAAATTCTATGTAAGTGTCACAAAGATGAAATATTTTGTTTTTCAGTTTAACTCATGGATGGCATTGTGTGTCAGGGCTCTTTTGATCACTGAAAACAATCTCGGACACCTGTGATAATTAGATTGGCCGGTGAGCCCAATCTAAGGAAAAACTACTAAAGGACGGTGTTCCACATTATTAAGCAGAGCACCATTTTCAAGCAATATGGGGAAGAAAAAGGATCTCTCTGCTGCCTGAAAAGTGTGAAATAGTTCAATGCCTTGGACGAGGTATGAAAACATTAGATATTTCACGAAAACTTAAGCGTGATCATCGCACTATTAAGAGATTTGTGGCTGATTCAGAGCACAGACGGGTTCGTGCAGATAAAGGCACATTGAGGAAGATTTCTGCCAGATCCATGCATCGGATCAAGAGAGCAGCTGCTAAAATACCATTACATAGCAGCAAACAGATATTTGAAGCTGCTGGTGCCTCTGGAGTCCCACGGACATCAAGGTGTAGAGTCCTCCAGAGTCTTGCAACTGTGCATAAACCTTCTATTCAGCCACCACTAACCAATGCTCACAAGCAGAAACGGCTGCATTGGGCAGAAAAATACATGAAGACTAATCTTCAAACAGTCCTGTTCACTGATGAGTACCGTGCAACCCTGGAAGTTCCAGATGGATAGAGTAGTGGATGGTTGGTGGACGGCCACCCTGTTCGAACAAGGCTGCGACGTCAGCAAGGCAGTGGTGGAGTCATGTTTTGGGCTGGAATCATGGCAACAGAGCTGGTCAGCCCCTTTAGGGGCCCCGTAGGTGTAAAGATGACCTCTGAAAAGTGTGTGGAGTTTATGACTGACCACTTTCTTCCCTGGTAGAGAAGGAAGAACTATGCTTTCTGTAATAAAATCATCTTCATGCATGATAATGCACCTTCTCATGCTGCAAAGAATAGCTCTGCATCAATGGCTGCTATGGGGATAAAAGGAGAGAGTCATGGTGTGGCCTCCATCCTCCCCTGACCTCAATCCTATTGAGAACCTTTGGAGCATCCTCAAGCAAAAGATCTATGAGGGTGGGAGGCAGTTTACATCCAAACAGCAGCTCTGGGAGGCTATTCTGACATCTTGCAAACAAATTCAAGCAGAAACTGTCCAAAAACTCACAAGTTTAATGGATGCAAGACTTGTGAAGCTGCTATCAAATAAGGGGTCCTATTAAAAAGTTTAAAAAGTTAAAATGTTGTTAAAAGTTTGATTGAAATAGCTTTTGATTTCAGTAAATATGCTGCAAACACAACAAATGACAATTTTCAGTTCTTTACAACCTATAAAGTGTTTTGAAACTTACTGTGCGGAATAATTTGGAACAAAAATCCTGTTATCATTAGGAGGTTTGTTCAATAAAATGTGAATTGTACTCTTAATAGTTGATAACATGAGAATTATGCTGACTGTTATTTACATCAATTATTTAGGTAAATGAGAAAAATATCATTTGCATAATAATTTGGAACACGGTGTAATGTGCCAGTGTAACACTTCCAGGTCTTTATTACGTCTCACAGAGATCACAGTACTCCCCCTGATGATGCCTTCATTTGCTTTTCTCTCCAGGAGGATGGCGCCATCTTTGTTCAGTCACCATCCAGGGACACTATCTGGTCCCTGTAAAGATAGGTTGGCTCAGAAATAGCACATTCATATAAATACTGATGCTTGTGCAGTTCCTGGCTATGTTCACAAATATCTGACACAGATCAACCCCCTACTGTAGCCTCTTACCTCTACCCTCTTCATACCCTGTACTTTGTCAACTTACCACACAGCATACCTGCATTGTTTCCTCTATTTCTATCACACCCTGTACTGTGCCAGCTTATCATACATTGTGCCTGCAGTGTGCCCTTTACCCTCATCATACCCTGTACTGTGCCAGATTACCATACATTGTACCTGCATTGTGCCCTCTACCCTCATCATACCCTGTACTGTGCCAGCTTATCATACATTATACCTGCATTGTGCCCTTTACCCTCATCATACCCTGTACTGTGCCAGATTACCATACATTGTACCTGCATTGTGCCCTCTACCCTCATCATACCCTGTACTGTGCCAGCTTATCATACATTATACCTGCATTGTGCCCTTTACCCCCATCATACCCTGTACTGTGCCATCTTACCATACATTGTACCTGCATTGTGCCATCTACCCCCATCATACCCTGTACTGTGCCAGCTTACCATAAATTGTACCTGCATTGTGCCATCTACCCCCATCATACCCTGTACTGTGCCAGCTTACCATAAATTGTACCTGCATTGTGCCATCTACCCCCATCATACCCTGTACTGTGCCAGATTACCATACACTGTACTTATATTGTACCTTCTACTCTCATTGTGCCCTCTACCCCCATCACACCCTGTACTGTGCCATCTTACCATACATTGTACCTGCATTGTGTCCTCTACCCCATCACACCCTGTACTGTGCCATCTTACCATACATTGTACCTGCATTGTGCCCTCTACCCCCATCACACCCTGTACTGTGCCATCTTACCATACATTGTACCTGCATTGTGCCCTCTACCCCCATCATACCCTGTACTGTACCATCTTACCATACACTGTACTTATATTGTACCTGCTACCCTCATCATACCCTGTACTGTGCCATCTTACCATACATTGTGCCTGCAGTGTGCCCTCTACCCTCATCATACCCTGTACTGTACAATCTTACCAGACACTGTACTTATATTGTACCTGCTACCCTCATCATACCCTGTACTGTGCCATCTTACCATACATTGTGCCTGCAGTGTGCCCTCTACCCTCATCCTACCCTGTACTGTGCCAGATTACCATACATTGTGCCTGCATTGTGCCATCTACCCCCATCATACCCTGTACTGTGCCAGATTACCATACATTGTGCCTGCAGTGTGCCCTCTACCCTCATCATACCCTGTACTGTGCCATCTTACCATACACTGTACTTATATTGTACCTGCTACCCTCATCATACCCTGTAGTGTGCCATCTTATCATACATTGTACCTGCATTGTGCCCTCTACCCCCATCATACCCTGTACTGTGCCAGCTTACCATACATTGTACCTGCAGTGTGTCCTCTACCCTCATCATACCATGTATTGTGCCATCTTACCATACACTGTACTTATATTGTACCTTCTACCCTCATCCTACCCTCTACTGTGCCAGCTTACCATACACTGTACTTATATTGTACCTTCTACCCTCATCCTACCCTGTACTGTGCCATCTTGACATACACTGTACTTATATTGTACCTTCTACCCTCATCATACCCTGTACTGTACCATCTTACCATACACTGTACTTATATTGTACCTTCTACCCTCATCATACCCTGTACTGTACCATCTTACCATACACTGTACTTATATTGTACCTTCTACCCTCATCATACCCTCTACTGTGCCATCTTATTGTGCCTTCACATGTGCAATGCACCTTTTAAGGAAGGGGGCACATTGAATAAGTGGACCTAAAGCCTAGCGCAAGGTCCACTCTAAAAACTAAATATGGAATCTTATATAACAGGATTGTCTATCTAAGATAAAAGAAAAAGCTGATAAACTGTAATTGGCTGCATTTATCACCATTGTATTGTAACTGTACTCTATCCCTTTATTTTGGAAAGCGCTGCACAAACCATTTTTCCTATATAAATCAAGTATACTAATAATAATAATAATTGCCCCAGGCAGGAATGATACTTTCACGAGTAGTTCTTTGTAGGTAACAGGTTCCCCTCTCTACTGAACACATTTGCGGTGTGTGTGATCAAAGTCTGCCAGAGATGTCTAGCCGGGAGCCTCAGGAAGATGACTCCGTCACACAAGATCAAAGTCTTAGGAATCAGGTTCCTTCTATTTCTTGTAGAACCTGTGAATCCAAGATATGGAGCCCAGACCACAAAAGCGTTTTGTCCATCTGACCGCCCTGGGATAGGCTCTTACCTCACTTTTTAGTGACACTTTTTTTTGTTTTTGTTTTTTAACTTTGGTAACTTCAGTTAAATAACAAATAAATAAAAAAGAGAAGTGGAATCAGGAATAACAGTCATAGGAACTTTCTCAAATTGTAACATTCTAAGATATAGTTTAGCAAATAAATGGTGGCAAAAAACAGGGAGGAATCAACTTTGAGGATTCAATTACACTTGCAGTAGCTCTTGCCTCCCCTCTGAAAAGCAGTCCACGATGTGTCACTTTTTAGAGGTCAGTGGACAGGCGGCTGGTAGATGATATGTTTCCCCCTCACTGCCTGTTTTAACCCTGAGATGCCCATACCACCACTCCACAATCATTGCTGGGACAAGCTCATCCAGCGCTCAGGGCAAAGATGCCAAACTGCACTCCCCACAGTTCATGATCTGCAAGCTTAGGGGATCCTACACCCAGCAATCACTAGCTTGTCAAAATCACTGTCACTGTCACTACTTCTTTCAGCCTTCTAACAAAAGGAAGGTGCCCCCATCCCTACCTTAAACCACTGCGCCCAGGGTAGCCGCTCCCTCTGCCCACCCCTTGTCCCGGCAATGTCCAATATCACATGCATTACACGTGGTTTCCACCCCCTTCAATTGAACAGGTCAGGTTCCGTGGCAGTAATGCATGGGGTATAAAATAAAATGAAACAAACTTCTGCGCCTACTAAGTGCTAAATTAAATGTATTTAATATTAACTATTTTCTGCTAGCAGCGCTGCATCACACTCCATTTATATTCAATGCATGGAGTATAATTTGTGCTATGGCTGTGGCATATGTACAACTCCTTCCAGCCTCCTTTTCACCTTAAAGTGGTTGTTAACCACATACATGAAATATGAACAAAGTACATCCCTCTATAGTGTGTATTTGTCTCAGTCCAGAGCACTAAATGTAATTTCGGTCTGCTGCCTCCTTCCTCTGCTATCAGTCACATCTGACAAGTGTTCCTGACACTAAGAGAAAAAAGGTGACAGGGAGGGCACAGGCTGTTCCTGTGTGCTGCAGGAAGGGGTGTGTGTCCCTTCCCACCAATCAGCTCTCAGAGCTCTCCTCACTGATGTAACTTCAACTCTCCGCCCCATTTTCTGAACTCTCAGACAAGCTTTATAAATACAGCACTTTAAACGTATGTAAAGAAGATAACTCTGGTGATAAACAGGTACAACGTATGTAGGATTTGTTTAATCCCTGTATATCACCTGACGCAAGTCACTTCACTGGGGATATGTAAGGGTTTACAACCACTTTAACAACTTGCCAAGCATGCTATAGCCGAATGACAGCTGCAGCGTGGTTGTCCAGTTCTGGGAGGGCGTCATCTGTTGTCCTCCCAGAACACGCCTTCCCACGAGCCCCCGGGGGTGTGCACCCGGCGGTCTCCATGACCGTTGTGTCCTGCGGACATATCTGATCACGTGATGTGGAAAAAGGCCAATCACAGCGGCCTTTTACCATGTGATCAGCTGTGTCCAATGAGACAGCAGAGGAGAATGTCACCAGCACACCGAGGATCACCAATATGGGTCCAAAAGTTTTAATAAACTATCACATAGTTACAGCAAGGCAATGACACAGCAGATCTCCGGGTAAATGCAGTTCCCAGTTACCGGCTGCACTTTCCTCACGCTGTCACAGTGTGAGGAAAGTACTGCCAATAACCTGCAATTGTCAGAGGAGGGATCGGCACCAATCATCAGGGCACTGATGATCAGTGCCCTGGTGATCGGTGCCCAGCAGTGCCACCCATCAGTGCCTCCCACCTGTGCCCAGCAGTGCCACCCACCTGTGCCCAGCAGTGCCACCCACCTGTGCCCAGCAGTGCCTAGTAGTGCCACCCAGCAGTGCCACCAGTCAGTGCCCAGCAGTGCCGCCAGTCAGTGCTGTCAGTCAGTGCCACCCATCAGTGCCCATCAGTGCCACCTATCAGTGCCCATCATTATTGCATATCAGTGCAGCATCATCAGTTCCAGCTCATCAGTGCCGCCTATCAGTACCACCTCATCAGTGCCGCCTATCAGTGCCGCCTATCAGTGCCCATCATTATTGCATATCAGTGCAGCATCATCACTTCCAGCTCATCAGTGCCACCTATCAGTACCACCTCATCAGTGCCGCCTATCAGTGCCCATCAGTGCTGCCTATCAGCGCCCATCAGTGCTGCCTATCAGTGCAGCCTCATCAAGAACATCAGTGAAGGAGAAAAATTACCTGTTTGAAAAATTGTATAATAGAAACAAAGAAAAAGTTTTTTTTCAAACTTTTTGCTCTTCTTTTGTTTATAGTGCAAAAAATAAAACACCCAGCGGTGAGGAAATACCACCAAAAGAAAGCTCTATTTAAAAAAAAAATGATAAAAATGTAATATGGGTACAGTGTTGCATGACCGTGCAATTGTCATTCAAAGTGCAATAGCGCTGAAAGCTGAAAATTAACCTGGGCAGGAAGGGGGCATAAGTGCCCAGTAGGCAAGTGGTTAAGAAAGGATAGTAAAATTGTATCTCAGCCCCCTAATTTTACCACCTCCTGGCTGCCCAGGTGAACAAGACCTGAATGTAGCAAAGCCAACAGAACAGTATGTATAACTAATTATATCAAATGTTTTCATTAATACATCCAAGAAAAAAATCATAATACTATAAAAACACGATCCCATATATATATATACAGTACATGGGACAACCCTACACATCAGACCATATACTTAACAGCTATATGCAGGGCCACTTTAGGAATAGCTGCTGAACCTGTTTTTTTAGGGATTCGGTGGTGCACTTCATTTATTCTCCAGTAGTTATTATTAATTTCAAACCACTGATCAACATTGGAATAGGAGTTGCATATCTTTAAAAATTCCAAGACAGTAAATATTTGAGATTCTCTTTCTGGTGAGCTGGCCATTTTTTTTTCAGTTTGCATGGTGTCCCCATTGACTATACACCCAGGCAGTGCTGTATTTAGGTTTCGTGCTGCCCTAGGCAACACAAAAATTGCCCCCTCCCAGAGAGAGCCTAACACCGACCAACACCTCCCCTCCCCCACCTGACATCGAGACCAACAATACCCCTACCCAAGAGAGCTTTACATTACTATCGCCCCCCCATACACTACCCCCTGCAAGAGAGCGAGAGACACTCACCTTCACAGTTCCAGACATCGCCAGGAATAAGAGTCAGGCTCTGCATACACAGTCAAGCAGCCTTGGATCCCACCTGGTTCTCATGCCGTGCGTGCCTCTTCTTCCAGGAGGCAGCACTGCCCCCCTAATAAATGCCACCCTAGGCAAATGCCTTGTTTGGCTATGTCACTGCACCCGGGATCAAGCTAGAAAGATGAAGGTGCTGGAAATGATGATATGACGTTGATACCCAGACTGTCTGAAGAGAAATACAAATCCTTTGGCTAGAAAAGTAGAGCTCGATTTTTGATAAACTGTATATTTATCTATTTGCCTGGGGTTTAACTTAAATACAAAAGTCAGTTTAGGAAAAGGTTATAAAAAGGGATACATTTATCCACCTGCAGCGTATAACAAGCCAGTATAACAAGCGAGTATATGGTAAATATAGTCTTTATCTTTAACCAGGTCGGTGAATGGGATCAGCAGACTGTGTCCCTACAGGTGTTTGTCTAACAGCACTGCATGTCTCATTGATAAGTGCGTCATACACAGCCTGAGATTCTCCGGCAACATCATTTTACCATCCTTTGAAAATGGAGATCAAAATAGCCACATATTATTCTTTACTGCACTTGTATATAAAGTCAGTCCATACAACTGAACTGAACAATGTGAGCTGAGCATTAATATGCCACTGTGATAGAAAGCACGACACTCCAAAACCAAAAGCATCTCTGTGGTCTCCCCTTTCCTCAAACGATAAGTGCCTAAGAATGCAAAGAAAGCAAATAATGTGAATATAGTAAATGAAAAAAAAGGCAAGGAACAGCATAAAAATGGGAGAGTTAAGATCATTTTCAGAAAATAAGAACCACTATGGCCTTCTGCTAGATTGTCCAGACCTTCTGCCACAAGGTCCCAATCGCCATCCTACTTTACGGTCACTGGCTTTAATGCCATGGCTGTTAAGGCCTAGTATCTAAAGGAAAGAGGTGGATCAGAATCCGTGAATTCCATGTTTCTTAAGGTCAGATACGCCACTTCTTATAAGGTATACCATTGTACCTGGAAGGCATAATTTTATTGGTGTGAGCAGAAGAACTTCCACTCTCGCCGTTATTCTATAGGTTGGTTGTTAATTATTATTATTATTATACAGTATTTATAAAGCGCCAATGGTTCGCTCAGCGCTGTACATTACAAAGGGGGACAGAACATGTGACAGAACAATACCAATACAATGCAAAACATGAGGGGTACAAGGGCCCTGCTCTTTCGAGCTTACAATCTAGGAGGGAGGGGATGGTGACACAGGAGGAGATAGCTGTGGGGGATGGAGTGGTAGGAAGAGTGGAGGAGGTCGGCAAGTTAGCAGGGGGTGGGGTAGGCTTCCCTGAAGAGATGGGTTTTCTGGGTGCGCCTAAAGGAGAGGAGAGTAGGTGATAATCTGATGGGTTGGGGCAGGGTGTTCCAGAGGATGGGTGACACCCTGGAGAAGTCCTGCAGGCGGGCATGGGATGGGAGGAGGAGACCAGGGAACTAGAGAGAAGGAGGTCTTGTGAGGAGCGAAGTGTGCGTGCTGGGTGGTATTTGGATATTAGGTCAGTGATGTAGTACGGGGCAGTATGATGGACAGCTTTGTACGTCAGTGTTAGGATTTTGAATTTGATCCGTTGCGCAATCGGAAGCCAGTGGAGGGATTGGCAGAGGGGGTGGCGGAGATGGAGCGGTTGGAAAGGTGAATGAGTCTGGCAGCCGTATTCAGGATTGACTGAAGCGGGGATAGCCAGCAGTGAGGCAGGCCAGTGAGGAGGGAGTTGCAGTAGTCGAGTCGTGATATAATGAGGCAGTGGATGAGCTGTTTAGTGGTTTCTGGGGTTAGGAACATGCGTATTTTGGCGATGTTGCGGAAGTGGAGTCTGCACGAGTTTGTTAAAGATTAGACTTGGGGCTGGAAGGATAGGTTGGAGTCCATAATGACACCAAGTACTGGCCTGCGGGGCGGGTTTGATGGTGACGTTGTTGGATGTGACGGAGAAGTCAATGGGGGTGGTGTCCGGGCTGGGGGGAAGACAAGAAACTCGGTTTTGGAGAGGTTCAGTTTAAGGAACTGGAGCGACATCCAGTCTGATATGTCGCTCAGTAGGTGTGTGATTTGGGCGGAGACCGAGGGGGTGAGGTGGGGGGTTGAGAGATAGATTTGTGTGTCGTCGGCATAGAGGTGGTAGTTGAAGCCGTGAGAGTGTATGAGTTGGCCAAGGGAGGAGGTGTAGATGGATGGTTGTGGCTGGATCAATAATTGTCTGAGCACCCTGAGATAAGGTCTTGGCCATTTTGTTCCAGAGACCACTAGCCTCTCACTAATTGATGAAGGCCTTTGATTAAGGTACTTCTCACATTTACTGCTTATGCTGTCCTACTAAAGATTAGCTGACAAAACTGACAGAAGCAGCATTGTGTTTCATTCCAAAACTGAATAGTTCTGTAAAACTGCAATACATTCACATAAACTGAAATTACGATATGTTTGTAAACATGTCTCTCACAAATGCCTACAATGAACACATTTCTTGCGAACAGATACCTACAAATCACATTGAATACATTTAAATGTGATCTAGCTATGTATTGGGCTTTAACAAACACAATGAAAGACCTTACAAGCATATGTGTATCAAAGGGAGAATGGAGGAGATCTTAACGGGTTTTCTTCTAGAAGCTAAAATGGCTGCAATGGTTTGTGGGAAATCTTTATTCTTAACAAACACTTCCTTGTTGAAGGGGAATAATAAAAACAGGTGCAATTGCAGCGCGAACACCCATAAGATTGTTCCCTACTCAACACAATGATGATATATGATATAGAGAACACAGCCTTGTTGGATGCCAATGACGCTGTAGGACCTTCCCTTGTTACTCTTGGTCCTCCAAAGGCTGTCCTTTGCCCCTTGAGCCATACTCTCCATTATTCTATAGGTTGGTTGCTTGCTAACCTACATTTGCGTCTGGACCAAAAATTGGCCTTGAACACCCTTAGGTGAGATTTTGGTCTTGGACACTTTTTTCCACAGATCCCTAGCCTCTCACTACTTGATGAAGGCCTTTGTTTAAGGGGTTTCTCACATTGCCCAGCCTTGTTGGATACTTATGACACTGTAGGACCTTACCTTGCTACTCTTGGTCCTCCAAAGGATGCCCGTTGCCCCTTGAGCCACCCTCTCCATTATTCTATAGGCTGGTTGCTTGCTAACCTACAGTCAGGGCTGGATCAAAAATTGGCCTTGAGCACCCTTAGATGAGGTTTTGGGTCTTGGCCACTTTGATCCACAGACCCCTAGCCTCTCTGTAATTGATTATGGCCTTTGTTTCAGGGGTTTTTCACATTGCCCAGCCTTGTTGAAAGCTGATGACACTGTAAGACCTTCCCTTGTGGTACTCTTGGTCCTCCATAGGCTGCCCTTTGCCCCTTGTATCACCCTCTCTGTTATTCAATAGATTGGTTGTTTGCTAACCTACAGTCAGGGAGGGATCAAAATTGGCTTTGAGCACTCTGAGGTGAGGTCTTGGCCACTTTGTTCCACAGACCCCTAGCATCTCAGTAATTGATGAAGGCCTTTGTTCAAGGGGTTTCTCACATTGCTCAGCCTTGTTGGATGCCTTGATGCCATAGGACCTTCCTTTGGTACTCTTTGTCCTCCAAAAGCTACCCTTTGTCCTTTGAAGAAATCATTCCTTTGGTGGATCTTATCCATAAGGTAGCTTTTCTTGTGGAAATTATATCAGAAGGGTTTCAAGCATTATATAAATACAGAAAGAAAAAAAAGTTTTTAGGGGCTCTCAGGTGCTACAACGATGAACCACACACTAACATGAAAGTATAAACGCAATAAATTCAAACTACTAACACTGACGTACAAAGCCATTCATAACACTGCCCTGAACTACCTCACCGACCTGATACCCAAATACCACCCAACCCACAATCTTCGCTCCTCACAAGACCTCCTACTTTCCAGCTCCCTGGTCTCCTCCTTCCACGCCCAACTGCAGGACTTCTCCAGGACTTCCCCCATCCTCTGGAACTCACTACCCCAATCCATCAGACTGTCACCTACCCTTCTCACCATCAGGCGCACCCTGAAAACCCATCTCTTCAGGGAAGCCTACCCCACCCTCACCTAACAGCCGATCTCCTCCACTTCTCCCACCACTCCATCCCCCACAGCCACTTCCTCCTGTGCCACTATCCCCTCCCAACTAGATTGTAAGCTCGAAAGAGCAGGGCCCTCGAACCCCTCGTATACTGTACTGTTACTGTATTGTCTCATGTACTGTCCCCCACTACTCTGTACAGCGCTGATCAAACTTTTTGGCGCTATATAATTACTGTATAATAATAATAATATAAATTCATAAAAACATATAAATTTTTTGTACAAATGCTAAAATTCAGAAACTGATGACAAAATATTGCATACCAAAATTTAGTACATAATAGAGTTTGGAATAAAAGTAATAAAAATAACCTCAATTGATTTTGCTGCTGCTGCAAAAAATGACTCTCAAGGAGTCCCACCATACAGTGCTTGATGAACTGTACTGATAGAAGAAGCCTAATAGTCATGTATTAACCTGAACCAGATGGAGGGATGGGGGGCCATATTCTACATGTTGCTCAGACTTATGCATCTACTTCATCATGAGATGTGATAAATATATACAGTATATAATGCAATATATAGTGTCGAATGTGCACAACATCCATACAAAACCCTCAGCCAATAAGGGGAAAGAAATAGGGGACAGAATGGGAAGCCAAGAAAGGCAGATTTATTCAGCTTCTAGACCAGCCTTTCTCAACTCTTTTGTTTCAGAGGAACCCTTGAAAATATTTTCAGGTCCCATGTAACTCCTGCTAAAACAAATTCAAGGGTGATCAACGGGAAGAATGCCCTTTACATTGATGGTCAGTAGGTATGCTTCTTCCCTTGCAGTGGTGGTCAGAATGCCACCCTTAAAGACAGCTAAAAAGATAATTGGAGATATACATCTGGGTCCCCCAAGTGTTGCTGGTGCAGGAGCTATGCAGACACCCTCATATGGGGGAGGGGGTCAGTCAGCCACCGCTCAAGAAACCCCCAGCAACCTCTGGAAGAACTCTTTGATTTCATGGAACCCTGGTTTTAAATGGTCATTCTATACAATCCTGTTAAGACCCTCTAGTCAATAGTTTGTCATAGGGTGGTCTCTAATCCGAGACAGTGCTACCAGTGGTAGTATAAATCTGTCACAATTGAGATCATGAATCAGGGGAATACCCCTGAATGATCATTATTATTATTATTATTATACAGTATTTATAAAGCGCCAATAGTTCGCTCAGCGCTGTACATTACAAAGGGGGACAGAACAAGTGACAGAACAATACCAATACAATGCAAAACATGAGGGGATTGAGGGCCCTGCTCTTTAGAGCTTACAATCTAGGAGGGAGGGAATGGTGGCACAGGAGGAGATAGCTGTGGGGGATGGAGTGGTAGGAAGAGTGGAGGAGGT
Organism: Staurois parvus; assembly: GCF_062004578.1. Classification (NCBI taxonomy): domain Eukaryota; kingdom Metazoa; phylum Chordata; class Amphibia; order Anura; family Ranidae; genus Staurois; species Staurois parvus. The sequence continues at coordinate 3,114,672 of NW_028318244.1, read as the reverse complement.
CAACAAGTTAGCAGGGGGTGGGGTAGGCTTCCCTGAAGAGGTGGGTTTTCAGGGTGCTCCTAAAGGAGAGGAGAGTAGGTGATAATCTGATGGGTTGGGGCAGGGAGTTCCAGAGGATGGGTCATCTCCCTTGCCAGGTACACAGTCCTGAGACTATAAGAAAATTGTTTAAATGGTATGTTATAAAATTTATAAATGGATTGCTTATAAAGGGTTAATAGAATCCATAAGTCCAATAAAGATGAATAAGATTAATAAACCAAAGAGGCCAATAAATAGTTTGAATTTATATGAAGCTGCCAGTCGGCAATGGACTCCGTGTCAGGGCATTTTCTTTAAGCAGTGAGTCTGTGTGTAAGATCATAGGTTGGGCTCTCAAGGTTGAGAAGGAGAGAATGTGGCCCTCTCTAGACAATTTGTTTCATTGTGATTAATTTTTCAGACAAAAATGTCATTTTTTTGGACATTCAAGTGTATCCGAATCTCCGAATGGACACAGAAATAATGATGTCCAAACCCTCCTGAGCTCATTGCTGTTCTCTTATACACTCTGGATGGATCTTTGCTGCAGCTGTGAATGACAATAACAGCTGTAGCAAAGACATGGCCTTTCCCCATTGTTGTGCAATGTGTGAGTGCACAGTGCACCCCTACTTTAGGCTCCTGTGCAACACACTTATTGCACCCATGGAAGATACACCAATGCCTCACCTAGTAAGGTGAAAAACATACCATAACCTCCAATGGAAGTCCCGTAAATACTGTGTTTTAAAGTGCTGTAAACAGCAGTCATTCTCATACAAGGTTCCTCAAGAGGCTGCTAGAGGTTCTTCTAACTGTAGCTGATTGACCTCCCTTTTGATGGGACTTACTGTATATAGTTCCTGGAGTTTCATGCCACTTGACAGAGCCAGCTGCATGACACCAATTATCTTTATAGCTGTCTGTAAGGACCTTATTCCCACTAATCTCCAATGATGGGAGCATTCTCTCCTTTGATCCCCAATGTAAGGGGCATTATAACCACAGTCTACCCATGTAAAGAGCATTCTTTCCACTGATCACCAACGTAAGGAGCATTCTTCCCACTGACCACCAATGTAAGGGACATTCTTCCCACTGATCACCAATGTAAGGAGCATTCTTCCCCTTGATCACCAATGTAAGGGACATTCTTCCCACTGACCACCAATGTAAGAAGCATTCTTCCCACTGACCACAAATTTAAGGGGCATTCTTCCCACTGATCATGAATGTAAGGAACATTCTTCCCACTGATCACCAATGTAAGGAACATTCTTCCCACTGACAACCAATGTAAGGGGGACATTCTTCCCACTGACCACCAATGTAGGGACAATTCTTCCCTTTGACTACCAATGTAAGGAGCATTTTTCCCACTGATCACCAATGTAAGGAACATTCTTCCCACTGACCTCCAATGTAAGGAGCATTCTTCCCACTGACCACAAATGAAAGGAACATTCTTCCCACTGATAACCAATGTAAGGGGGACTTTCTTCCCACTGATCACCAATGTAAGGGGGACATTCTTCCCACTGACCACCAATGTAAGGGACATTCTTCCCACTGATCAACAATGTAAGGGAGACATTCTTCCCATTAATCATCAGTGTAAGGAACATTCTTCCCACTGATCACCAATGTAAGGAACATTCTTCCCACTGATCACCAATGTAAGGAGCATTCTTCCCACTGATCCCCAATGTAAGGGACATTCTTCCCACTGATCACCAATGTAAGGGACATTCTTCCCAACTGATCACCAATGTAAGGGACATTCTTCCCACTGACCACCAATGTAAGGAGCATTCTTCCCACTGATCACCAATGTAAGGAGCATTCTTCCCACTGATCACCAATGTAAGGAACATTCTTCCCACTGATCACCAATGTAAGGGACATTCTTCCCACTGATCACCAATGTAAGGGACATTCTTCCCACTGATCACCAATGTAAGGAGCATTCTTCCCACTGATCACCAATGTAAGGGACATTCTTCCCACTGATCACCAATGTAAGGAACATTCTTCCCACTGATCACCAATGTAAGGAGCATTCTTCCCACTGATCACCAATGTAAGGGACATTCTTCCCACTGACCTCCAATGTAAGGGGGACATTCTTCCCACTGATCACCAATGTAAGGGACATTCTTCCCACTGATCACCAATGTAAGGGACATTCTTCCCACTGATCACCAATGTAAGGAACATTCTTCCCACTGATCACCAATGTAAGGAACATTCTTCCCACTGATCACCAATGTAAGGGGCATTCTTCCCACTGACGACCAATGTAAGGGGGACATTCTTCCCACTGATCACCAATGTAAGGAACATTCTTCCCACTGATCACCAATGTAAGGGACATTCTTCCCACTGACTTCCAATGTAAGGGACATTCTTCCCACTGATCACAAATGTAAGGAACATTCTTCCTACTGATCACCAATGTAAGGAGCATTCTTCCCTTTGGCCACCAATGTAAGGGACATTCTTCCCACTGACCACCAATGTAAGGAGCATTCTTCCCCTTGATCACCAATGTAAGGGACATTCTTCCCACTGACCACCAATGTAAGAAGCATTCTTCCCACTGACCACAAATTTAAGGGGCATTCTTCCCACTGATCATGAATGTAAGGAACATTCTTCCCACTGATCACCAATGTAAGGAACATTCTTCCCACTGACAACCAATGTAAGGGGGACATTCTTCCCACTGACCACCAATGTAGGGACAATTCTTCCCTTTGACTACCAATGTAAGGAGCATTTTTCCCACTGATCACCAATGTAAGGAACATTCTTCCCACTGACCTCCAATGTAAGGAGCATTCTTCCCACTGACCACAAATGAAAGGAACATTCTTCCCACTGATAACCAATGTAAGGGGGACTTTCTTCCCACTGATCACCAATGTAAGGGGGACATTCTTCCCACTGACCACCAATGTAAGGGACATTCTTCCCACTGATCAACAATGTAAGGGAGACATTCTTCCCATTAATCATCAGTGTAAGGAACATTCTTCCCACTGATCACCAATGTAAGGAACATTCTTCCCACTGATCACCAATGTAAGGAGCATTCTTCCCACTGATCCCCAATGTAAGGGACATTCTTCCCACTGATCACCAATGTAAGGGACATTCTTCCCAACTGATCACCAATGTAAGGGACATTCTTCCCACTGACCACCAATGTAAGGAGCATTCTTCCCACTGATCACCAATGTAAGGAGCATTCTTCCCACTGATCACCAATGTAAGGAACATTCTTCCCACTGATCACCAATGTAAGGGACATTCTTCCCACTGATCACCAATGTAAGGGACATTCTTCCCACTGATCACCAATGTAAGGAGCATTCTTCCCACTGATCACCAATGTAAGGGACATTCTTCCCACTGATCACCAATGTAAGGAACATTCTTCCCACTGATCACCAATGTAAGGAGCATTCTTCCCACTGATCACCAATGTAAGGGACATTCTTCCCACTGACCTCCAATGTAAGGGGGACATTCTTCCCACTGATCACCAATGTAAGGGACATTCTTCCCACTGATCACCAATGTAAGGGACATTCTTCCCACTGATCACCAATGTAAGGAACATTCTTCCCACTGATCACCAATGTAAGGAACATTCTTCCCACTGATCACCAATGTAAGGGGCATTCTTCCCACTGACGACCAATGTAAGGGGGACATTCTTCCCACTGATCACCAATGTAAGGAACATTCTTCCCACTGATCACCAATGTAAGGGACATTCTTCCCACTGACTTCCAATGTAAGGGACATTCTTCCCACTGATCACAAATGTAAGGAACATTCTTCCTACTGATCACCAATGTAAGGAGCATTCTTCCCTTTGGCCACCAATGTAAGGAGCATTCTTCCCTTTGGCCACCAATGTAAGGGGAGTTTTTTTCCACTGACCACCAATGAATAGGTTGTTGCAAGCATTTCCTGAGACTTGAACATTTCTTCAAGGGTTCCTCTGAGGTAAAAAGGTTGAGAAAGACTGATATACAGGGCCATTTCATGGCAAGACAGCAAAATTACAATTGGAGTGAAAATAATAATCTGGTGCAGCTGTGCATGGTAGCCAATCAGCTTCTAACTACAGCTTGTTTAGTTTGTATAAAACCTGGAAGCTGATTGGTTTCTCTGCAGGGCTGCACCAGATTTTGGAAATTTGCAGATTTTAGTAAATAAAACCCACAGTATACATTTTTTAAGAGGAGGTCCTTTGATGTTGTTTCAATTTAGACCCTTTAACAGGATCTTTATGCCTGGGGGCAGAAACGACCAGCTGATCACATGACCACTTTGCTTGGCTGTCTCAGTGGTCACATGATCAGGAGTCGGTCCTATTGGCTTCCAATCATTAGTAAAGACTGAGACATGTCTTTGACTGCTTTGGCCTTTTTCTGGGAATATGAGTAAACTCTCAGAAACCTCTTCCACTCATGGACACACATATGCATTACGTGGGTGGAAAAAGGTTAGGGCATTTCTCTTCCTTCTTGGCCCCAAACTCTTCTAACTGCCCCTTTCTTCCTCATTTGGTTTGATTTTGTTGTACTTGGGGCCCATTCACACCAATGCACTCTGGGGATGTGTGCCTTAATTCATGTGTTACCGCAACACATGGTGATGCATGTTAGGTGCATTGGTGCAACCTGTAGTTCAATCCTATATTAGAGATGTGCACAACGGAAACATTTATGTCATTTTGGATTAATTTGATATCTTAATAATTTAGTTTTGTCATATTCTTTATGTCAGAATGATTAGTTTTCGTAAATTGTTTCATATATTTATTATTTTCAAATCGATTAGAAATATGAAATTCAAATTTTGAAATTCTATTCTACTCTTATCTATTCTATTTTTTCTATTCTTCTTTATTCTATTCAATTATATTCTATAATATTCTGTTTATTTTTTATTCTATTTTATTCTATTTTATTCTTTTATTTTCTATTCAATTCAATTCTATTCTATAATATTCCATTATTTTCTATTCTATTTTATTCTATTCTTTCATTTTCTGTTGTATTTTCGTTTTTATTCTATTACTTTATTTTATTTTCTAATATAATAATTTCTATTCTATTCTTTTCTATTCTATTCCTTTATTTTTTCTATCTTATTCTTTTGTTTTCTGTTCTGTTTTAGTCTATTATTTTAGAATATTTTCTGTTCTATTCTATTCTTTTTTATTCTATTCTTTTCTAAAAAGCACCCTAAGTAGGAATCATCATTTTCTTTCACTTCTATACCTTATTGTATTTATTGCAATATGTTTCCTTTTTCTATTCTTTTCTATTCCTTTATTTTGTTTTATTTTATTTTATTCTTTTATTTTATTTTCTGTTTTCTTCTATTATTTTAGATTCTCTTCTGTTCTATTCTGTTTTATTCTATTCTATTCTATTCTAAAAAGCACCCTAAGTAGGAATCATCATCTTATTTCACTTCTATACCTTATTGTATTTATTGCAATATGTTTCATTTTTCTATTCTTTTCTATTCCTTTATTTTGTTCTCTTTTATTCTTTTGTTTTCTTTTCCATTTTATTCTATTATTTTAGATTATTTTCTGTTGTATTCTATTCTTTTTTGTTCTATTCTATTCTAAAAAGCACCCTAAGTAGGAATCATCATCTTATTTCACTTCTATACCTTATTGTATTTATTGCAATATGTTTCCTTTTTCTATTCTTTTCTATTCCTTTATTTTGTTCTCTTTTATTCTTTTGTTTTCTTTTCTGTTTTATTCTATTATTTTAGAATATTTTCTGTTCTATTCTATTCTATTCTAAAAAGCACCCTAAGTAGGAATCATCATTTTATTTCACTTCTATACCTTATTGTATTTATTGCAATATGTTTCCTTTTTCTATTCTTTTCTATTCCTTTATTTTGTTCTCTTTTATTCTTTTGTTTTGTTTTCCATTTTATTCTATTATTTTAGATTATTTTCTGTTGTATTCTATTCTTTTTTGTTCTATTCTATTCTAAAAAGCACCCTAAGTAGGAATCATCATCTTATTTCACTTCTATACCTTATTGTATTTATTGCAATATGTTTCCTTTTTCTATTCTTTTCTATTCCTTTATTTTGTTCTCTTTTATTCTTTTATTTTCTTTTCTGTTTTCTTCTATTATTTTAGATTCTCTTCTGTTCTATTCTGTTTTATTCTATTCTAAAAAGCACCCTAAGTAGGAATCATCATCTTATTTCACTTCTATACCTTATTGTATTTATTGCAATATGTTTCATTTTTCTATTCTTTTCTATTCCTTTATTTTGTTCTCTTTTATTCTTTTGTTTTCTTTTCCATTTTATTCTATTATTTTAGATTATTTTCTGTTGTATTCTATTCTTTTTTGTTCTATTCTATTCTAAAAAGCACCCTAAGTAGGAATCATCATCGTATTTCACTTCTATACCTTATTGTATTTATTGCAATATGTTTCCTTTTTCTATTCTTTTCTATTCCTTTATTTTGTTCTCTTTTATTCTTTTGTTTTCTTTTCTGTTTTATTCTATTATTTTAGAATATTTTCCGTTCTATTCTATTCTATTCTAAAAAGCACCCTAAGTAGGAATCATCATCTTATTTCACTTCTATACCTTATTGTATTTATTGCAATATGTTTCCTTTTCTATTCTTTTCTATTCCTTTATTTTGTTCTCTTTTATTCTTTTGTTTTCTTTTCTGTTTTATTCTATTATTTTAGATTCTCTTCTGTTCTATTCTGTTTTATTATATTCTATTCTAAAAAGCACCCTAAGTAGGAATCATCATCTTATTTCCCTTCTATACATTATTGTATTTAACGCAATATTATTATTATTATTATACAGTATTTATAAAGCGCTAATGGTTCGCTCAGCGCTGTACATTACAAAGGGGGACAGAACATGTGACAGAACAATACCAATACAATGCAAAACATGAGGGGATCGAGGGCCCTGCTCTTTCGAGCTTACAATCTAGGAATATGTTTCCTTTTTCTATTTTTCTATTCTTTTCTATTCCTTTATTTTGTTCTCTTTTATTCTTTTGTTTTCCTTTCTGTTTTATTCTATTATTTTTGATTCTCTTCTGTTCTATTCTATTTTATTCTATTCTATTCTAAAAAGCACCCTAAGTAGGAATCATCATCTTATTTCACTTCTATACCTTATTGTATTTATTGCAATATGTTTCATTTTTCTATTCTTTTCTATTCCTTTATTTTGTTCTCTTTTATTCTTTTGTTTTCTTTTCTGTTTTATTCTATTATTTTAGATTCTCTTCTGTTCTATTCTATTTTATTCTAAAAAGCACCCTAAGTAGGAATCATCATCTTATTTCACTTCTTGTTCAAACTTTTTATTGGGTTACAGGTATAAAGTACATACAGTGAAATACTGCAATTGGTACCATTTGCAAAGAATAGGTAGGTATGAGTCTCAAGGCCTTTAAACATCAGTATGGTTACCACAACTTTATGAACTGAATAAAATAACCAGAGAGAGAGGAAGGGAAGAAATAAAGAAGAAGGCAAAAGGAGTGGAGAAAATTAGAAAAGGGGGGAGAGAAAAGGGAATGGATAAGGTGTATGACTTCCAGGATGGGGGGGCGGGACCGGACCAGTGCTCCGAAGCATCTTTCAGGGAGGAAATGTATTAAGGGAGGAGTAGAGACTCATCGAATCCCTGAGGGAGGAAGTGGTCAACCCAGGGGGACCAGGTCCATAAGAATTTGGAGATTGTGTCGGTGATGGTGGCCTCTATTTTAGCATGTATCATAGACTGTGTCACCTTGTTCCAGACCACCTGTACATTAAGCAGGGGGGTCTTCCAGGATTTCGCTATGATTTGCTTAGCGAAGGTTGTAATTTGTAAAAGAAGCTTAAACTGGGTTTTAGAAATAGAGGGGGGGCGGAAATTGAGTAGGGCGATTTCTGGTGTTGGCACAATGGGTTTTTGAAAAAGGGTGGATAACATGTGGAAAATATCTTCCCGGAAAGAGTGGGCTATTGGACAAGACCACCAAATGTGGAGGTAAGTGCCTCTCATCGTACAGACACGAAAACATTCAGGGGAGTATCGGGGTGTAAATTTAGCGACCCTAGCCTGAACCAAATACCATCGGGATAAAACCTTATAGTTTGTCTCAACTGCCACTACATTCTGCGAAGAGGATTTGGTTGCCTGCCAAATGTGATCCCAATCTTCAGGGCTCAGTGGTGGGGCTAGGTCCCTCTCCCACCTGGTGACATATGAGGGGCGAGGGAAAGATATGGGGGTCGAGAGTTGAGCATAAAGAATAGAGATAAGGCCACGCCTATGAGGGTCTTTCTTACATGCACTTTCAAAGGGGGTCATTGATCTAACGGAGCATGTGGTAGTGGAAAGAGGGGAATAAAAGTGCTTCAATTGGAGGTAGCGGAAAATTTCGAATGTAGGGAGAGAGTGAGATTCGTGGAGGGATGGAAAGGAATGGATCCCGGAATTAGTCAAGAAGTGATGTGCTCTACGGAGATTTGTAGAAGACCAGAGATGGAAGGAGCGTGGGGTAGACCAAGCTGGGTTGCAAGGATGAGAGAGAAGAAGGTTGTGGGGCGATTGGAGGAGGTATTGGGATTTGAGTCTGTCCCAGAGTGCTACAAAATGGGAGGTGATTGGATTCCGGATCCTGCGGCGATTCGAAGGGTGAAGCCAAAGTAGGTTAGCTAAGGAGAGGGGATCAATATCTATTGACGCCAAGATTACCCATTGAGGGATTTCATAGGATACATGATACTTTGGCAATTGTGCCAGGTGGGCTGCTTCGTAATATTTTGTGAAATTCGGGTGTCCTAGACCCCCTTTCAATTTTGGAATGTGGATGGTGGAGCGGGGGATCTTATTTCACTTCTATACCTTATTGTATTTATTGCAATATGTTTCCTTTTTCTATTCTATTACTTTATTTTGTTCTCTTTTATTCTTTTGTTTTCGTTTCCATTTTATTCTATTATTTTAGATTCTCTTCTGTTCTATTCTGTTTTATTCTATTCTAAAAAGCACCCTAAGTAGGAATCACCATCTTATTTCACTTCTATACCTTATTGTATTTATTGCAATATGTTTCCTTTTTTAATTCAAATTCATTTTCAAATTTGAATTTATTTTCAAATTCATTTTTTAATTCAAATTCAGGCATTTAGTTTTGTTATAGTTCATTATGGATTCGTTGAAATTTGTTACTATTGTGCTTCAGAAATTCGGATACATTCGAATAATGAACATTTTATCTGAAATTTGATTACCAATGAAACAAATTGCACATGTCTTTTCTATATTGACAGCTGTATGCTTGATCTCCCCAGACCCCCGTTACCTAGTTGCCATTGCTGGACTGACAGCACTGTTGAATGAAGTACAACCTTGATTCAACTTGTGCTGCCACCGACTGATCTCCCAGGCTGTGACGGAAACTACAGGACGCTAATATAAAGATAGATTCAGGTACCTATACTAACTGCATGTACATGGATGCATAAATGGATTAAATAGTGATCTGTTCTTTCTGGCTGCAATGCAGCTTATGCTGGTGAAAACAATGAAACTATTCTGGGACATATTTTTACATCACATTGTCTTACAAGATAAAATGATAACTGGCGTTTCCTGAACAATGCCTCCTGTTTCCAATAGGACTTATCTACCCAATCAGGCACTTGGCACTAGGCATTCCGTGCTTGTGTTGTGGACACCTCCTCCAGGAAAGTTTCACAAACATTTTTTTAAACCTCCTGGCAAGACAGCGGAGTGTGGGAGAAAGTTTGCAGAACCTCGGGCACTCTGAGACGCGACTCTCAGCCAGAATAGAAGGGATGTTGGGCTTTTTGGCAGGCAGTGAGCCCAGCTGTCTTTCTTAGAACAAAAGGACTTATTGCAGCATCACAAGAAGAGACAACAAAAAACGTATTTTAGGAAAAGCCATATTTTATAACCTGACATTTTTAGGAAAGCACGCTGTACTAACTAGAACAAAGGAACGCAAAGACAAAGGGGATTCAATGTGTAATGCTTAGAACTTCTAAAAGTTCAGTGTTGCAACTTTGATCATTAAGAGGGGAAGTATAATGGTTTTGGGTCCATCACTACCCTCAGCTCTCTTGTATAGCCTCTTTGGAGCAGAGAATTTTTTTTTTTCATTTCTGCTATGGGTCTGTTTATTTGGCAATAAGTTTTTAAATATTTCAGATTTTTTTTTCTTTGTATGCAAAAATTGTTTTATTTTTATCCATATACAAAAAATGTAACACAACTAAAAAAACACTTTTTTTCCTAATTTGATCAGTATTAGTTAAAAAACAACAACACCATGTTATTGTGGATAAAAAAGTATGCATTTTATTTTTTAAATTGTCCTGTTTTAAAAGAAACCCAAGTTAGGTGTCGGGTACAATGCATTGCAAAATAATTTATAAATGAATAAAAATACATGTATTTTTAAATTTTGCACTTCTTTTAAATGCAAAAATAATAATTTTTCTTTTACTGATATGAGCATTCTTCCCACTGATCACCAATGTAAAGAGCATTCTTCCCATTGATCACCAATGTAAGGAACATTCTTCCCACTGATCACCAATGAAGGAGCATTCTTCCCACTGACCACCAATGTAAGGAGCATTCTTCCCACTGACCACCAATGTAAGGAACATTCTTCCCAAATTTTCTTTATTAAAAGTCTTGCAATCATTAAACATAAAATCATATACAGAATATAAAAAAATAAATAATTATATACATATTTATACAATAAAGAAAATAAATATAGCAAAATCTGCTGTCAGAAAAAAGATGGCTTTATAGCAAATATCATAAATGAAAATGTCGGTACCGGGGAAAATAAATCTTACAAAGACTCATATCACTACACCAGATATCAAACCTGCGAGGTCAAGAAACAACCCCGCCCACATTATGCATGCAGCCCTTCTTCAAAAAGAAGATCTTAACCAACAAAAACTAAGGTAGTGAAAAGAACAGCATAAGAAAAGAGCCCTTCACCCAGAGATGGACAGTTCAGCAAAGGAAGGTCTGATATTCTTCCATGCCCTTATCCAGACCACCCGAGACTTCCTGCCCTTCTCAAGACCCCGAATTTTCCTAACCTCACCCAGAATATCGTGCACCACCACCTCAACAGGTATGACTTTCTTTCGTAGCGTAATCTGACACTGTGCATTTCACGTGAAGTAACAAACAACCATACTAACTAAAAAAAGTGTATGCAAATCAAAGTCCCAACGAGCTGGGAATGCCCCGTACACCCACTCTGCATAACTCATGCAATAGAGAAAGGGGATGCCCAGAACCCTCCCCACCCTTTTATAAACCTGTATGTTAAAGGGACAATGGAGCAGAAAGTGGTCCATAGACTCCACTTTACCAACAAACTACACTTTAGGACAATCCAGATCATCCACAGGGCTGTGCTTTAGGTTCCCTCTCCCATAAAGCCTTCCATGGAAAGCGAGCCAGACTTGATCCCTAAACTTCAAAGGGATTCTCTCCAAATTAATTAAAATCAATCCCTCCCTCATTACTGAGCCTGGGCAATCCTTTAAGGCCAGTGACACACTGAAAGCAGAAACCAAAATCCTCTGCCCCAGCAGCTTCCTGGGAAGGGACCTGATATCTTCCATTGTCACCTGCCACTGCCGAAGTATTTTCAGACACGGGGCAACATAAGCCGGGAGGTTGCCTTGTCAGATCTCAGGCTTATCACTGGCCCGCCCTCTTCCCAGCAATGCAGAAAAGGCTTAAACCAAGACTGAAAAATGCCCACCCATCCCAGCAGGGTTTTTGCTAACATATTACCAAGATTGTACCTTAAAAAGAGCAAAGAAAAGAAAACTATTGGGTTGACCATTCCTAGGCCACCCTTCTACCTGGACAAGTAAGTTATATTGCGTTTGATCAGGTTCAGCCTATTTCCCCGAACAGTTGGAAAAAAACAGCTGTAGACCCTTGCATAGAGAGATACCGGCAAGATACAGATGAAGCTGACATATAAAAAGGTAAGTTTTAATCAAGTCAATCCTCTCCCTCAAGGAGAGCCTCCATCTCTTCCAGCTTGCTACTTTGGCATTGGCATCCACCAACCTGCTTTCCAATTTCGATGACCATAGTCACCAGGACCAAACTTGATACCCAACACTTTAATTTCCTGCTGGGGCTCCGGGAAGGCATTCGGAAGTTCGAAGCTTTCACCCTCCTCACCCATCCAAAAAACTTCACTCTTTTTATGGTTGACTTTAGAGCCTCCGTGTACTTCTCTATCACAGAGAACACCTCCTGTGCCTCCTCAGTCCCAGAGATAATAACAGACACATCATCAGCATAGGCCACGACCTTCAAAGGTGGTGCACCAGCAATGCCGAGAGGCACCCCGCACAATGATGCACCTTCTAGCCTTCTTACAAAGGGTTCGATTATGAAAGCATATAACAGGGGGCTCGAAGGACATCCCTGGTGCACACCAGAGCCAACCTCAAAAGGCCGTCCAACCCAACCATTAACAAGTGGGAAGCTATTCTATATGTCTTCAGCCAATCTATAAACCTCTCCTGTAGGCTGTATCTACCAAGTAGAAACCACAGATATTCATGATTCACTCGATCAAATGCCTGATTTGCCTGATCAAATGCCAGCAAATACTTTCTCCATCCAGCAGCCCTACATCGCTCCAAAGCCTCTCGGACAGCCAAAATTGTTGAAAAGGTACTTCTACCTTGGACCGAACAGTGCTGATGGCTGAACAACAAATCGCCTGCTACTGATGACAAGCGTCAAAAAATAATCTTTGCCAAGATCTATCAACATTGAGAAGACTGATGGGGCACCAGTTCTCAATCATTGAAGGGTCTTTACGTTTTGACAGAAGAATAACAGCAGATTGGCTCATGGAGGGAGGGAGCGAACCCTTTAGACAGCTGTTCAAAAACTCCGCTAAAAAGAGAGCCAGCATGGACCTACAACACTTGTAAATTTCAGCTGTCAATCCATCTGACCCAGGCGATTTTTTGGTAGCCAGCTTGTCTATAGCACAAACTACCTTATCCGCTGAAATTGGTTCTGTCAAATTCATCAAAATCAATGTACCATTTCCCAATCCTGGAGTAGAATACAGAAAGCTTTCCATCTTGTCCCGGCTAAGGTCCTTTCTTCCCATGAGTTCTGCATAATATGTCCCAAAGATCTCCAAGATCCCTGATCTGGACTTCACCAGAGAACCTGTACTGTCTTTCAGGCCAATGACCGTCTTAACTGCTATGCCTTGCTTACAGTTCTGGTAAGGATCAGGCGAGTGATATTTCCCATAATCCCTCTCCAGAACCAAGGAGGCACGCCAGTTGTCTTGACATTTTCTAAGAAGAAGCTTCACTTTAGAGATCTTCCCTGGATCTCTTCCATCTGAGACAAGACGACCAAACTTCCTCGGCAAATGCTGATAGGCAATATACATGCCAAGCTGCTTCTTCTTACTTTTGGCCTTGAAAAGTTCAATCGCCCTTTGTTTCACAAGCTTCCACCACTTACTGCTGCAAAAGTCCAGAATAGAAACCTGTGCCTGAAAAAAAATCTTCAAAGGATTGTCTTACCTCTACATCTTCCAGGAGAGCCGAATTCAGATTCTAGACACCCCTTCCCCTGGGTGGAGTGTCTGAGACATTCAGAGTCACAGACAGCATACAGTGGTCAGATTCCACCACCTTCAACTCAGGAGCTGAGAAAGTAGAGTTCTCCTTTAAAAAAAAACTGTCTATCCTGCTCTGACTATTCCCTCTCTGAAATGTGAAACCCGTGCTGCCAGGGCAGTGCTTAATGTGCACATCTACCAGGCCTGCCTGTCTAACCAAATCTCTGAGAAAAATGCTATCATAACCCAGCCGGTCTATGGAGCCTCTCCTGTTTTCAAGCCTAATTATGGTGTTAAAGTCACCTCCAAAGACAACCTGCTGGGACGTAAAAATGAAGGGCTTGATCTTTGTGAGGAGGCATTTCATGCCCCATTTTGACTGCAGTCCATAAATATTGATCAGGCACAGGTCCTGCCCCCAACAGAGATGTCTAAGACCATGCATCTCCCCATTTCTACCTCAATTACCCGCCGGCACGTTACCATATCCGCTGCAAGGTTCAGCCGCAAGAGACCAAAAGGAGGGACCGCATCTCCATTCCTTTTGCTAGATAGACATCGGCCAATGTATTGAGCCAGGTCTCTTGTAAAAATAAAATCTCAGCATCAAACTCACTGAGCAAAAATAAGGCCATATCACGAGCTCTTGCAGATTTAACGCTGGTGACATTAAAAGTCATCACCTTTACTGGAGCGGGAACGGCCATCAGGATGATTGGGGTAGTCGTTTCTTAACCTCTACCACACTCTCATCACCTGAAACAGATCTCTTCAGAGTATGCAACTCCCCCTCATCCATAGATGATAGAGAAATGGATATATCAGACACCATCTCATCACCTGACAAAACTGAATAGGTGTTGCCAAGAGGGACCCCTCCTGGGTCTGATTCTGAAGAAGAAAGGACAGCTCTTCTCATCTTCCTCTTCTGCTTTTTCTTCCCCTTAACGCTCTCCCACCCCTCATCAGCTGAGTCCCCTTCAGCAGGAGGTGAGACATGGAACGTGGACACCCCTCCCTGAGCCCCATCAGCTCCACTCCATCCAGCAACCGCACACTCTCCTGACCACGTTTGTGCTGTTGTGGGATAGGTACCGGAGGTGGAATAGACCGAGAGGGAAGTTCTGCTAAACCCACCCTCCCAGCAGCTTCCGATAGTCTGGAGGATCTACGTACAGTAGGATTAGGAACAGGAGGGACAGACAGGGATGACATTACTGGGGGAAACAGAATCTGACATAACAGACTGAACAGACACAGGAGGGAACACAAGGGTTTCCACCCTAGCATCAGTTTCCTCATCTTCTTTATCCAGCCTCTGCAGCTTAGCCTCCAATCCCAGCAGGTTGTGTAGTGCCTCTGGGCACTGACTATAAGGATGACCCGGCTGTTGGTACAAATTGCACCGAATCTGGGTGCATTCTTTGGCCAAATGGCCTAAATCCTGGCACAGTGAGCACTTCTTGTTGGTGCAGGATCATGCAAAGTGGTCTTTCTCTCCTCAGTTATTACAAACCTTAGGCTGACCCTGATAGAAAATGGTCAGCCTATCCTGCCCCAGAAAAGCTGAGCAATGCAGGTGCTGAACCACGTTGCCCAGCACCCTCAATTGCAGCGACACTGTCCAGGCCCCTGTCTATATCCCCTGTTCATCCAGGACCTTCCGCAGTGGGGTGAGGACCTCGCCATATCGGCCACACTACCAAATCAGCCTGCCTTGAAACCACCTTTGCCATCAAACCTTTCCACTGCTGAAGGACTCTGCACTCCCTATACCTCTACAAAAAAAGATCCAGACCTTCAGATTTTATAAACGATAAATCATATTCATAGCTGCCAAGTGGGCAGATCAACACAAAAAACATCACAGGCTTTGAACCCCATCTCCAGAATCAACTCAGCCACCCTCTCCCTTACTGGTGGGCTTCCCTCCCCCTCCCACCTCAACTGCACAACATTCCTCCTCCTGTACCCACCAACCATCCCACCCCCAAACCTCCCCAAATTGTGACCATTACCATTTCCAACACTCCCTCCACCCCCCTTGGTGCGACTCCCCAAAACAGAAGCATAGCTCCCCACATTCCTCCCAGCATCTGAAACATTTGTGTATCTGGGAGCGTCTGGTGCAACTCTAGCAGATACCGATTGTACAGATTCAGGATTGGATGGTGAATCCTCTCTCTGCTGAGCAGGGGGAGAAATGTGATTTTTACGCTTGTCAGTAACATTAACCCCTTCACCACCGCCCACCACCAACACATCCATTGGTTTACCAGTCTCAACAGTCATATTACTTGCTGGCACATATAGACTTCACAGCAATGTCCGCACTCACTGCTGCAACCATAGAAACTTCAGCTCCTGCTGTCATCTCCTCCTCCAGGAAAGAGCTATCAGTCCAGGAACGTATGGGTTGTTCAGAAGCAGCAACAGGTAAAACATCCCAGACATCCATGTTTGCTGTTTGCTCTCCACATGGTGCAGTGTACTGCTCCCCTCCCTCACCAGCATCAATCAGCTCTGGACCACATGGGAGTTCAGGTGCAGCAGACTCTTTACAGCCAGTGGCCATCTTGCCTGCAGAATTCCCAGAGGCACTACTGGTCTCAACAAGGAGCAGCAAAATCCATGTCCGATGTGTTCAGTGCAGATCCATCCATATCCCTCTGATGGTCTGGAAACATCTCTCTCATGGGTTTTCCCTCCATATCTGCAGAGGGTTTCTTCACAGCAGAAACTTCCACAGCAGGTTGTTTGAAGAGCTCCTTCTCTTTCTGTTTCTCAGCCGGGACACCATCCACCACAGCCGGTGGGGCAGACATGCTGGAAGCAGCCATCTTGGTGTACTGGGACTTCTCCACCATTACAGGCTTGTACCTCCTCTGTCCATCCTCAGGGACTTCTGATGGATCATCAGAGAATGTGAACTTGTCTGCTCTCAGGGGTGACTCCATCTGCTGGATGAACTTTAGGGTTCCATGCTCACTCTCAACCCCCTGGCTGATTGCCGCTGGCAATTCCACAGCCTGACATGGGGGGGGGGGAGACGCTGAGGTAGATAAAGCTGGGTCATCCATTACCTGAGGCTGGCAAATCTCCTCTCATTGTCAAACTTTTCTGCAAAGGCTCCACTTCTGGCTTTTAGCTTTTCCAGTAATAAAGATTGCTTCTTTACTTTTTTCCTCCATCTGCTGTAGTTCTGGCTTCATGGCCAATCTGTTCTTACTCCAGGACTGGAAGTATTTAGCTCTGAAGGATTTGTGTTCAGCCTTCAAAACTTTAAGTTTTTCCTCAGCTCTTCTAATCGCCAAGAATTGATCAATAATCCTTTATCTGTACACATCCACATTCTCACCAGGGCCTGGACCCACAGTCAGGTCCTCCACTTCCTCCTCCTTCTCATTAGGCCCGGTGTCATCAGGGGTGTCATTCTTACCACTGACCACCAATGAAAAGAGCATTCTTCCCACTGGTCACCAATGTAAGAGACATTCTTCCCACTGACCACCAATGTAAGGAACATTCTTCTCACTAATCACCAATGTAAGGAGCATTCTTCCCACTGATCACCAATGTAAGGGACATTCTTCCCACTGATCCCCAATGAAAGGAGCATTCTTCCCACTGATCACCAATGTAAGGGACATTCTTCCCACTGACCCCCAATGTAAGGAACATTCTTCCCACTGATCACCAATGTAAGGAACATTCTTCCCACTGATCACCAATGTAAGGAGCATTCTTCCCACTAATCACCAATGTAAGGGACATTCTTCCCACTGATCACCAATGTAAGGGACATTCTTCCCACTGATCCCCAATGAAAGGAACATTCTTCCCACTGATCACCAATGTAAGGGACATTCTTCCCACTGATCACCAATGTAAGGCTCATTTTTCCGCCTGATCACCAATGTAAGAAACATTCTTCCCAAAGACCACCAATGTAAGGGACATTCTTCCCACTGACCACCAATGTAAGAAACATGGTCTTATCAATGTTTATAAACAATATTACCTTGTACAGAGGTTAGACAAAAAAATGGAAACACTGCATAATTTGCAGGTGCGAAAGTAACAACATGTTTGGTTTGAAATTGTAAGTGATGTAACATCCTTTTGCTTCCGCTGTGTGATGTGATCCCTGGCTAACAGGTGAGAAACCTCACATTCGTCATTTGCTGCACGCACTGTTAGTAATATAGAGTCGTGTCAGAGCTTACTGAGCTTCAAAGAGGGCAAATTGTTGATGTCGCTTAGCTGATGCCTCTGTGACTGAAGTTACCAATTTTGTTTGCCGTGTCGCGAGGTACAGTATCAAAGGTTATGATGGCATATGACTATCATCATTGGACTGAGATTGAGCTCTGCACTCTGTTTTGCAGCAGTTGCTTTCTTATTCCAGGTCAAAATCCTGCACAAAGGTGGTGGTGTCTGTCTCTATGTGAGAAGTGATCTCAGAGTGAGTGTGAAAGAGGACCTAGTTGATGGAGAGTGTGATGAGGCTGAAGTATTATGGGTGGAACTGCACATGGGGGTGCATACTACAAAGGTAATCATTGGAGTTTTTTTATAGGCCTCTCAGTGTTATTGAGGAGGTGGAGACTCAGCTCCTTGCACAGATTGAAAGGGCTATAAGGGTTGGGACAGTGATAATAATTGGGAATCTTAACTACCTGGAAATTGACTGGAGTAATGGTACTGCAGGAACAGTTAAAGGGCAAAAATGTATAAACCTACTACAGGACAATTTTATGGTACAGTTCATAGAGGCCCCAACTGTCCATATGTCCATATAAAATAAAATTATTATTATTATAATACAGGATTTATATAGCACCAACGGTTTGCTCAGCGCTTTACAATATAATGGGAGACAATACAGAAACAATACAGTTCAATACAAGAGGGATAGGAGGGCCCTGCTCCTTGGAGCTTACACTCTAAGAGCAACATTTGGGTAGCAGTAACCATAATATGATTTCATTTATTGTTAGCTGTAAACAGCAAGCACATACTGGAAAAATAAAAATGATCAACTTTAAGACAGCTAATTTTCCAAGGCTGAGAGCTGCTCTCCAAGACTTTGACTGGGAGGGCACTCCTCTATGACCAAGCTCCAGTGGGCATGGCAAAACGCATCAGAGGGCGTGGCCAGAGCGACAGCTGAGGCCATCTTCATACTAGATTCCATGTGCTGTTAGAGCGGCATCCTTTCCCACATCACAAAGTAACTTTGTGTCTCTCTATCTCCCGTCTGATCAATGTTTATAAACAATGTTACTTTGTATCTCTATCTCCCATCTGATCAATGTTTATAAACAATGTTACTTTTTATCTCTCTATCTTTTGTCTGATCAATGTTTATAAACGGTTACTTTGAATCTCTCTATCTCCCGTCTGATCGATATTTATAAACAATGTTACTTTGTATCTCTCTATCTCCCATCTGATCAATGTTTATAAACAATGTTACTTTGTATCTCTCTATCTCCCATCTGATCAATGTTTATAAACAATATTACTTTGTGTCTCTCTATCTCCTGTCTGATCGACGTTTATAAACAATGTTACTTTGTATCTCTCTATCTCCCGTCTGATCGACGTTTATAAACAATGTTACTTTGTATCTCTCTATCTCCCGTCTGATCGATGTTTATAAACAATGTTACTTTGTATCTCTCTATCTCTGGTCTGATTAATGTTTATAAACAATGTTACTTTGTATCTCTCTATCTCTCAACTTAACAATGTTTATAAACAATGTTACTTTGTATTTCTTTATCTCTGATCAATGTTTATAAACACTGTGCCAGATGGTGCATTATTTTTACAGTAGCAGATTCTACAGCTGCTATTTTTTACACAGCAACCCCTGGCCGTAAATTGCCAGCAAGTGCAATGGAGGTAGAACAGCAAAAGAACAGAATGTACTTTCACATATTCCTAATAGAAACCTGCCAGAAGATAGTAGACAGATACCTATTTCATCTCCACTAACTAGCACATTTGTGGTGAGAGCAGCAGCAGACGCCTTATTACTGTGCTAAAGGCTTTCCTTCTAATCTACTGTAAATAGAATAGGGTATAGCTAGCATGAAATGAAGGGCAGTTAGGATTCAAGTAGAGCTGTAGCCAAATTAAAAAAAGACGTATACTGTATATGCTGTGGTCTGTCAATAGAATCAACACAGCAGATTTTTTTCCCCCAAAGTCGATCCTTTACTATGGATTTATTACCTACCAGCAGATTCTTTGATTTTCCACTTTCTTTACTAAGATGACAACGTGTTTGTTCTGCAGTGAGAATAATTGCAGAGTTGTCACCCTGTGCATGAGGTGGTCTTAAAGTATAACTAAAGGCGAAATTTTCCTTTTTTTAGTTTTGTATAGAGTGCAGAGGAATTAGACGTTTTGAACGCTTGTCGGTTTTTATTGCTGTCTGTGCCCCTGTTAGGGAGATTCACCCTCTCTCTTTGTCCTGTTTGCCATTATAATTATTATACAGGATTTATATAGCTCCAACAGTTTGCACAGCGCTTTACAATATAAGGGAGACAGTACAATTACAATACATTTCAGTACAGAAGGAATAGGAGGGCCCGGCTCATGGAGCATTATTAATGAAAGCAAAAGAAAATCAAACATTCTAGGTTGCCCCAGAAAAGAAATAGAGGGGAAATGTTCCAATGGGGACCCTAGTTCTTGTGACCTGGGGTTCCCCAAGGAACTCCCTACATTTGCAGGGATTTCCTCTCACTTTCTTTTTGGTTATGGGACAGGAAGTGAAGGAAAATCTTTACAATGGGACACAGATGGTGAAAAAAAATCTGACAGGGGTTATAACCTTGCTCTATCTAAAATAGAAAAAATGTTTTGCCTATAGTTGTACTTTAAGCTGACCACAGAAGGAACACCATCCATCCATGTATCTATGTTTTATTTTGCTGAGAAATCACTTTGAAAAAAAAAAAAACCCTAGCATTTCTGGCTGCGGCCATCTTAATTAAGGGCACATAATTCATGTAGAATTCACTTTTATTAACCACATGCCGCCCAGCCACTGTAGAAATACGGCGGCAGGGCGGCATGGCTGGGCAAAACCACGTTTTAAAACGTTTGTTTTTAAAAGAGGTAGGGGGCGCCAGCGAGGCGTGCCGCCACCCTACCTGTCCCGCCGATCACAGCTGCGGATGTCAGTCGCCGGGTCACAGCCGGTCCTTACCGGCTATGTCCCGGTGATCGGCGGCAATCGCTGACAGAGAGCACAGCTGCAGTATCTGTGCTTTCTGTCAGTTCCCTGACAGCTACAGGACACGCTGATCGGGACAGAAGAGTTTCTCTGTCCCGATCAGCAGTGTTCCCTGCAGTACACACCCCCGCCCCCTAGTAAAACACTCCCCTCACACAGTTAACCCTTTCCCTGAATAATAAACTTAACCCCTTCCTCCCCAGTGCCATTATTACAGTGTCAGTGTTTTTGTTTTTGCACTGATCACTGTATTGGTGTCACTGGGGATGTCAGTGACCCCAATCAGTACCCCCCAATGTCAGAATGTCTGCCGCAGTCCCGCCATAAGTCGCTGATCGCTGCCATAAGTCACTGATCGCCGCCATAAGTCGCTGATCACCGCCATTATTAGTATAAAAAAAACTAAAAATCCCAGTATCTTCCCCGCCATTTGTAAACGCTATAACTTTCACGTAAACCAATTAATTTACACGTATTGGGTTTTTTGTTTAGCAAAGACATGTCACAGAATACATTTTGGCAGAAATTTATGACTAAATTTGATTTTTAATTTTTTTTTACTGGACATGTTTTATAGCAAAAAGTCCAAAATATTGTTTTTTTTCCTCAAAATTGTCAGCCTTTTTTTTATAGCGCAAAAAATAAAAACCGCACAGGCGATCAAATACCTGTATTGGGTTTTAAACCCCTGTTTTTAACGCATACTGTTAGACAGGTTAATTTGGTTGTTAGCAAGCTGGCTGGCGAGTTGACTTTCAAACCCTTTTTTTATTTTTCCTTTATTACTGACATGTAGAATACACTTCCTGGAATCCATCTGCCCTTAGCTCGGGCATGCAGGCAGTGGGGTGTGCTTAGCTGAGAAATCCCCCTCCTCCCTTCCTGAAGACTCCTGGGATGTATGACATTATTTGCCTAGGCCAGAAATCAGGAAGTAACTTAAGGAATATAAAAAAAATGTTTGAAACGTATATATAAACGTAATGTAAATATAATATACTTTCCTATCGTTTTACTAATCCTAGCAGCATAAGGATTCAAAATATTCAGTATTGATTTGGAGAGAGAAGTTCCGCTTTATTAAGCACATTCCATTCCATCGCAATCTAATCCCGTCAGGTTTCTGCAGTAAACAAGCATCTGAGCAGCTGCTATAGGCAATATAAACACTTGTGATCATTAAATAGAATATTTATACAGATCTTTACGTCAGACTGTGGAGGAACGAAGGGCAGGGGGATTTGTCCAAAAGAGGGGTGGTCCCTTGAAAACAGGGAAAGCTGTAAGCTATGTCTAAAATCCACTTCCTTTGGAGAAAGCTGTTGCTTATTATTAAAAACAAAAACATAAAAACAAACAAAAAACAACAATTAACTGTATGTTGACTGCAACCAGATGTTCGACTTCCTCTTGTTGCTTTAATCTGCTTCTTCGGTGACTGTCAGGAGAACAGCGCAGCGCGGCAACAGAACTGTATTTAGACATGACGCTGCACTAGGCAGATGTGAATAATGATGCCCTTCACTTCTTATCTCTGGCTGTTTTATGTGATTACTGCAACAGGCATACAAAAAAACATGGTCACATGATCCCGAGAGCTACACAGGGTATAATCTCCTTTCGCTTTCCACATCCCCCCATCAACATACTAATGACATTTTTAAATAAAAGCTCTAATTTTTATTGCATACCTTATTTTTAGACCTAGTGATGTCATCACTAGGTCTATGTGTTTCACTAGGTAATGCAGGCAGATCATGGCTAGTGGGAGGGGCCGGCTGTCACGGTCGCCTGTTCGCCACCCTCAACACGAGACAATCGCACGACCGCGACCAACAATAATATGTCACGCCCGCGGCGACAGACCCCAGACCTTCTCACCTGTCAGGGCTCCCAGGTATGACCAGAGGTGTGTGACTGAAGCAGGGAAACGCAGACCTCAGATATGTTATAAACAATATAATTTATTAACACTAACAGTACAAACATAAATGCAGTGCAATACTAAAACATAATACGGTGCAAACAAACCAAACCAAACCACCCACAGATAACAGTATATACAAGCAAGCGTCGTCAGGCAGGCCGGGTCAATATCAATTGGGCAGGTAGGTACAGGGGGAGCAAGCGGAGAATGGTCGGGGTCACAGGCCAGGTTCAGCAGGTAGCAAGCAGCATAGTACAGAGGGTCAGGCAGAGGGATGGTCAGGGTCACAAGCCAGGATCAGAGCAGGAGAAGTCAGCAAAGGAACAGAAACAGGATGCAGGACAGATACAGGGCCCAGGACAAACACAACACCAAGGCAGAGTCTGTGGGTCTGGCCATCCCTTAAATACCCCAGCATCATCAGTTCCAGGTGTTAGCTGGCTGAAAGGTTGAGTCTCTGATTGCTGGGAGCACCCGCTGGCCAGCCCTGGTACTGCAGATCAAAAGGCAGGTGAGTCCCACCATTGCTGGCCAGTCCATTCCTAACAGTACCCCCCCCTCAAGGAGCGGCCTCAGGACGCTCCAAACAGTCCTAGCTGGGCAAAATGTTCCACCGCCCGGGTCTGGCAACTGGCGGGATATCAAAGACTGGCACACCGGGCAGGACTCCGGGCAGCGGCACACCGGGCTGGACTCCGGGCAGAGGCACATCGAGCAGAGGCACACCGGGCAGAGGCACACCGGGCAGAGGCACATCGGGCAGAGGCACATCGGGCAGGACTCCGGGCAGAGGCACATCGGGCAGGACTCCGGGCAGAGGCACACCGGGCAGAGGCACATCAGGCAGGACTCCGGGCAGAGGCACATCGGGCAGGACTCCGGGCAGAGGCACATCGGGCAGGACTCCGGGCAGAGGCACATCGGGCAGGACTCCGGGCAGAGGCACATCGGGCAGGACTCCGGGCAGAGGCACATCGGGCAGGACTCCGGGCAGAGGCACATCGGGCAGGACTCCGGGCAGAGGCACATCGGGCAGGACTCCGGGCAGAGGCACATCGGATTACCAGGCGAAGCAGCAGGCAGCGGGCCACCAGGCGGAGCAGCAGGCACCGGGCCCCCGGGCGGATCGGCAGGCACCGGGCCCCCGGGCGGGGCGGCAGGCACCGGGCCCCCGGGCGGGGCGACAGGCACCGGGCCCCCAGGCGGGGCGACGGGCATCGGGCCCCCAAGCGGGGCGACGGGCATCGGGCCCCCAGGCGGGGCGACGGGCATCGGGCCCCCAGGCGGGGCGACGGGCATCGTGCCCCCAGGCGGGGCGACGGGCATCGTGCCCCCAGGCGGGGCGACAGGCATCGTGCCCCCAGGCGGGGCGACAGGCATCGTGCCCCCAGGCGGAGCGGCGGGCGCCGGACCCCCAGGAGGAGCGACAGGTCTCGGGCCCTCAGGCGGAGCGGCGGGCGCCGGACCCCCAGGTGGAGCGACAGGTCTCGGGCCCTCAGGCGGAGCGGCAGGCGCCGGACCCCCAGGCGGAGCGACAGGTCTCGGGCCCTCAGGCGGAGCGGCGGGCGCCGGACCCCCAGGCGGAGCGACAGGTCTCGGGCCCTCAGGCGGAGCGGCGGGCGCCGGACCCCCAGGCGGAGCGACAGGTCTCGGGCCCTCAGGCGGAGCGGCGGGCGCCGGACCCCCAGGAGGAGCGACAGGTCTCGGGCCCTCAGGCGGAGCGGCGGGCGCCGGACCCCCAGATGGAGCGACAGGTCTCGGGCCCTCAGGCGGAGCGGCGGGCGCCGGACCCCCAGGTGGAGCGACAGGTCTCGGGCCCTCAGGCGGAGCGGCGGGCGCCGGACCCCCAGGAGGAGCGACAGGTCTCGGGCCCTCAAGCGGAGTGGCAGGTGCCGGACCCCCAGGCGGAGCGACAGGTCTCGGGCCCTCAGGCGGAGCGACAGGTCTCGGGCCCCCAGGCGGGGCGGCGGGCGCCGGATCCCCAGGCGGAGCGGCGGGCGCTGGACCCCCAAGCGGAGCAACAGGTCTCGGGCCCCCAGGCGGAGCGGCGGGCACCGAGACACCAGGCACGACAGTGGGCTCCGAGTCAACTGGTATGACCGCAGGCACTGGGTCAGACATTGGATGGTCTGGCTGGACAGCGGGCATCGGGTCACCAGGCATCAGGTCATTTGGCTCGACAGCGGGCACCGCGTCATCTGGCAAGGCAGTGGGCTCCGAGTCAACTGGTATGACCGCGGGCACTGGGTCAGACATTGGATCGTCTGACCGGACAGCGGGCATCGGGTCACCAGGCATCAAGTCATTTGGCTCGACAGCGAGCACCGCGTCATCTGGCAAGGCAGTGGGCTCCGAGTCAACTGGCATGACCGCGGGCACCGGGGCAGACATTGAATCGTCTGGCTGGACAGCGGGCATCGGGTCACCAGGCATCAGGTCATTTGGCTCGACCGCGGGCACCGCGTCATCTGGCAAGGCAGTGGGCTCCGAGTCAACTGGTATGACCGCGGGCACTGGGTCAGACATTGGATCGTCTGACTGGACAGCGGGCATCGGGTCACCAGGCATCAGGTCATTTGGCTCGACAGCGGGCACCGCGTCATCTGGCAAGGCAGTGGTCTCCGAGTCAACAGGCACGACAGTGGGCACCGGGTCATCAGGTACCGGATTGTCTGGCTCGACAGCGGGCATCGGGTCATCAGGTATGACACCGGACACTAGGTCACCAGGCATCAGGTCATTTGGCTTGCCAGCGGGCACCGCGTCATCTGGCAAGGCAGTGGGCACCGAGTCACCAGGTACGACAGCGGGCTCTGAGTCAATTGGCACGACAGCGGGCACCGGATCAGGTACCGGATCATCTGGATCAACAGCGGGCATCGAGTCAACTGGCCTAATAGGATCGTCAGGCTGGATCAGTTCATCATGCTGGGTAGAGGCATCAGGCCGAGTAGAGGCATCAGGCCGAGTAGAGGCTTCAGGCCGAAGAGAGGTATCAGGCCGAGTACAGGCATCAGGCCGAGTACAGGCATCAGGCCGAGTACAGGCATCAGGCCGAGTACAGGCATCAGGTCGCGTAGAGGCATCAGGCCGAGTACAGGCATCAGGCCGAGTACAGGCATCAGGCCGAGTACAGGCATCAGGCCGAGGAGAGGCTTCAGGCCGCGTAGAGGCTTCAGGCCGAGGAGAGGCATCAGGCCGAGTACAGGCATCAGGCCGAGTACAGGCATCAGGCCGAGTAGAGGCTTCAGGCCGCGTAGAGGCATCAGGCCGAGTAGAGGCTTCAGGCCGCGTAGAGGCATCAGGCTGCGTACAGGCATCAGTCTGAACCACGGAAGGCAGGCTCACCGGTTTGGATACTGGCAGGATGGTATTGGTTGGAAAGAATTTTCGCTTTTTTCTGGTTTTAACTACTGGAGCACTGCAAGTAAACGCAGGTCTGCAAACGAATGGAGCAGCTGGAGACAGAGAAGAACTGGAGGATGGAACAGGAGAGGGAGCAGTTGCTACAGAGGGCTTTTTTACAGGGTTAAAGGCAGGATAGGTGCAGCGAGTGGGAACAGGGTACTGACATGCGGTAGATAGCCAAGTATACTGGGCTGTAACTGGAGGAGCTGGTGGGAATACAGGAGTAGAGTTAGAAGCAGGACTGGGTCTTTGTAAGCTGACTGAGGCTGGGTGCAACAAATCTGTCCATGTCTGCAGTATGGGTTGAACAAAGCTGAGCTTACACAAAGTCTGTCTGGTCAATGACTGCACTGCGTTTATACAATCTCTCAGTGTCTGTGGTGAACATGTGGAATAACGCTCCAGAAAGTAACCCACATCATCCTCTAATAACCACACCAGGGACTCTACCTGGTCTGCACTAAATGGTGGCAAAAATTCATCCCTGCATTCGGGGGAACCAGATGAAACCAACTCAGCACAAACCTCAATCAATGGCTGCACCTCAGAGAACACTGTGCCCTGATCTACTAGAACATGAGCGAGCCGTATACATTCTAGCAATTCATCCCGGGTATACTCCTTCAGAGTTTGATAAGCATACTCCCTGTCATCAAACACTAGCAGATATAAATACTCAACCTCCTCAAGATCCATCCTTCCCATCAACAAGCCAAGATGGCTTCCCTGTGCAGCCACTTCTGGTCAGGATTGGCCTTGGTGTAATGTCAGGGCTCCCAGGTATGACCAGAGGTGTGTGACTGAAGCAGGGAAACGCAGACCTCAGATATGTTATAAACAATATAATTTATTAACACTAACAGTACAAACATAAACGCAGTGCAATACTAAAACATAATACGGTGCAAACAAACCAAACCAAACCACCCACAGATAACAGTATATACAAGCAAGCGTCGTCAGGCAGGCCGGGTCAATATCAATTGGGCAGGTAGGTACAGGGGGAGCAAGCGGAGAATGGTCGGGGTCACAGGCCAGGTTCAGCAGGTAGCAAGCAGCATAGTACAGAGGGTCAGGCAGAGGGATGGTCAGGGTCACAAGCCAGGATCAGAGCAGGAGAAGTCAGCAAAGGAACAGAAACAGGATGCAGGACAGATACAGGGCCCAGGACAAACACAACACCAAGGCAGAGTCTGTGGGTCTGGCCATCCCTTAAATACCCCAGCATCATCAGTTCCAGGTGTTAGCTGGCTGAAAGGTTGAGTCTCTGATTGCTGGGAGCACCCGCTGGCCAGCCCTGGTACTGCAGATCAAAAGGCAGGTGAGTCCCACCATTGCTGGCCAGTCCATTCCTAACATCACCAAACTCGTGACCAAAGGACCGGCCGATCTAAAACCGCGGTGTGATGCGCACAACAAGGCCACACTCAGCTGCGCCCTGCACGATTGTCCAGCTAATGGAACGCAATTGACGCACCGGCAGCCTGAATGCGCTTGTTACTGGGTCGGGTTAATTACGCAACTAACCCTTCACTGCCACCACCCCTTTTTGTACAGAGAAAGGGGAAACTCTCTTTATCAAATATACATTGTAATGGTTGGAAAGTTGCCTGTCCAATACGGTCACTGCAGGCCGATTGGGCAGAGGATTAAACAAACACAGTAGCGTCTCTTCAAAAGGCAGGAATTCGTGAATTGCAAGTAAGTGCTTAGAAACAGTTTAACACTTTCAGAAAGAAAGATTTATTACTAAAAGAGTCAAACAGGTGCAATAAAATATTTACAGAAAAAGATGTAACTAAGATATATATTTATATATAGATAAAGACCCACAACACAGCAAAGAGATAATAGGAAGGAAGTTAAAGGGTTAAGTTACTTGCCAATACGCCTTGGTTTGTAAGCAGATCCAAGTTGCAGAGCGGAAAGGGTCTTTGATCTCCTGCTGTTACGATGTTAAGATCAGGAGATGTGTTTTGCTTAAGCTTTAGGCTTGCCAGCCTGTCTTTTTAAAAATCCCCCTGCAAGGGGGGTGGCTCTGAATACTGGCCACTACGCTGTTTTGGGAGGGGTCAGTCGGGCGAACTCTGAATTAGAACCAACATCTGTCCTAATCCATGACATGAAACATAGGGGAAAAAACCTGACTTGCGGAATGTTCATTTCATTTCTGTCATCTTTAACTGTTAGGTTTTGTGAGGTTACAATCTCTTTCAATTCCTGGGAGAAACTGCCTTATCTGTTTTATGATGGGTGAGCCTACACAAGTTTTTTGGGTCAGTGCTTCCCAATGCTCTGATGAGCTGGCCTTATCATGACTTAGGTGAGGAAGGCTACACTTTCGCAGACTGCTCGGCACCGGACTAAGGATGCCTTAACCTGCGGCTGACCCAGACCATCTGTCACTGTGCCTCTCAGGAAGGGAGGGGGTAGGGAATGAAGGACCGAGGAATACCTCCAATAGAAAAGGGGAACTCCGCGTCCAACTCTGATGAGCCAGTTTGCTACACCGGCGTGGTGCTGTACATAGCTTCCTGAAAACATCACAGCACTCTGCCTCAGCAAAAATAGAGATAATCCTCCTGCGCTTAAAACCCTGCCTTAGCATTCCTCTCAAGATCCCTCATCCCTTATATAAGCAGTGGGAGGAGTTATGCAAGTATCTAACCGCCTTGATGGGTGAATGCCAGTAGGGAGGAGTGGGTGTTCCCAAGCAGGTTGAATTTGCCTAACATGCTGAGCCTGCATGATTGAAAAAACTAAAAATCCAATGAATGAAAGAGGCGGGCCAGAGACAGGCTGGAGAGGAAAGGGCTAGACTCAGGGGTGTCAAACTGTGGCCCTCCAGCTGTTGCGGAACTACAAATCCCATGAGGCATTGCAAGGCTAACAATTACAGGCATGACTCCCAAAGGCAGAGGCATGATGGGACTTGTAATTTCTTGACAGCTGGAGGGCCATAGTTTGACACCCCTGGGCTAGAGGATGGGGGATATCCTCCAGCTAGGAAATAAGGTGAGCTCTATGTGACTTGCTTTAGCTTCTAATGAACATTTTGAGAAGCTCAGAGTGTGCAGTGACATCAGAGTAAGCCATTTTGGTCCAGGAGAGGAGCCGGTACAACTGTGCAAGAGTAAAGGGAAGGCTGGAGTTTAGATTTAACACTGACTACTGGAAATGCATGTATAAAACATGGTCTTAAAAGTAAAAAAAATGCTATTTAATAATCCTGAGATCATGCTACATAAGTCTTCTTTTTTAATTACAATAATTGCATTTTTCTCTGAACTGAAATAACACCCCCCTATATATACAGTAAAAGGAGAAGAGGGGTAGTGTTGTGTAGTCCTGTCCTAGGGTGACAACACTGCTCCCCTGATCACAGAGCAGTGAGTAACTGTTGTTGTCACCCTAGGACAGAAAAAGTGTTATTGGCAGGATCAGCCAAAAAAAATGCCTGAAAAAAGAAAACTAATGCAGGGCCCACATATAAGGATCATGCGATCATGAGCCTGGTGGCGGAACACCAGGACCTGGTCACAAGTGCAACCCTTGCGATCCTGGTAGTTCCACCACTGGTATCAGTAATTTTTTAGTTTTATTTTTTATTATTTTTTACTTCATTTTACAATTTTATTTTTTATTATTTTTTTTATTTTTTTAGGAGCCACATTGGGGGGCCTTGATGAGATATCAGGGGTCTAAACAGAACTCTGATGTTTCACCTTTGATACAGAGAAAGGAGATTGCGGATACAGCCCTCAATCTCCATCCCTGCAGCACAGAATGAATGGACAGGAACAGGGGCGGACTGACCATTTGAGCACTTGGGCACTGCCCGAGGGCCTGGGGTCAGTAGGGGGCCCCAGGAAATGCCCCTAGTACCTTTTTATAGGCTTTTTTGGGTGTGCTTTGAGTGTGGGCAAGGACACAGGGGCCTCATGATCCCCTATTGCCCAGGGGCCCCATGAGTTGTCAGTCCACCCCCGAACAGGAATAACTCTCTACAGAGCTTTCCCTTCATTCACAAACTGAACCATAGGAAAGAAAGTTTACTATGCCTCAGTTATGAATGGACAAAGTCAGTGATCGGTACTGGTCACTGACTGTCCATTCAGACAAGGAGGGTCCTGGTAAATGAAATACAGTATTTACCTCCCCCTTCACCCATTTCAATCCTGGCAGATCCCTCACAGCCTGTAAGGGGGCCAGGAGAGAGCACAGGGGGACCAGGAGAGAGGACAGGGGCCCCAGGGCAGCAGAAAAAAGACAGATAGGACAGAGGAGCAGCATATAGAGAAACCTATTGATCCAGCCACTGAATGCCCGCAGGAGGAAGAGAAGGAGAAGCGGACATTCAGAGGTGGCAAGAGAGAAATGGATGGATTGTTTCCTCTATATGCCGCCCCACCACCCCTACTATCCAGGCAGCCATGGTGTGCCATATTCCAGTCTGATAAAGATGGATACCCTGCAATATGTAACATTTTTGTTGTTAAGTTTCAATAAGTTTGATTTTCATACATCTACAATGTGTCAGTGTGTTTGGGATAAGAACACAGATTTTACTGCTTCCAAGCAACAGACAGGATTGATGGAGGATGGCTCCTCAACCTCCGCTATCAATAGCTCTGTACCTGGATTGCTGCCATTATGTAACAATAAAAAAGACATTTCCAAGAAAACAGTTACCTATGTCATACTCCCGGCATTGCCTGCCCTGGCAGAGCTAGTAAAAGGCACAAAAAATGTTAGCAATGTTGGCATGGGCACAAGGTAAATGGAATGTCTTCATACAATGTGCTCCTCAGAACACAAGGCTCTGTTTTATAAGGACTGCAGGTACTAACCTGTGCCTGTCTAATGTTATCAGTGTGAAGTCCTCTACAGAAAACATAAAGAAATCCCTCAAGAAAACAAAAGAGCTTACTTATTCAAATATTCAGCAACTGACTAATTAGATAAAGAGTTAAAGGGTGTGATAATTGTTATTATTATTTTTATTATAATAATAAAGAGGTTATATAGAGCCAACAGCTTTACGAAATAGACAGTACAGTTACAATACAATTAAATACATGAAAAATCAAATGGTACTTCTTATCAGAGTTTACAATCTAAAATATGCTGATACAAAAGATAAGAACTTTGGAGGATGAGCTAGTGGAGAAAGTAAAAGTTCATTTTATTAGGTAAAGGCAAGATAGGCCCCTCTGAAAACATGTTTTTAAAGGATCGCCTAAAAGTGCAAAGAAGATAGTCAGAAAGATATGGGTAGGGAATTTTAGAGGATGGGAGAGCCTCTGGAGATGTTCTGGAAAAGGTAGGGTAAGCCTGCCTGAAAAATGGGGTGTTCAGGAACAGGGGCGGACTGACCATTTGGAAACTTGGGCACTGCCCGAGGGCCCGGGGTCAGTAGGGGGCCCCATGAGATGCCCCTGGTACCTTTTTCATAGGCTTTTTTGAGTTTGGGCAAGGACACAGGGGCCCCATGATCCCCTACTGCCTGGGGGCCCCATGAGTTGTCAGTCTGCTACTGTTCAGGAATCATCTAAACATAGACAGAGTAGAAACTAGTCAGACAGATTGGAGTAGGGATTTTCAGAGGATAGGAGAGGCTCTGGAGAAGTTCTGAAGGAGGCAAAGTAGGCCTCCCTGAAGATATGAGTTTTCAGGGATCATCTAAAGATGGACAAAGTAGAAGGTACTCGGACAGATTTTGGTACAGAGTTCTAGAAGATTGGAGAGGCTCTGGAGAAGTCCTGGAGGTGAGCGTAGGAGGAGCTCATAGTTATATAGTCTGGCTGAAAAAAGACAAACGTCCATCCAGTTCAACCAAAAAAAAAAAAAAAAGTTACAATCCTATACCCACAGTTGATCTAGAGGAAGGCAAAAAAAAAAATCCTTCCTTATCCCCCGAGAGGCAATCAGATATTCCCTGGATTAACTTTACCTATAAATCTTAGTAACCAGTTATATTCTGTGTATCCAAGAAAGAATCCAGGACTTTTTTAAAGCAATTCACTGAGCTGGCCAGAACCAACTCTTGAGGGAGTCTATTCCACATTTTCATGAATGAGTCATGAGGGAGCTAGAGAGCAGGAGGTCTTGGTAGGAGTACAGAGAACAGTTTGGTTGGTATTATGTGATGAGGATGGTGATGTAGCTGGGGGCTGAGTTATGGATGGCTTTGTAGGTTGTTGTTAGTATTTTGAATTTTCTTTGTTAGATGAGTGGAAGCCAATTAATTGATAGGCAGAGAGGGGCAGACGACACTGAACAGTTGGTAAGGTGGATGAGTCTGGTAGCAGCATTCATGATGGACTGGAGGGGGAATAGCCTATGGAAACCCAATGAGGAGGGAGTTACAGTAGTCAAGGTGAGAGATAACCAGGGAGTAAATTTGTAGCTTTGTTATGTCTTTGGTTAGGAAAGGGCATATTTTGCAGATGTTACTGAGGTTCAGGCAGCAAGATTTGGACAGTGTGGGGCCAGAAGGAAAGTTCAAAGTCCAGAATTACACCTAGCCGACTGGCATATGGGGAGAGACTTATAGTTGTTCCACTCATAGCGATAGAGAAGTCAGGGGAGGGTCACATAGGGGAGGAAATATTATGAGCTTGGTTTTGGATGGATTGAGTTGGAGGAAGTGCTGTGACATCCATACTGACATGATATGGCAACCTTTCTTAACCTCTCGGCGCTGGTGGTTCGCAAATATGCAACCTCTAGTTGGGTAGGCCTTGACACAGAGAGGCTGCATATTAGTATTCCAAATGTAAACAAACATTTGCTGAGAGTGATCCTGTGTGCTCCCGACACAGTTAACGGAAAGGTCTCAATCGCTACTTGTGATCAGGTGCTTTCCGATCAGGTGACCGCTGTGACAGCCAATCACAGTAGTCACATGGTCATAAACCCCACCCCGCCTCCTGGTATCACAAACCCCTTAAAGGCCGGAAGGTGCAGCACCAAGGGGTTATGTGGAACCCTATGATTCCTTTAGAAATTTCTAGGGGTTCCTTGAGCAGTGCAGATTAATCTCCTGCAGAGTTCTGACACTGTTATCACTTGCCAAAATGAGCAGTGTGGGACCAGTGGAACCTCTTCCATCCTGCAGGCAAATAACCACAGCAATGGTTTTTTTTATCAGTTTGTAAGGGAGCATTCTTCACATTGTTCTTCATTGTAATACAGAATCCTCTCTGACCCCCAATGAAAGGGGAATTATGGCCACAAGTGTAAAGGGACCCTTTTTCCATTAACTACCAATGTAAGGGGACCCTTCTTCACTGGTCACTAGTGTTTGGAGACCTTCTCCTGGTGAAAACCAATGTAAGAGGACACTTCTCGTCTGATCACTAATCTAAGGAGACACTTCTCTACTGACCACCAATGTAAGATGACCTTCTTCTATTGACCACCAATGTAGGGGGACATTTGTCAAAGGACTATCAGTGTAAGAAGACCTAATCTACTGACCACCAGTGTAATGGGACCTTCTCCCATTTAAGACCACTGTAAGGTGGCACTACACCTTTCTACTAGCCACCAGTGTAAAGGGACCATTCCATTGGCCACTAATGTAAGGGGACCCTTCTCCACTGGCTACCAGTGTAAGGGAACCTTTTGCTGTTGAACACCAATGTAAGAGGACACTTCTCCACTGAACACCAATGTAAGGGGACCCTTCTCCACTGACCACCAATGTAAGTGAACCTTCTTCCATTGACCACCAATGTAAAGGGACCCTTCTCCACTGACCACTTGTGTAATGGGACCTTCTCCTGTTGACCACCAATGTAAGAAGTGCTTCTCCACTGGCTGCAAATGAGAGGGGACCTTCTCCTGTTGAACATTAATGTAAGAGGATCTTCTCCACTGACCACCAATGTAAGGGAACCTTTTTCTGTTTTCCACCAATGTAAAGAGACCTTCTCCTGTTGACCATCAATGTAAGAGGTGCTTCTTCACTGATCACCAATGTAAGGGGACCTTCGTCCGTTGACCACGTAAAGAGACCTTCTTCTGTGGCCACCAATGTAAAGGGCCCTTCTCCATCAACCGATAAAGAAGGAGGTGCTTCTCCGATTGCCACCAATGTACGGGGAATCACTCCAATTTTTACTGCCAGCATTTTAGCATTATAATAAAACTGATGCAAAATTGCACCAAAATATTTCACATTTTGCAGCTTCTCTTCCCCGACAGCCCTGAAGCCTAAAATATCAGCACTACAGAACAAGAACCTAGACATGTACACACCTGAAACCTTCGAGTGATGGGGGATTGTTCAGGGATTCCTCATGCACTGTCTGGTGATGATTTAGGATGTTACTGCAGATATCCAGTGTAGTATCTGCAAAGTTTGCACTTTTTCTACCTGTTCCTTCAATGCAGCAGTAATAGGTCTTTGGGCTCTGGTTTATGTGGGTTCTGGTGCCCTGAGCAAAAGGTGTACTGATAAATGGATGTTTGATGTTCAGCCACATGTCTGTAGTGGTGTCAGTCAAAGAAAAGAAATTCATACTTTTCAAGGAAATCCTTTGACTCGAGGCACAATTACACAGGTTGCATTACAACAAAGACAAGACTATGAAGACAATGATGGATCTGAATGATATGCTGGGATTAAAGCTGACCTCCAGCCTTCTCTTCAGTCTTGCACAGTTGTACCGGCTCCTCTGCTGGACTGAAATGGCTTACTCTGATTTCACTGCACACTATGAGCTTCTCACAATGTGCATTAGAAGCTGCAGCTAGTCATAGCTCACTGGTTTTTTTTTTTTTTTAAGTCCGCAAACGTGCAACTATAACGTAAAAACCCGTAAGTGTCCGCAAAAAAGTGCAAGTGCAAGAACACACAC
This sequence comes from Staurois parvus, assembly GCF_062004578.1. Taxonomy (NCBI): domain Eukaryota; kingdom Metazoa; phylum Chordata; class Amphibia; order Anura; family Ranidae; genus Staurois; species Staurois parvus. The sequence continues at coordinate 3,079,479 of NW_028318244.1, read as the reverse complement.
ACGAAAAACGTGCACTTAGGGGTGTGTTTGTCCTACCCCCGAAAGGGTTGGATCGTTCACCCGATCCCCCGGGGCACGAAGCTCCTGACAGGGACAAGGTTCCCATTTGGTCCTCCTGGCCAAAAGGCCTGGTGGACCACCGTTCCTTATGCCCAGCCGAAGCCGGACATCCAGTACTAGGCAAGGGGGTTCTCCCGAAGAGAAAACCCCCTAGGGATCAGGGGAGGAAGGAACCGTATGGCCACACATCCTCCCCCTAGACTTCAGGTAAGGCCCGAGGACCCACACCCTCCATCCGTGAAAAACACACACATAAGAAAGCAAAAAGTGACAAAACGTGGGAGTGGTTTAAATAAATAGAATAAAATAAAAAAAGTGGTAGTCATAGCTCACTGGTGGAAGACACACATCATCATCTAGCTCTTTCCTCCCCAGTCTGACCATCCCTACCCTACCCCTTTCATTCATTACTTTTCAGTTCTTTAAATCATGGAGGTTTAGCATCACATATGGGTATAGCATAGGGCAGTCTTTATCTCATTCTGACTGACATCCACACATTAAGACATTTTGATATTTGCATAACTCCTCCCACTGCTTGCATCAGGGCTGAGGACTCTTGAGAGGAGTGCTAAGGCAGGGTGCTGGGATGTTTTCAAGAAGCTATGTACAGCACCCTACCAGCCCCTCCCACCAGCCATTATCTGCTTGCATTGCATGTAGAAGCACAGAACCCAGTGATGATGTCACTAGATCTAAAATAATGTAATTAAATCAGAAATTTTAGCTTTTTCGTAAATGTCATTAGCATGGTGATAAGAGAGGGGGAGGGGGCATGGAAGGCAAAATGTAGGCAGATTAAACCTCTTACAAGCCCACTGTTCTATCCCACCTATATGTATTTTTGCTTTGCTGTACTGAATTGCATCATGTTATGATTGTTCTCTGGTATTCTGATAAGGCATTTAGCATCTACATTTTGGTTACTTGCTGTAATTTGTTACCTCCCTCTGTCGTCCCCTCTTGTTTAGTACAGGCCGGTTCAGTCTTAGCTAGACTCTATGTTCCTTCAGTCAGTGTTAGTGCTTTGCAGAGACTTAGGAAAGTCATTGTCTTCTTACACTTCAAAACTGAAAAAAAATCTCCACTTTACTGTCATTTTAAATTTTGAAGTAATATTGCATTGGATTCAGCTCCTGTGTGTTATTAAAGAGCTAAGCTGCTTGTGGATGGTGCCAGGTTGGCAGGTGACCATATTGTCTGGACAGACTGGTTCTAAGGAGGTATGGTATGTCAATGCATAAGGCGACATTTGAAAGAGAACACCTACTATTGGAGAAAAAAAAAAAAAAATATATATATATATATACAGTGAAGGAAATAAGTATTTGATCCCATGCTGATTTTGAATGTTTGCCCACTCACAAAGAAATTATCAGTCTAAAAATCGAATGGTAGGTGTATTGTAACACTGAGAGACAGAAGAGCAACAAAAAATTCAAAAGAAATGCATGTCTAACAAATTATGCACTGATTTGCATGTTCATGAGGGAAGTAAGTATTTGATCCCCTTCACAAAACATGACTTAGTACTTGGTGGAAAATCCCTTGTTGGCAATCACAGAGGTCAGACGTTTCCTGTAGTTGGCCACCAGGTTCGCACACATCTCTGGAGGGATTTTGGCCCAATCCTCTTGGCAGATCCTCTCCAAGTTATTAAGGTTGGTGGCTGACGTTTGGCAACTCGAACTTTCAGCTCCCTCCACAGATTTTCAATCGGATTAAGGTCTGGAGACTGGCTAGGCCTCTCCAGGACCTTAATGTGCTTCTTCATGAGCCACTCCTTTGTTGCCTTGGCCGTGTGTTTTGGGTCATTGTCATGCTGGAACACCCATCCACGACCCATTTTCAATGTCCTGGCTGAGGGAAGAAGGTTCTCACTCAAGATTTGACGGTACATTGCCCCGTCCATTGTCCCTTTGATGCAGTGCAGTTGTCCTGTCCCCTTGACAGAAAAACACCCCCAAAGCAGAATGTTTCCACCACCATGTTTGACAGTTGGAATGGTGTTCTTGGGGTCACAGGCAGCATTCCTCCTCCTCCAAATACGGTGAGTTGAGTTGATGCCAGAGAGCTCGATTTTGGTCTCATCTGACCACAACACTTTCAACCAGTCCTCCTCTGCATCATTCAGATGTTCACTGGCAGACTTCAGACGGGCCTGGACATGTGCTTTCTTGAGCAGAGGGACCTTGCAGGCACTGCAGGATTTCAATCCTTGTCAGCGTAGTGTGTTATCAATTGTTTTCCTGGTGACTGTGGTCCCAGCTGCCTGGAGATCATTGACAAGATCCTCACGTGTAGTTCTGGGATGATTCTTCACTGTTCTCATGATCATTGACACTCCACGAGGTGAGATCTTGCATGGAGCACCAGACCTAGAGAGACTGACAGTTGTTTTGTGTTTCTTCCGTTTGTGAATGATTGCACCAACTGTTGTCACCTTCTCACCAAGCTGCTTGGCGATAGTTTAGTAGCCCAGTCCAGCCTTTTGTAGGTATACAATCTTGTCCCTGGCATCCTTGGACAGCTCTTTGGTCTTTGCCAGGATGGAGAGTTTGGAATCTGATTTCTCCTGTGGACAGGTGTCTTTTATACAGGTAACAAAATGAGATTAGCAGCACTCCCTTTAAGAGACTGCTTCTAATCCCAGCTTGTTACCTGTATGAAAGACACCTGGTAGCCAGAAATCCTGCTGAATGATAGGGGATCAAATAGTTATTTCCCGCACGAACATGCAAATCAGTCATCATTTGCTAGACATGCATTTCTTTTGAATTTTCTTTTGAATTCTGTCTCTCAGTGTTACAATTTGATTTTTAGACTGATCATTTCTTTGTGAGTGGGCAAACATTCAAAATCAGCAAGGGATTAAATAATACTAATTTCCTTCACTATATATATATATAGTTAAGTAGCAGAGGGGGTTGTTAATCAGTTTCAGCTGCTTTGGTGTTAATGAAATTAAAGAGGAGTTCCAGCTAAAAAAAAAAAAATAAAATAAAAGTCAGCGGCTACAAAAACTGTAGCTGCTGACTTTTAAAATACAGCCACTTACCTGTCCCTTGATTCTGCGGTGTCCTCACCACCGCTGGTTTCACTGGCCATTTTCTCTCCCTGACACCGTCATCTTTAGTATGGGCACCCGGCTGTGACAGCTTGCAGCTTCACAGCCGGGTGCCCACTGCACATGTGCGAGAAGCGCTGCGCTTTGTGAATGGCCCCGTAGTCTTCTAGGACCTGTCACGTGTCCCAAAAGTATACGGGGAGGAAGGGGGGAGGACAACTTCTGCTTCCGATTGCCTAGGCGATTGCAGCCGAAGTGGAAGTGGGTACCTGTCAAATTCGGGTACCCGCTCCCCAAAGGTGCAAATCCTTAATGGGGAGCGGGTGACAAAGCATTAAAGCGGAACTTCCCCTTTTGGGTGGAGCTCTGCTTTAACAACAGGTTCACTAGATGACCAACAATGAGACGACCCCCAAACAGGAATATTTACAGGTGGAGGCCACTTAATTTTTTTCCATACTCATCTTTTCTGACTGTTTATCATTAGTTTTGCATTTGGCTAGGGTCAGTGTCACTACTGGTAGCATGAGGCCATACCTGGACCCTACAGAGGTTGCACAAGCAGTCCAACTCCTCCAGGATAGCACATCAATATATACCATTGCCAGAAGGTTTGCTGTGTCTCTTAGCACAGTCTCAAGAGCATGGAGGAGATTCCAGGAGACAGGCAGTTACTCTAGGAGAGCTGGACAGGGCCGTAGAAGGTCCTTAACCCATCAGCAGGACCGGTATCTGCTCCTTTGTGCAAGGAGGAACAGGATGAGCACTGCCAGAGCCATACAAAATGACCTCCAACAGGCCACTGGTGTGAATGTCTCTGACCAAACAATCAGAAGCACACTTCATGAAGGTGGCCTGAGGGCCCAACGATCTCTAGTGGGCCCTGTGCTCACTGCCCGGCACCATAGATCTCGATTGGCATTTGCCATTGAACACCAGAATTGGCAGGTCCACCACTGTCGCCCTGTGCTTTTCACATATGAGAGCAGGTTCTCCCTGAGCACGTGACAGACGTTATGCTGCCTGTAACATCGTTCAGCATGACCATTTTGGTGGTGGGTCAGTGATGGTCTGGGGAGGCATATCCATGGAGGGACACACAGACTTCTACAGGCTAGACAATGGCACCCTGACTGCCATTAGGTATTGGGATGAAATCCTTGGACCCATTGTCAGACCCTATGTTGTTGTAGTGGGTCCTGAGTTCCTCCTGGTGCACGACAATGCCCAGCCTCATGTGTCGAGAGTATGCAGGCAGTTCCTGGAGGATGAAGGAATTGATACCATTGAATGGCCTCTACGCTCACCTGACCTAAATTTAATAGAACACCTCTGGGATATCATGTTTTGGTCCATCCAACAACGCCAGGTTGCTCCTCAGACTGTCAAGGAGTTCAGTGATGCCCTGGTCCTGATCTGGGAGGAAATCCCCCAGGACACCATCCGTCGTCTCATTAGGAGCCTCCCCCTACGTTGTCAGGCATGCATACAAGCACGTGGGGGCCATACAAACTACTGAGGACCATTCTGAGTTGCTGCAAAGAAATTTCAGCAAAATGGACTAGTCTGCTGCATAATATTTTCACTTGATTTTCGGGGTGTCTTTGAATTCATTCTTCTGTAGATTGATCATTTTCATTTCTATCAAACAATGGGGCATCCTTAATTTCCTAACACATTACCCAGTCCATATCAGTACAGATATCCAGCAGGAGATTTTGCCCCATTGAGATCTGATGTGTTTTCAAAGTGTTCCTTAAATTTTTTTGAGCAGTGTAGACATATATATATATATATATATATATATATATATACTCTGGTTTATTGTACTCTGGTAACTGTAGTCACTTAATACTTGTAATGATAGTATTCAGCATATAAAGTGCATTTCACATTCACACTTCATTTGCAGGTACATCTCTTTTGTCATTCATTTTTGTGGCAATTTATGAAATATTTACTAATTTATGAAAGATTTTTCTTCTTAATGATCATAACAATCAGTAGCTCCAGACACATGTAATAGACAGCTGGAGTTACAGTATATGCAATTCCTGACATTTCCTGAAAAAGTGAAACTTGCTCCCTCCCTTTTCTCACCTTCTGAGCTTCCACTTTAATTTGTATGCGGTTTTCAGGCAAACTAACTTTTTTGAATTGTCTGGGTTTGTGAATTTCTTGTTTGATTGGATGGACCTCTCTTGCAGAAGAACCCTTACACTAATTTCTAGTTATTAAAGAATCTCCTACAAGTGCACCTCTTAACCCACGTATACCTGCCTTTGTAGAACACCCCACTGCTCCGTACCTTTGCTCAAGTCAGGTGTCCAAACCCTATTCATGGTTGATGACATCTTACTCCTGATCAGGTGACAGTGTTTGGGCCTGGTGATTGGCCACTTAGGACTGAGCAGGGTTGACAACCTCCCAAAGTGACATTTACACACCAAAAATTTACTGACAGAGCCCATTTTTTTTTACTGATACAACACAAAAAATTAACTGACAGTGCCAAATTTTTTGGTGACAGTTCAAAAAATTTGCTAGAATGATACATAGGTTAAGCTTTCAGGAGACTTTGTCATAGAGGCAACTTGAGGCTAAATTGCAAGAACTACTGTAAGTGCACAGATGAAATACATATATAAGATGTTTTCCGTGTCAAAGGAATTCTATTTCTGTGCATCAGATTCATCCATTGGCCCTGTCTGGCAGGGGAGAAACATGATATTTCTGTGCTGCAGTTTCACTTTCACGTACAGGTCCCCTACCCTATTTCAAGCTTGTGACTGGAAAGTAAAAGGTGAATCAATGGACTAAAGGGCTTGTATATTCCATAAAATGACCCTCATTGTAAATCCACCATTAACCACTATGCCTGCCAACTTGAAACAAACCCCAAAGACCTGGCACAACGATACTCCAGGTTTACGGTTCAGCTATATAAAAGAAGAAGCAGGGCTAGTGGTGGTGGTGGTGGTGGTGGGGGGGGGGGGGGTGGTGATATTGTTGATCAAGTATGGTCCTGGCTGTCATGTATAGAAGTGGTAGAAACACTGCTTCTATATATGATTTTAGGCTCCCACCGAACAGGGGGCCAAATGGGCAACAATTGTGGGCCAAAGTTCAGTTTGAACCAAATTGGAAGATTTTTGATCTGTTCCTGTTCGGGTAATTGTAAGAGCGACTGGTGTCTTTCACTTTCGGTGATGATGGTAAAAAGGACAAGAAGAGACAATGAATAGGAGCACAGACAGCAATAAAAACATGATGGGGGATCTAATCCACCCTATCATAAACTATAAAAATAATTATTTTGCCTTTAGCTATGTAATGCCCTCTAGTGTGGTTTTTTTTGTAGTTAGAGTCAGCATGGGAGTGAGTCAGCAAAGTTACTTCAGGTTAAGGCTGGAGGGCTCTGCAGGTCAGTTCTTTGATACCTCCCCCTGCAATAAAACTTAGAGAAGTTTCTAGAAGCCAGTAGGTGGTGGTAAGGAGGGGCCGATCTGCATACTTTGGGGAACCTGGCCAATCCCCAGGCCGGAGGCCTGGTATGGTAACTTGGTCAGCCCTTAATTATGAGAGAGCCTGGTCAGCAGGGGAGTCGGGTGAAAGATGGAGTGAGTAAGTGCTGTTGGTGAAGGGGGGATCTGCCTACAGGCTGGAAGCTGGAAAGAAGGACCTCCACTGTCCCACAGTCTACCGGGGAATGACAACCTGTCAGCATGGAAGGAGCCAGCCCAGCGTAATGCCTGAAAGCAGTTTCAACCTTTAAAGCTACAGGAACAGGACAGTGTGAGTACTTCTACACCCCCTGGGCCAAAGAAGGGAGAGGCAGTCGGGTGCAATACCCAACTAATTCTCCCTGGGACTACATTATTTTGTGTCCCAGAATCCCTTGCCTGGGGATACTCTCAATACAGCCAGGTGGATGAGGAGATTTTCATCTGGGGTCTGAGAAGGTTCATTTACGGGGACCAACTGCTCCTTGCAAAGATTGTGAGTCAATTCTTCAGAAGATAAAAGCTGCTCCTGAAGAAGTAGATAGCTTAGGATCTGGTCTTTATGTGCTTTTTCCTGGATTTTTGCCTTTTTGTGTCTAAGAAGTTGTCCTCTAAGTTGTTGCAGTTCCATTGGGCATCCCATATACCACTAGACCCCATCCAGATTGTTAACCCCAATAGAACAACAAAAACCGAGCTCTTGTACTGTTTACTGTCTGTGGATGAAAGTGTGGAAAACGCGTGTCGCCTGGCAGTGCAGAGCTTATGGGGACCCAAAAACTCAGCAACCCTCAAGAGGGTAGCACTATAGTTATATTAATTTAATTTATATATTATAATATATAGTATATTCTTGAATGATTATATATATATATATATATATATATATATACCGTGTTCCAAATTATTATGCAAATGATATTTTTCTCAATTACCTAAATAACTGATGTAAATAACAGTCAGCATAATTCTCATGTTATCAACTATTTAGAGTACAATTCACATTTTATTGAACAAACCTCCTAATGATAACAGGATTTTTGTTCAAAATTATTACGCACAGTAAGTTTCAAAACACTTTATAGGTTGTAAAGAACTGAAAATTGCCATTTGTTGTGTTTGCAGCATATTTACTGAAATCAAAAGATATTTCAATCAAACTTTTAACAACATTTTAACTTTTTAAACACTTTAACAGGTCACGTTACATTGTAACATAGGACCCCTTATTTGATAGCAGCTTCACAAGTCTTGCATCCATTGAACTTGTGAGTTTTTGGACAGTTTCTGCTTGAATTTGTTTGCAAGATGTCAGAATAGCCTCCCAGAGCTGCTGTTTGGATGTAAACTGCCTCCCACCCTCATAGATCTTTTGCTTGAGGATGCTCCAAAGGTTCTCAATAGGATTGAGGTCAGGGGAGGATGGAGGCCACACCATGACTTTCTCTCCTTTTATCCCCATAACAGCCATTGATGCAGAGGTATTCTTTGCAGCATGAGAAGGTGCATTGTCATGCATGAAGATGATTTTATTACGGAAAGCATAGTTCTTCCTTCTGTACCAGGGAAGAAAGTGGTCAGTCATAAACTCCACATACTTTGCAGAGGTCATCTTTACACCTTCGGGGCCCCTAAAGGGGCTGACCAGCTCTGTTCTCATGATTCTGGCCCAAAACATGACTCTGCCACCGCCTTGCTGACGTTGCAGCCTTGTTGGAACAGGGTGGCCGTCCACCAACCATCCACTACTCTATCCATCTACACCATCCAGGGTTGCACGGCACTCGTCAGTGAACAGGACTGTTTGAAAATTAGTCTTTATGTATTTTTCTGCCCAATGCAGCCATTTCTGCTTGTGAGCATTGGTTAGTGGTGGCCGAATAGAAGGTTTATGCACAGTTACAAGACTCTGGAGGACTCTACACCTTGATGTCCGTGGGACTGCAGAGGCACCAGAAGCTTCAAATATCTGTTTGCCGCTATGTAATGGTATTTTAGCAGCTGCTCTCTTGATCCGATGCATGGATCTGGCAGAAATCTTCCTCAATGTGCCTTTATCTGCACAAACCCGTCTGTGCTCTGAATCAGCCACAAATCTCTTAATAGTGCGATGATCACGCTTACGTTTTCGTGAAATATCTAATGTTTTCATACCTCGTCCAAGGCATTGAACTATTTCACTCTTTTCGGCAGCAGAGAGATCCTTTTTCTTCCCCATATTGCTTGAAAATGGTGCTCTGCTTAATAATGTGGAACACCCTCCTTTAGTAGTTTTTCCTTAAATTGGGCTCACCGGCCAATCTAATTATCACAGGTGTCCAAGATTGTTTTCAGTGATCAATAGAGCCCTGACACACAATGCCATCCATGAGTTAAACTGAAAAACAAAATATTTAATCTTTGTGACACTTAAATAGAATTTGCATAATAATTTGGAACACGGTGTATATATATATATATATATATATATATATACACACACACACACACACACACACACACACACACACACACACACACATATATAAAATATATTTAATATGTTGTATTAAAAAAAAAAAAAAAAAACATATGAAGCCATTTATTATTACATCACACAAATGGCCCTGATCAAATGTTTCCATCCCCTGGAATGTTTGGCCTTGGTACAGACACACCAGGTGACACACACAGACTGAAATGGCAATTGAAGGTTATTTCCCACATCTGTGGCTTTTTAAATTGCAGTTAGTGCCAGTGTATAAATAGTCAATTAGTTTGTTAGCTCTCATGTGGATGCACTGTGCAGGCTAGATACTGAGCCACGAGGAGCAGAAAAGAACTGTCAAAATACCTGCGTAACAAGGTAATGGAACTTTATAAAGAGGGAAAGAAATAAAGAGATATCCAAAGCCTTGAATTTGCCAGTCAGTACTGTTCATTCAGTTATTAAGAAGTGGAAAATTCTAGGATATTTTGATACCAAACCAATGTCAGGTATACCAAGAAGGATTTCAGCCACAACTGCCAGAAGTATTGTTCGGGATACAAAGAAAAACCCACAGGTAACCTTAGGAGAAATACAGGCTGCTCTGGAAAAAGACAGTGGGATTGTTTCAAGGAGCACAATACGACAAAACTTGAACAAAAATGAGCTGCATGGTCAAGTTGCCAGAAAGAGGCCTTTACTGCGCCAATGCCACAATATGCCTGACAACACCTTGACATGTCTCACAGCTTCTCGCATCCTGTAATCTGGAGTGATGAGACCTAAATACCTAAATAGAGCTTTAATGGTCACAACCATAAGTGTTATGTTTTTAGAGGGGTCAACAGCGACAAGAATACCATTCTCACTGTGAATCATGTGGTGGCTCACTGATGTTTTGGAGGTGTGTGAGCTCCAACGGCATGGGGAAACTTGTGAAAATTGATGGCAAGATGAATGCAGCATGTTATCAGAAAATACTGGCAGACAATTTGCATTCCTCTGCAAGAAAGCTGTGCATGGGAAGCTGTTGGACGTTCCAGCACGACAATGACCCTAAGCACAAGGCCAAGTTGACCCTCCAGTGGTTACAGCAGAAAAAGGTGAAGATTCTGGAGTGGCCTTCCCAGTCTTCTGACCTTAATATCATCAAGCAACTCTGGGGAGATCTCAAAGGTGTGGCTCATGCAAGACGACCAAAGACTTTGCGTGACTTGGAGGCATTTTGTTATGATGAATGAGCAGGTATACCACCTGCAAGAAGTCCTCACAGACAACTATGACAAAAGACTGCACACTTTCATTGATGCTAAGGGGGCAATACACAGTATTAACCTCCCTGACGGTATTCCCGAGTGTAGCTTGGGGTAAAAATTCAGTACCACAAGCGGTAACCCCGATCTACACTCGGGAATACCTTGCAGCGTTTCTCCGGAATTTCTTCTGCACTTACCTTGTCCGTTGCTCCCGAGATGTCCCTCCTGCAGTGTCCCCGGCAATGTTCTCCATCCGCTGCCGGCATCTGTCATCTGGGTTCTGTCCCCTGCAACGTCAGGACGTACAGGGATGGAATGGAGTGAAATTCAAAAATGTGAAAAAGTGACATTCACTAAATTCACTAAAATCACATAGTAAAACATTACTGTATCAAACCATTTAACATACATTTTGTCCCGAGTGCTTTGTCCTGTGCCCTGCCTGCATTTTTACTGTTCTTTCTGCCTGGAAACTGAGAAACGTCGATCACGTCCAAAAGGTGTCCCTTTGGATCAAAAGCGACCAGCTAGAGAACAGCGATAGTAAATTAGAACTACTTGCAGAATTGAGTGATAATGATTTGTGGAGAAATTCCTCATCAGACACTGAAAACGATTTTGCGACTTTGCTCAGTGATGTGCGAACTTGGCGCTCTATTTCAAATTTCAGTGTTTTTGGTTTGATTATATTATTGAATTAAATTTATTTTTTTTAAATTATTTTTATGATTATTTTTTAAATTAGAATTTATGATTTCGTGTTTCAAATTTTAACATGCCCGGGATGTTTACTAGACTTTTGTTTGGACAGATTTCAGTGAGTTATTCCTAAAAATTACAGGCCTACAATAAAAAAAATACATATTTCCATGCAATAAAATGCACCGCTTTGAGCACAGAAATATGGACATAATCAGACTGCTAGGGAGGCTACGAACTAAGGGGATGCATACTTTTAAACAGGGGGCATTTCATTGGTTTACTTGTTGCCATGTTTTGTTTTATAATTGGACCATTCTGATGTGACCTACAGTTACAGAATATGAATCCCATAAGAAAAAAAAGAAACTTTTGAGGAGAGAGAGAGAGAGAGAGAGAGAATATTATTTTGGAAAAACTGGATTGATAATAATAAGAAAAGCTAAGCTAATATAACAGTAATCTGAAATAATTACAGTAAAATTATAGGCATTATCGGTGATGGTAATAAAATATTATCAATAGCAACATGAATAAAGTCACCTGCGTATGATGTAAAAAATACAATTTTCAACATAATAAGTATAATACATTTCAGATGATAATATCTATGAGGATGGTCACTGAATAAGGATAAGGAATAATACTCATGTAATGTATAATATTCTGAATGTACAGGTTGAACTGGATGGACCTGTATCTTTTTTCAGTCTTTTAAACTATGTAAGTATGTATAGATTTTACCATTGGCGATATTGGGTTTATGCAACGCATACACGTAATTACCCATGTGCGTCAACGGAAAAGCATCACTGGCTTAGACTTTACACGGGATAAAATAAATAACGACATTTCTACATGCCAACAATTCAGAAGAGATTACTCTAAATCTAATATCTGAATAATTAGACTGCATTTTTCCACACATTTTCTTCTACGGAATATCACATTTTCTAATAGCTGAATAATCCGATTTTTCCCTGTGCTGAGAAATAGCCCAGCATGGGCGCCGGATACCCAGAACTTGTTCCAATTACTACTCTTGTCTGCTTCTCAGATCCAGGGGGGAAGAATGGATGGATTGCAGTTAGAGGCGGTGCGTTAATGACCGCGCTCCTGACTGCGGCATAACCATCGCATTCCACCAGTCTTTATCCTGAAAGCTGAGACAAATGGCTCTGATTATCCACCACTTGTACAAGGAGACTATTACCTTTACAAAGTGACAGCTAAGTGTTATGTACGACCTTGGGTTGAGCTTCAAGGCTTAAAGCTACAAAACAGCCCATGCAGCGTCTCTTTTTTTTTTTTTTTTTTATTCAAAATACATTTGAGCCATCCCAGTGTCCTTGTGGCCTTTTGTTACTTAAAAATTAATGTTTTTTTGCCACTAGATGGCTTCTGTGTTTTTTATCACATTTTTAATAAACTAATTGGTTGGATTTTGAATACAGAAATAAACCATATGCAGGGTCAGAGACTTTATTTCAGTAGTATCTCATTAATTATAAGCTGACAATTTTCTATGTTGTACATTTACAACAGTCCCTGCCTTCAAGGAGCTTACAATCTAAGGTTCCTATCTCACATCAGTATGCGAGGGCCAATTTAGACAAGAGCCAATTACCTATCAGCATGTCTTTGCAAGGTGGGAGGACACTGAAGTACCTGGAGGAAACCAATGCAAGCACAGGGGGCCCATGCAAACTCCATGAAAGTAGTTTCCTAGCTTTGAACTAAGAAACCTAGTGCTTCAGGGCAGGGGTGCTAAACACTATGCTAGTGCTGTAAGGCAGGGGTTCTAACCACTATGCTAGTGCTGGAAGGCAGGGGTGCTAACCACTATGCTAGTGCTGGAAGGCAAGGTTCTAACCACTATGCTAGTGCTGGAAGGCAGAGGTGCTAACCACTATGCTAGTGCTGGAAGGCAAGGGTTCTAACCAATATGATAGTGCTGGAAGGCAGGGGTGCTAACCACTATGCTAGTGCTGGAAGGCAGGGGTGCTAACCACTATGCTAGTGCTGGAAGGCAGGGGTTCTAACCACTATGCTAGTGCTGGAAGGCAGGGGTGCTAAGCACTATGCTAGTGCTGGAAGGCAGGGGTGCTAACCACTATGCTAGTGCTGGAAGGCAGGGGTGCTAACCACTATGCTAGTGCTGGAAAGCAGGGGAGCTAACCACTATGCTAGTGCTGGAAGGCAGGGGTTCTAACCATTATGCTAGTGCTGGAAGGCAGGGGTTCTAACCATTATGCTAGTGCTGGAAGGCAGGGGTGCTAACCACTATGCTAGTGCTGGAAAGGCAGCGGTTCTAACCATTATGCTAGTGCTGGAAGGAAGGGGTTCTAACCACTATGCTAGTGCTGTAAGGCAGGGGTTCTAACCACTATGCTAGTGCTGGAAGGCAGGGATGCTAACCAGAGGTGTAACTAGAACCTTCAAGGCCCCGGTGCAAGAAACCATGATGGGTCTCCACAACCTCTGGTTTCAGGGCCCTTTCCAGCAATCCCAGGGCCTTTTATTACAGTCCTGCAGCAGGCCCATTTCCTGTTATCTTGGGTAGGATTGCCACCTTTTCTTCGAGTCAATTCCAAACACTTTTGCGGCGCACAGCACATTTGTTTTGTAGCGTACATTACATATATTGTGTTATTAAATAACATTACTAATCACATGGATTTAATCACAAGCTTCCCCTTACATCAGAATCCACAGAGTTTTCCCTTTACACCTGAACTTGCAGAGTTGGTTCTGACCAGCTCAGTGGATTGCTTTAAAAAAAGTCCTGGATTATTTCCTAGATACACAGAATATAACTGGATACTAACATTTATAGGTAAAGTTGATCCAGGGAATATCCAATTGCCTCTCGGTGGATCAGGGAGGGATTTTTTCCCCTGCAGGAGCAAATTGGATCATGCTTTGCTGGGTTTTTTGCCTTCCTCTGGATCAACTGTGGGTATAGGATTACAACTTTTTTTTTTTGGCTGAACTGGATGGACTTTTGTCTTTTTTCATCCAGACTAACTATGTAACTATGCAGAGTTCCCCATTACATCTGATTCTGCAGAGTTCCCCTTAATCTGAACTCACAGAGTTCCCCTAATCTGAATTTGCAGAGTTCCCCTTAATCTGAATTTGCAGAGTTCCCCTAATCTGAACTTGCAGAGTTCCCCTTAATTTGAACTTGCAGAGTTCCCCTTTACAGTTAAATTCCGCAGACTCTGATGTAAGAGGGGCTCTGGGAGCCCTGGTTTACGGGGGGCTTTGAAGTAAGGGGGTCTCTGCTCACCAAAGTCCTCTTTACATCCGAGTCCTCAGAGCACCCTCAACATCATGTCTGAAGAATTTCTCTGTAAGGGGGAGTTCTGTGGACTAAGCTAGTGCTGCAAGGCAGGGGTGCTAACCACTAGTGTTGGGCTTATGTTGGACTCGAACATCAGCCGTTCCTGTGTTTGGTGAACACACGAACAGTAAGGGCGTTCAGCGTGCTGTTCGCCCGCTGTGCGCCCTGGCAGTGCAATATGATTGGCCAAAGTAATGCACCTGACCACGGGTCAGGTACAATGCCCTGGTCAATTACAGAGCATGAAGACAAGACATCACAAGGGGGGCGTGAGCACTATGCGAAGTCAACCAAGTGACCTCGCCCCCTTGTGACATCATCACAGTATTTAGGAACCGTTAGGCCAGTGCGCCTGTCAGACGATGGGAGCCAGCATCTAGAGTGGAGATTTTTTTTTTCAGGTTGGTGGTGGCGACGGGCATCGTAATTGACCTTGAATATACTTCAGGGGACATTATTTTTATTTTTTAATAAAGGACCCGTCAAAGACTGTCTTTTTGTTTTTTAATGAGTAGCAATAATATGTACCCGATACTCATTCACGTAGGGAAGGGGGCCGGTATCTGGGGGGCCCCTTGTTAAAAGGGGCTTCCAGATTCCGATATGCTCTCTGCTTCCAGACCCCCTTAACCACAGGCCATGGTTATGGGGGAAAAGCCCTTGTCCCCATCATCATGAGGACAAGGTGCTTTTGGGGGGTCAGAAGGGGGAAGGCTGCTCGCTCGTCCCCCCCTTTCCTGACCTACCAGGCTGCATGCTCAGATAAGGGTCTGGTATGTATTTTGGGGGGGACCCCACGCCATTTAAAAAAAATTTCAGCGTGGGGGTTCCCTTCAAAATTCATACCAGATCTGAAGGGCTCGGTATGGATGGGGGGATGCCATTTTTTTAAAAACATTTTTAATTGCTGGCAATTCTTTTTCCATTCAGCTGAAACATTAAAGAATGTTTTCACTACTATAATACCGCATGACTTAATAACATAACTAAGGCGTTATTTTAGTAGCTGTGTGGTCTCTTACCACATACTAGGATGCGGTGAGATACTGCTTAGAGAACTGTCCCTGTCCAAAGTTCGCAGTCGAACTTTCATTGGTGTTCTGGGGGGTGTTCGGTTTCATTTTCAACCTGAACTGGGGGGGTGTTCGACCCATCACTACTAACCACTATCCTAGTGCTGCAAGGCAGAGGTGTTAACCATTCTGCTATTGCTGCAAGACGGGGCGTGTTTCCTACCATGCTAGTGGTGCAAGGCAGGGGTGCTAACCACCATGCTAGTGGTGCAAGGCAGTGGTGCTAACCACCATGCTAGTGTTGCAAGGCAAGGGTGCTATGCACCAGGGGCGGACTGACAATTCATGGGGCCCCCGGGCAATAGGGAATCATGGGGCCCCTGTGTCCTAACCCAAACTCAAAAAAGCCTATGAAAAAGGTACCAGGGGCATCTCATGAGGCCCCCTACTGACCCCGGGCCCTTAGGCAATTTCCAAATGATCAGTCCGCCCCTGCTATCCACTATGCTAGTTCTGCAAAGCAGGTGGTGCTAACCACTATGCTAGTGCTGCAAGATGGGGGTGCCAGCCAATATGCCACTGTGCTGCCTAGTAGGATAATTCCACGCAACTCTTGAATATTTGTATAGCATGTAATTTAAAATGTTACATTCTAAAGCTACCCATACACAAGCATGAGTTTGTTCAAAATATTTTGTGTTGAGGACATTCGCTGCATTTTTTAATTGTTGGTGGGCTCAAATCGACATTCATTTTTGACCGTGGTGACGAGAAAATTTGAATGAGCAACATGGAAACAGTGAAAGTAATTTTCATTTGGGATATTCCATTTATTCCAAAAATGTTATGTTTAAAGGAAATTTAATTTTCAAGTCATTGCATATACTGAGATTTTTTGCACAGATGTACTGAGAGTTTTTGCACGAATATTCGTACTAAAGGTTCATTTGAAAATCTGCTAGTGTATAGTCAGGCCAGGTTAAATTTTTAAGGACTTTTAAACAACATTTGTCATTGAATGTACCAAGTGTAGGTTTTCATAGGGTTCTGAGGCTCTTCGAAACATTTTAGCAGATTTGCACTTACTACATCCTGCTGCAGGATGAAGTTTTTTAATTGAATACCCAGTCTCTGAAGATATGAAGAGACCAGGAATTTGGGATATTATGATATGCCTGTAATTTTAAACCTTTTGTGTGTATTTTCATAAACTTTTTAAATGGTGTCAGAAGCACTAGGCACTCTTTTTTGTGATCTACTAGTGCATGGCCAGCTTATCTCCACACAAAAAGTAAATGCCTTTGGTGAGCCTCAAAGATGTAATTTTGTGTCTCTAGAGCAGCCTTTCTCAACCAGGGTGCCTATGCACCCTGGGGTGCCTTGAGGTTCCTTCAGAGGTGCCTTGGCAAAATGTCTAAAAATTGCCCAAAACATATAAAAGCCAGCGGGTGGAACAAGCCTGCCTTTTAGTTACACAAAACCACAGGTTTTCATTGTGCACCATTACGACCTTTTAGCCGCCGGCAACCTGACAACCAGTGACTTCATCAGTTGATAAGGAGGATTTTGGTCATCTGCACAGCATCCTAATTTGACCCTCCCCTGCCCCTCTCCATCGGTGCTGAGGTCACATTAGCTCAGTGATGGAGAAAAACTGAGGGAGAAGAGAAACATTGGAGTACTAGTCAGTACCAGTGTGTAAAAGTGTATTTGCTTTGGAAGATTAAATCACCTCTAACGTTGGGTGTTCTACATGTGTGGATGTTGCTGCGTTATATAAAACTATTAAAATAGTTTTTCACATTTTAGAATGGGGTGCCTCAAAACTGTCCATAATGTTAAAGGGTGCCTTGACTGACAAAAGGTTGAGAAACACTGCTCTAGAGCAGTGGTCTCCAAACCTGACATTTTCTTGTATAAAATTGCCCAACGGTTTAAGGGGCTCCTTGGTCTGGTGGCCTCCATAGATATTTGTGTATTTGTCACTCTAGAAAACAGGGTAAAGGGTAGGCCTCTTCTTTTTCCAGGGTTCCATGGAACCTTAGGGCTCCTCCTAACTTTGCTAAGGGCAGTGCTGGGACAAGGTCATCCAGTGCCCAGAGTGAAAATGCCAAACTGCTCCACCGTGGCCCTGTTGTGGGCACCCCTGATTGTCTTCTGCAGCTGGGATGATACCAGCACTATAGCACTGCTTCTACTTCTCTAACAGTTGTGAGGTGCAAAAACAAAAGTTGGGTGTCTGGCTGGCTGGCACCATCCAAGTGCTAGTACTCCATATCGACAACACCCATTTAATACTCCATGGTCCAGAAAATGGACCTCACCACTAGAGACATGACTGCTCAGGCTATTCTTGTCAGGTAGGGCAGCCCCAAACAGAAGGGAGAGTCTGTACATGATGTAAGGAAAGAGGACAGGCTTGGATCCATGTACTCTATAGACTGTTGCCGCACAGCAACCCCCCCCCCATTCCCCAACAGATAAAGACTCTTGGCCCAGGGCAGCTGCCTCCCACTCATCCCAAGTTCCAGCCCTTGAGCAATGAGCACTGGAGAATTTCTTTTCATAATTTGGTGTCATCTGCAAATTCTGAGACTGAACTGCCAACCTCTATGTCATTTATATACAGATCACACAGCCTTTTAGCTTGTAGGAGCACCTTTAGCCTTGTTCTACCTTACCATCAGCAGTCCAATTACAGTTTGACATGCTGACCCCTGGGAAAGGTTAGAGAAGGCATGTACACTTCTATAGGTAATGGATGAGCATGTGGAGTTCTAAGCTCCACATGCACCTAGGGCACTGCTCTCTTGGTTTGGTAATGGCCTACTCCCATGTGCTCTTATACCAATTCTGATAGGTCAGTAAAAATAACAGTGCTAATGAAGGTGCTACAATCAGTTGCTATGGGCTTCTGCACTTGGTACCATGTCATTACTTCTTCATAGTGTCTGGGTGTTCTCAGTCTTCTAAGATGACCCCATAAACTTTGCATTGTGTTGTTGTTCTCCTCTCAGTTTGTCACAAGTGAGCCATCTGCGTTATCTGCTAAAACCACATTCTACCTCTCTGCATCCCATGACAGTAAAGAGCATCTGTATATCCCATTGTTTCCATGGCATTCATATCTCGTTATATGCCATCTCCCAGCAGTGCGATGCACTCACCGTCCCTGTGTTTAGAGAAGACAGTTGTCACATCCTGAAATCCCTCCCCATCTATTCCTAGCCAGCCGATCCCGTCATGTGTCATCCTGGTGCCATTAATGGAAGGTCGTGTTTAAAGCCATGGAATATATGATGCATGGAACTCTTTTATGGTAGCAATAAATTCAAAATATGCTGCAGCGATCTTCTGTGTAAATGTATTATTACAGCCATGGCTGAGTATTTCCCCATAAAAAAAGAAAACTTGAGATGCTTTGCATTGATTTCCTCATCTGACCTCTCCACTCCCCTCTCCTTCCCTCTTATCACCCTACATCCTCTCTCCTCTCTATTCTCTCCACTCCTCCTTTCCTCTTTCCTCCCTCCCCCTTCCCATCTCTTCACCCTGTCTCCACCCTACTCTCCATTCTTCTCTTCTTTCCATTCCCCTATCCCTCTCTTCACCCTGCCCCCTCTCTCATCTCCATTCTACTCTCCTCTCTCTTTCTCCTCCCTGCCTCCTTTCTCCTCTCCATTTTACTCTCCACTCTTCCTTTCTACTCCCCTCTCCCTCATCCCCACTTGTTACCCTGTCTCCACCCTTCTCTCCATTCCCCTCCTCTCCCTCTCTTTACCCAGCCTCCTCTGTCCTTTCACCTCTCCTCTCCTCTCTCTTCATACCGCCTTCACTCTCCTCTCCATTCCTCCTTTCCCCTGTTCTCTCCCAATTCCCTTCTCTCCTCTCTCTTTGGCCTGCCTCCACTCTCATCTCCACCTCTCCTCACCCCTCTCATCTTTTTTCCTATTCACCCTCCCTTCGTTTTCACATCCCCTCAAATCTCTCTTTCCCCTTTCTCCTCTCTTCACCCTGCCCTCACTTTCACCTACCTCCACTCTCCTTTCAGCTCCTCCTCGTTCCTCGCTCCTGTCTTCTTCACATTTTCCCAGAATTTTCCTCCTCTTCCCCCATTCACCCTCCTCCACTCTACTCTCTCCTTTCCTCTCCACTCCTCTTCTCCTCTCCCTTCCCCCTTTCTCCTCCCCTCTTTCTTTTCCTTTCCCCTCTTCCCCAAAGTCCTTTTTGCTTCCCCCCCCACCATCTTCCCTCACCTTACCTTCACTCCCTTCTATCTTCTGCTCTTCCTTCTTCTCTCCCCCCTCCCTTCACCTCACCTCCACTCTCCTCGCTCCTCTCTTTTCTCATTCTCTTCCCTCTACTCTCCTGTCCTCCCCTTACCTTCCATCTCCCCTTTCTCTTATCTTGCATCCACTCTTCCCTAATCCCTTATATCCCTTTTCTTCCCTCTCCTCTATCCACAGCTCAACTCTCCTCTCCCCCACTGTCTTCTATGCTTCTTTCCCCCAACTCTTCCCTTATCTTGCCCTCACTTTCTTCCTCACCTCCTCTCTTCTCAGCTTGTCTCTCCTCTCCCTCAGTCCTCTATGCTCTTCTCCCAACTCCTCTTCCCTCATCTTAACTTTTCTCTCCTTACCACCCTCCCTCAGGGGCGGACTGACTATTTGGAAACTTGGGCACTGCCCGAGGGCCCGAGGTCAGTAGGGGGCCCCATGAGATACCCCTGGTACCTTTTTCATAGGCTTTTTTGAGTTTGGGCAAGAACACAGGGGCCCCATGATCCCCTATTGCTGGGGGGCCCCATGTTTTGTCAGTCCGCCCCTGCCTTCCCATATCCTCACCTCCACTCTCCTGTCTCATCTGCTCCCCTCTTCCCTGTCTTCCCCTTGCTTCTGCTCTCCTTTATCTCTGCCCAGTCTTCTTCCCCCTCTTTCCAGGTTTTCTTCTCATCTCTCCTCCATTGACTTTTCTGCTCCTCTTCTTTCCCTTCTCCATTTCCCTCACCTAGCCCCCACTCTCCTCTCCCCTCATGTTCCCTCTTCTTCCCTGTCCTCACTGTCCTCCATGATCTTCTCTTTCCCCTTCTCTCACCCTGTCCTCCCTTTTCCTCTCCCCTATCTCCTTCCCTTCACTCTCCTCTCCTGTCTTCCCTGTCCTCTATGCTTCTCTCCTCTTTCACCTCCCTTCTTTCCTACCACATCCTCATTCTTCTCCTCCCAGTGTACAAGTTGAAAGTTGAAACCAGGCTTGCAGTGAGAGTGACTGCTCTGGAAGCTGATATGTGAAAGGAGAAGAAGTACTTAAAGTGGTTGTAAACCATTACATATACTCAGTGAATTGACTGGCATCATGTGATACACAGAGATGAAACAAATCCTCCTACTGCAGCAATCTCTTTTCTACATCTGTTCAGAATTTATAAAGTGTGTCTGAGCTATCAAAAAAAAGGGGGCGGAGAGCTGAAATTATACTCTAGCTCTCAGTGAGGAGAGCTCTGGGAGCTGACTGGAGGGAATAGGCAGACCCCCCCCCCCCCCACACACAGCACAAAGGAACAGAGCTGAGGCTTTCAATCAGCTTGAATCCCCTCCCCGTCACCATTTTTTTCTTGGTGTCAGGAAAACTTAAGAGATTCATGTTGGTAGCAGAGAAACAAAGCAGCAGTCAGAAATGACACTTGTGCTCTGGATGGAGACACATACACACTAAAGAGGGATATGTTTTGTTCATATTTCATATCTAAGGTTTATATCCACTTTAATTGGACCTACATGACAGAGATAGCTGAATGAAACTGTCACAATTTCAATCCAAAAAGCAAGCAGGAAGTAAATCCGCCACACATGTGAGGTATCACCGTGAACGTTGGCGTGAGAGCAATAATTCTCTAAACTGATAATCAGTTTTTATTGAGTTATTAAGAAGTTGATGTACAAAACAATAAGGAAAAAACAGTAAAGAAAAACAGTATGTTACATAGCAGAGTTACACAACAAAAACATTTGCTTAGTTTCGCATTCATTCATTAAGTTAATAATTTGGTTTCATTATATTCATTATGTTAGAATGATTTGTTTTCGATTTCGTATATTAGAATTTTTTTTTTTAGTATATTAGGATTATTTTCTATATTCAGATTAGTTGTGTATATTCTAATTCAGCTAGTTCAACATACAAAGAGAGATGGAATGATTGGATATCTGAAAAATGAATTAAACGTTATTAATTTTGGATTCATTCTTTACGTTCATTTGTTACAAAGAGAAATGGAATGAGCTGATTGGACGATATCTGAAAGAAAGAATGGAACGAAATTAATTTTGGGTTCATTAGTTAAGTTATGATTCAGATGTTCTCATGGATCCACCGCCATCCAACCAAAACACTTTTATATATAAATACCACCCAAAACGCACTCTACGCTCATCACAAGACCTCCTTCTCTCTAGTTCCCTGATCTCCTCCTCCCATGCCTGCCTCCAGGACTTCTCCAGGGCATCACCCATCCTCTGGAACTCCCTACCCCAATCCATCAGACTATCACCCACTCTCCTCTCCTTTAGGCGCACCTTACAAACCCACCTCTTCAGGGAAGCCTACCCCACCCTCTGCTAACTGCCAATCTCCTCCACTCTTCCTACCACACCATCCCCCACAGCTTTTCCTCCCGTACCACTATCCCCTCCCTCCTAGATTGTAAGCTCCAAGGAGCAGGACCCTCGAACCCCTCGTGATTCGCACTGTATTGTTATTGTACTGTCTCAGGTATTGTCCCCCATTGTAATGTACAGCGCTGAGCGAACTGATGGCGCTATATAAATATTGTATAATAATAATAATATATCTTACTGTTTTTATTGCAATTTATTTCCATTTCATATGTAGTGCATTTTTTGATAATAATGAAAAAGTTAATGCAAAACAAAATCGAAATGGAACCGAAAGAAACGAATTGAACAAAATTAATTTTGGATCATGCATTATGTCGTTACCAGGGGCGGACTGACAACTCATGGGGCCCCTGGGCAATAGGGGATCATGGGGCCCCTGTGTCCTTGCCCAAACTCAAAAAAGCCTATGAAAAAGGTACCAGGGGCATCTCATGGAGCCCCCTACTGACCCCGGGCCCTCGGGCAGTGCCCGAGTTTCTAAATGGTCAGTCCACCCCTGGTCGTTACGTTATTTCGGATGCTTCAAACATTAGGAAAAGGCCCAAACTATCATGTCATCCGAATGAATACGAATGAATTTCGTTGTTTCATTATAATTTATTTTGGATTCATTGAAATTCGTTACTATTGTGATTGTGAGATTCAAATACATCCGAATCGCTGAATAAAGAAAAAATCGTCAAAATTTCAATTTTCAATTTCGCACATGTCTATTCTATAGATATATCTCACCAATGCATGTAGGATAATTGGCAAAATATAACAGTTCAGCTCCAAATGCCAGCACATAATATCAAACCACATAATATAGCATTGCATGACTAAAACAAAACAAAAAAAAAAAGAATAAAGCTATAGAAAAATAAACAGCTCTATGAGCACCTCTGAACGAGTAATAACACAAATATAATATCATTAAATTAGGTAACAGAATAGACCAGCAATGAATAAACAGCTAGCTAGGGGGACCACAGTTTATAGAATGTTTGTACATAACCCCTATGTTGGTATGCTAATTTTTCTCTTTTAAGGGTTTTTGTACCATATTTTGCCATTGAAGAGATGTTGGTGGGATAGGAGACAACCCCTTCTGAGCTATTCCTTTTCGAGCTAGAAAAAGTAAAACTATGACCATGGGCTATGCAAAATTTTAGGTAGTAGTTTGTTGCCATTTCTCAAGTGCACTCAATTTTGAGTTAAATTTCTTTACCTGTTGGGTATCTATTTACTCGATGCAACATCATCTGTTATATTTTACCAAAAAAGTGGGTATTATACTGTGTTGGTGTGCCCTAAAATTCATTTTAGTGTATATTTTTTTCTGAAAAATTAGCATTTAATATATGCCTGAGCAAATATGGGTGGCACAGAGGCTAAATGGTTAGCACTTCCACCTGGCAGTACCGGGGTCATTGGTTCAAATACCAACCCCGGCACCACCTGCCTGGAGTTTGTATGTTCTCCCTGTGCCTGCATGGGTTTACTCCAGTTTCCTCCCACACTCCAAAGACATGCTGGTAGGTGAATAGGATCCTGTCTAAATAGGTCCCTAACTCACATTCATTCATACATACTAAGGGCCTATTATGTATGAATGTGAGTTAGGTACCCTAGATTGTACACCCTTTGAGGATTAGGAACTGATGTGAATGTATAATATACATGTGTAAATTGATGGCACTATCTATGTACCTGTAATAAATAAATATCATGTGACATAAAAAAAAAAAATCCCAGCTACTTCCATTATATATATTTATGCCCACTACAGGGCCATGGGGGAGCAGCTTGGCATTTTCACTCTGGGCACTGGATGACCTTGTCCCAGCACTGCCCTTAGCAAAGGTTCCATGGAGCCCCGGAACCCTGGAAAAAGAAAAGGCCTACCCTCTACCCTTTTTTCTAGAGTGACAAATACATAAATATCTATGGAGGCCACCAGACCAACCTTTGGGCAACTTTATACAAGAAAATGTCAGGTTTGGAGACCACTGTTGTAGAGCAGTGTTTCTCGACCTCTTTTCAGTCAAGGCACCCTTTAAAATTATGGACAGTCCCGAGGCACCCTTCAAAATTATGGACAGTCTGGAGGCACCCATTCTAAAATGGGGTGTCTCAAGGTTGTCCATAATTTTAAATGGGCACCACATTCTACAATGTGAAAAACGATTCTAATAACGCAGCAACATCCACACACATAGGACACCCAACATTAGAGGTGATTTATTCTTCAAAATCAAATACACTTCTACACACTGGTACTAACTAGTATTCCAATGTTTCTCTTCTTCATCAGTTTTTATCCATCACTGAGCTAATGTGACCCCAGCACTGATGGAGAGGGGCGGGGGGAAGGTCAAAATAGGATGCTGTGCAAGCAGCTGACATTCAAATGAGGGGGGGGGGGGGTGCAGCGCTATATAAAATGACAGATACTCATAAAATACAAATAGTAGATAGTGACTTAGTGCAAATGAAATAAAGCCACTTATTGGTGGCTATAAAGTGACAAACAGGTGTAAAGATAATAAAAAGAGTCCAAAGGGGGGGTGCTCTTAAGATCCAAGATGATCTTCAGATGTCCAATGATTGGAACAACCAGGTGATAAAAATGTAAAGATTGCGCACTCACCAGATACGCAATCTTTATGCGTATTCCTACAGGGAAGGCTACAGCAGGTTGGACGCCACGCCGCCGGCGCCACGAGGGGCCCCGGCGGCCATCTTTGTTTACACCTGGGTCAGTAATATTTTTATATGAGTTGCTTCTGTTATCCTGTGCCTATATACTTAATAAAGTACCTCAAGGATATCACACTATGTGGCCTTCTCTGTTTATTTGAGCTCTGGTGAAAACCAGCCAGATCCACAGAGTAGCCGCATCTATCCGAGTGCCAGGCAGCAGGAGCTACATGACCAGATCTGACCAGACCCAATGTGATGACATCAGTGGTCCAGTGATTTTGATATACAAATGCGCATAAAGATTGCGTATCTGGTGAGTGCGCAATCTTTACATTTTTATCACCTGGTTGTTCCAATCATTGGACATCTGAAGATCATCTTGGATCTTAAGAGCACCCCCTCTTTGGACTCTTTTTATTATCTTTACACCTGTTTGTCACTTTATAGCCACCAATAAGTGGCTTTATTTCATTTGCACTAAGTCACTATCTACTATTTGTATTTTATGAGTATCTGTCATTTTATATAGCGCTGCACCCCCCCCCCATTTGAATATTTTCAGAAGGTTATATATGGTGCCTTTTTTGGTGTACAGCTGCTGTGTTCTTTGTCCAAGCGCTCACTATATTCCATTTTATTGAAGCAGCTGACATGCTCCTTGTCAACTGATGATGTCATTGGTTGTGAGGACGCCGGCGGCTAGAAGGTCGTAATGGTGCACGATGGAAACCTGTGGCTTTGTGTAGCTAACAAGACAAGCTTGTTCCATCGCTGGCTTGTATACAAGTTTTGCCCAATTTTTAGACATTTTACCAAGGCACCCCTGAAGAAACCTCAAGGCACCCCAGGGTGCCTGGGCACCCTGGTTGAGAAAGGCTGCTGTAGGGCCTCTGCTTCCAGAAAATAAATAATGATTCTAAGCAGGGGCGGACTGACCATTTGGAAACTCGGACACTGCCCGAGGGCCCAGGGTCAGTAGGGGGCCCCATGAGATGCCCCTGGTACCTTTTTCATAGGCTTTTTTGAGTTTGGGCAAGGACAAAGTGGCTCCATGATCCCCTATTGCCCAGGGGCCCCATGAGTTGTCAGTCCGCCCCTGATTCTAAGTCATTTTTAGTAAAAAATGCAGATTTATGACATATATAACATGTATGTGAAAAATTCAAAAACTGCCCAGCCCAGCAAGTGGTTGAATGAACGGCCACCAGAAGTTGGCGTGAAAAGGTTAAGCAAAAGTGGCAGTTGTTCCTGATAACCGGCGCTTTTGCAAACTAATCATCATTCATTTGGGTTTTAAACATTCCCTAAATATTGTTTTTTTAGCAGGATATTGGGGAAATGTTAGTTCTCTAGAATGGCTGGATGGAACCTTGATCCATCTTGTTTCTATACGGCACAGAGATTGCCTGGGCACAGCCTGCTAACGGTTCAAGTCATAGGGGAAAAGCATGAAAATATGATCTTGTCTGTTCTCAGAGCTGAGTAAATACGTCGCCAGCTGTGAGAGAAGAGAGGGAGTCAGATGCCTCCCCGCCGAACATCAAGATAAATATTAAGAGATGATGAAAATGAAATTTCTCCCAGGTCTGGTATAAAAGAAAGGATTAAGAAACAGTAGACAGATCTTTAAGCCCCGCAGGTGATTTTGTCATTGTTGGAGGATTTTAATTGTGTTTTTCACCTCGGTTGGTTCATAGGGAGGCATTCGAAAGACGGCTGTGTGTAATTGTTTGGGATTATCGTCTGCTTCCAATGGGCAGATGCTTAAAGTGAATCTAACATTAAAAATTGAAAGCTGAAGTTTAATCTGCTTACATTTTGCCTTTCTTGGTTATACCTCCATCAACATGATAATGAAATGAAAAAAAAAAGTTTCCATTTTCATTACAGATCTTATTTTGTGATGTCACCGTTGGTTCTCTGTGCTTCTCTATGCAATGCAGGCAAATCATGGTGGGTGGGAGGGTCTCAGCAGAGGGCTGTACATAGTTTTCTGAAAACATCACAGCACCCTGCCTCAGTATTCCTTTCTAGACCCCTCAGCCCTGATGCAAGTGTTTTTTTGGTATTTTTTTTTCTTTTGTACATTAAAAGGGATCTTTCAGGTAAATGGACCTTGTATTTTAACCACTTCAAGTCCGGACACTTTTACCCCCTTCCTGTCCAGGCCAATTTTCAGCTTTCAGTGCTGTCACACTTTGAATGTAAATTGCGCGGTCATGCAACACTGTACCCATATGAATTATTTAGCATTTTTTTGTGACAGATAAAGCTTTATTTTGGTGGTATTTATTCACCACTGGGATTTTTATTTTTTTTGCTATGTAAATGAAAAAGTCCAAAAATTTTGAAAAAAAGTGTTTTTCTTATAAAATTTTGGAAATAAATAGTATTTCATCATAAATCTTGGCCAAAATGTATTCCGTTATCTTTTTAGTAAAAAAAAAAAAATAACCCAAATTAGTTTATAACCAAAAATGATAATTTTTAAACATTTGTTTTACATTTTTACTTCATTTTTTATATTATTATTTATGTTTTTTTTTATATACTGTCACCCTAGCAGTACAGTGTCACCATGGTGACACTGTACTACTTGTGGGGGGTGATGAAGATTTTTTTTTTTTACACTGATTGCTTTTACACCCATAAAGGCTGTAAAAGCAATCATTTCTCCTTCTCTCTGGCTGCATTCTTGCAGCCATTGAGAACTACTGTGTGAGCTGTGATTGGTCACAGCTTGTCACATGGTGCAAGGCTGTGAATAGCCCTGTACCATGTGACCTCTGTGATCATTCACAGATTTCACACGTAGTAAGCAATGATGTCAGAAGTGACATCTTGCTTACTACTCTGCATGTGATCACTGATTGGCCAATCAGTGATCACATGATGGGGACCTCGCACAGAGGTCCTGTACGACGATCGGTGTTCCACTGTGTCCGGAAGACACAGCAGGCACTGGATCGCGGTGCTGTGCACTCCCAGGGAGCGCGCACAAGCAGGGTGCGGGTAAACCATTAATAAACGACCACCCGACCCTGCACTGCCACCGTCCGGCCGTTTATATACAACGGCCGGACGGGAGGTGGTTAATCATTGCAAGTCCAAGGATTTTTTTCAGTGGGATTGCGGTATTCAGTTTGGACACCCCCAGCCAGGGGCATATTTACCACAAGGCAAACAAAGCACTTGCATGGGGCGGCAGTTTTCAGGGGGGCAGCACCTCCCCCCAGAAGAAGGGATGAAAGTAGGGACACGCGCTATGGGAACCAGGTGGGATCCAAGAGAGGCTGCGAGCTGCTTGATAGTGTATGTAGAGCCTGACTCTCGTTCTTGGGGATGTCCGGAACTGTGAAGATGAGTGGGGGGGGGGGTAGTGGAAGGCTCTCCCCGGAGGGGGGCAGGAGTGCTGTTGGTCAATGTCAGCAATATCAGGCTCTCTCTGCGGGAAGGTGAAGGGGGGTGGTGGTGTTGGTCGATGTCCGTGGGGGCAGACGATTTTTGTGTTGCCTAGGGCAGCAAAAAACCTAAATACATTACTGCCCAAAGCACCGAGTGTATGAACTGGCAAGGGGTGCTGGAGTGTGCCGGGGAATCTATTATTGCTGGGGGTGTAGTGTTTCTGAGGGGTGATCTATTGTTGGTGATGGTGTTGATCTATTGTTGCTGGTGAGGGATCTATTGTTTCTTGAGGGGGGTTGGAGGGGGTCTTTTGTTGCTGGGAGGTCCATTGCTATTGGGGGGGGGGGGTAATCTATTGTTGCTGGAGGGGGGTGTAGTTTTGCTGGAGAAGAACTACTGTTGCAGAGGAGTCTATTAAAGCTGGCTGCTGGGGGTTCCTTTGTTGCTGGGGTGGATCTATTGTTGTTTATGGGGATCTTTTGATGCTGAAAACCCAGAACAAACATCCAACACGCTGCAATACAGCTTTCTTCTAAGGCCTCATTCACACGGGGGTACAAGCGTCCACCTGTGTGAAGGGCTGCGTTTGCCCACACTGGCTGCACAAGTGTTCTGAGCGTCTGCATGCAAGCAGTCCCATTCATTTCAATTGGGATGCAGCGGCTGCACACGCACAGCAACTGTTACTAATTTGACATCTGTGTGGGTACAAGTACGTGCGGGTCCCTGAATGCAGACAGTGAGCGTTCATGGACTCGCACCCACAGTGCCGGGACAAAGTCATCTAGAGCCCAGGGCAAACATACCAATTGGGCAGCACAGTGGCTAAATGGTTAGCATTTCAGCCTGGCAATACTAGGGTCATTGGTTTGAATCTCAACCGCGGCACCTCCTGCCTGGAGTTTGCATGCTTTCCCTGTGGTTGCGTGTGGGGGTACTCCGGTTTCCTCCAACACTCCAAAGACATGCTGGTAGGTTAATTGGCTCCTTTCTAAATTCTCCCTAGTATGTATATGTATGAATGTAAGTTTGGGACCTTAGATTGTACACCCCTTGAGGGCAGTGGAGTCCCGCGGGGGGTGCGCGCCGCACTGGGTGACACCTACTGCACGTGGTGACACCAGACCCGCTCCACGAAAAGGTAAGTTATAAAGCAAACTGACGATCCCCACAGGATGGATCGGATCTGCAGACTGAGCATAATGAATCAGAGTCCGATCCATTATGCTTCATTATGCTCCCCAATCTGCAGATGTGATCCATCCTGCGGGGATCGTCGGCTTTCTTTACAACTTACCTTTTTCGTGGAGCGGGGCCGATGTCACCCCCTATAGGTTGGATGCTGACGATCCCCGCAGGATGGATTGGATCTGCGTATTGCGGAACATATTGGATCAGACACCAATCCATTATGCTCAATCCGCAGATCCGATCCATCCTGCGGGGATCCTTGGAGGAGGTGTCACCAAGTGTTATCGCCAGTGGTGTATTTAGGTTTTGTGCTGCCCTAGGCAACACAAAAATCATCTGCCCCCACGGACATCGACCAACACCCCCCCCTTCCCCCTCCTATGGAGAGAGCCTGACATTGACCAACAACACCCTTGCCCCCCACCTGGGAGAGCCTTCCACTACCCCGCCCCCCCCCCCGGCGATAGAGAGATGCTCATCTTCACATCTCCGGACATCCCCGGGAACGAGAGTCAGGCTCTACATACATCATGAAGCAGCCCACAGCCTCTCTCAGATCCCACCTGATTCTCATGGCGTGCGTGTCCCTTCTTTCATTCCTTCTTCTGTGGGGAGGTGCTGCCCCCCTAAAAAAAAAATGCCGCCCTAGGCAAGTGCCTTGTTTGCCTTGTGGTAAATACGCACCTGGTTATCGCACCGGGTGACACCAACCCTAGGGACGCCCCTGCTTGAGGGTTAGGGACTGATGTGAATGTACAATATATATGTAAAGTGCTGCATAAACTGATGGCGCTATATATGTACCTGAAGTAAATAATTGCACCCTCCCCCAAAATGCATGATTATGTGTCAGCAAACCCCCCCTCCCCCAAAAAAAAAAAATTGAGCACTAATCTGCATTCTTTCCATCCTAAGCATAAATCCCCCCCCCCCACCCCTTCAAATCAGCTCTCCTGCTGGAATCCCCTGAACAGGTACGTCGCTGTGTCTTTAAGTGGTTAATATACCCCGGGTACAAGGAGAAGAAATTGTTTTTGGTAAAAAGAAACCTCCTGATGAAAATAATCTCTCCTTAATAACATGTAAAGAACCATTGAAAGGTCTTTAATATAACAGAAGTGCGTTGCTGACTGATATGCGGAACACATTATTTCGAGCGAGTCTCTGATAAATTATTTTTTTCCTTTGTATCCTTTTTTCTCAGAATTGTTGCATCTCTTTACACTAATTTAACAAACGACAATTTCACAGGAATTGTATCATTAACTGATCATTGTTTTTTTCAAAAGATCCTATTGTTCCCCGTAATAGCGGTGCGTCAGCCGGATAATGAAAGGCATTTGTTTACGTCTTTTTGTCTATTGAAGGCAATTGCGTTAACAAGAAAATTTGAGGAGCATAAAGTGATACGTTTCTGCCACCTTCCATTCTTTTTGTTCACTTTCACTGGGAGGAATTTGTACCTTTTCAGTGGAATGACTCGTGCTGAATTTAATGAGATGGCTGCATCCTCCATGTATTTTTTTGTTCCTTAATGTCATATTAATTACAGTTTAATGGACTCGCTGCACAATGGGAATTTTCCATTCTTCACTTGAAGATCTAAACCTAAATCCAACTTTTGAAATCCCTCCACTTGTTTCTTTTTTAAATCACTTTATGCATTCATTAAAGTGGAACTCCAGGAATTATCTCTATTGCAAGCTTACAATGGTTCAGTTTGGCACGCCATATCTGGAGGGCTGCTGGGAATGCTTAAAGTGATTCTAAAAGGTATTTTCTCCTTAATAACAAAACATAATAATATACTTACCTGCTCTGTGTAATGGTTTTGCACAGAGCAGCCCCGATCCTCCTCTTCTCGGTTCCCCTGCCAGTTATCCTGGCTCCTCCTCTTCTGCGAGTGCCCCCATAGAAAGCCGATTCCTATGGGGGCACTGATGCAGGCTTGCTTCCGATCCCAGCTGTCGTCGTCCATAGACTAGACCAGGGGTCTGCAACCTTTAAGACATAAAGAGCCACTTGGACCCGTTTCCGAGAGGGAAAAAAAGACTGGGAGCCGCAAAACCATTGCAACATTTAAAACAAATCCGACACTGCATATATTGCAAAAAGCGCTCTGGTCATGAAGGGGGTTTAATGGCCCAGTAAGCAAAGGGTTAATCAGGGCCACAGTGTATCGTCATAATCACAATCATAGCCTTAGGTCAGTGGTGGGCAACCTTTTTTTTCAACTGAGCCAAATCTCGCCAAAACCACGATTGAAATTTATTTTGAGAGCCACATTTTTAAAACTGAAAATACATCCCCCATATAGTAATTCATCCCCCCTATAGTAATTCATCCCCCCTATAGTAATTCATCCCCCATAGTAATTCATCCCCCATAGTAATTCATCCCCCATAGTAATTCATCCCCCATAGTAATTCATCCCCCATATAGTAATTCATCCCCAATAGTAATTTATCCCCCATATAGTAATTCATCCCCCATAGTAATTCATCCCCCATAGTAATTCATCCCCCATATAGTAATTCATCCCCCATAGTAATTCATCCCCCATAGTAATTCATCCCCCATATAGTAATTCATCCCCCATAGTAATTCATCCCCCATATAGTAATTCATCCCCCATATAGTAATTCATCCCCCATAGTAATTCATCCCCCATAGTAATTCATCCCCCATATAGTAATTCATCCCCCATAGTAATTCATCCCCCATATAGTAATTCATCCCCCATAGTAATTAATCCCCCATATAGTAATTCATCCCCCATAGTAATTCACCCCCCATATAGTAATTCATCCCCCATAGTAATTCACCCCCCATATAGTAATTCATCCCCCATAGTAATTAATCCCCCATATAGTAATTAATCCCCCATATAGTAATTCATCCCCCATAGTAATTCATCCCCCCTATAGTAATTCATCCCCCCTATAGTAATTCATCCCCCCTATAGTAATTCATTCCCCGTATTGTGTCAATTCACTTACCTTTGCTCCGCGCGTTCCTCTCGCCGTGTTCCCGCGCCGTTCCGGTCTTCAGGGCGGACTGTGAGAGGAGAGGAGTTCGTCACGCTGCCCCGCCTACATCCTGACAGCCAATGTTTGCAACACTCCACGGGCCGGATTAAAAGGTCCGCCGGGCCGTAGTTTGCCCATTGCTGGGCTAGCTGCAGAGTCCTGACTTTTGGGGCGGCCGCCCGAGAGGAGGGAGGGGAGCGGGCACCCGGCACACAGAAGAGCCGCATTAAAATGTGTAAAGAGCCGCGGCTTGCCGACCACTGAGCTACGGCAACCCTATTGCCTGTCACCTGGTGGGCAGTGTGCTCCGGAGCCGCAGCAAAGGTGAAAAAGAGCCGCATGCGGCTCTGGAGCCGCGGGTTGCCGACACCCGGACTAGACCAATGACTACCACTGCTGTGTCTCAGCTAATGAGGTGAGAAAGACCCAGGAGAGCCTCTTCTCTTGTGCACATCAGATTGAGATTGGACTCAGGTTTTGTACATAGAATGCATTAGGGAAAAAACCTTCAGCCTTTAGAACCACTTTAAAACCTTGCAGTAGTCCATGCAGGGCCACCAACGAGGAACTTCAGGGATTATCACTGTTGCCGGCTTACATTGGTCCACCTTGGCACAATGTAAATTTAGTATAACATATTTGAAAAGCTGCTGGGGAAGCTGAAAACTTTGTAGTAGTCCATGCAGGGCCACCATTGGAAATTGTGGGGTCCCGTAGAGCCTGCCTGGCAGGGCCCCCTCCCATACCGCCTGCCTGATAGGGCAACCCCTTCACCCCACACAGAGAAGGCACGTTAAATACCTTATTGTGCACAGTAATCCCACCACCCACATGAAAGAAAAATATAGTTGAAATATATTTAAAAATATTCTTCCCAAATATATTGACATATATTTGAAATACTACAATTTTGGCCATATTCAATATATTTAAAAAAAAAATATATATAAATATTTATATATATATATATATATAACAAAAATATATATATATTTATATATATAATATACTGTACGTTGAAATGAGTTTTTATTACAAAATACATGAAAAATATTTTAAAAAATACACTTTCAAATACACTGTATGTCTTTAAAAATACAAATCTACATTTTTGGAATGCATTTACAAATATATGTAAAAATATATGTTAAAAAAAATCTGAAGGATATATTTTTGAAAATATATATTTTTCATATATTTTGTAATATATAAAAAACGCATTTCAACATGCAGTATATCAATATATATATATATATATATATATATATATATAAGTTTATTTTGAAATATATTGAATATGGCCAAAATTGTAGTATTTCAAATATATGTCAATATATTTGGGAAGAATATTTTCACAATATATTTCAAATATATTTTTCTTCCATATGGGCAGGAGTGGCTCCCACCAATTAAATAAATGTTCCTGGGCCCCATCAGGGGCCAAAGCTAGAGATGGGACTGTTGCCTCATTTTCAGGATCAGGCAGAGAAATCCTCCACGTTGCAGCTCACAGTAATTAAAATCCTGCCCTGTCGGATTGATATAAAAGAATTTAGATGTCGAACCATGGCATGGAAGATTTCTCCACCTGTTCTCATAAATTACTTAAAGCGGAGCTCCACCCAAAAGGGGAAGTTCCGCTTTAAGGACTGCTCCCCCGATCCCCATTAAGGATTAGCACTTTTGGTCCCAGAAGACTAGAGGACCATTCATGAAGTGCAGTGCTACTCGCGCATGCGCAGTGGGTACCCGGCTGTGAAGCCGCAAGCTGTCACAGCCGGGTGCCCACACTGAAGATGCCGGCCTCATGGAATACAGGACGGCCGTTGAAACGGGCTGCGGGGGACACACCACGGGACCGAAGGACAGGTAAGTGGCTGCTTTTTAAAAGTCAGCAGCTACAGTTTTTGTAGCTGCTGACTTTTATTTTTTGACAGCGTGAGTGGATCTCCGCTTTAATAGTCTCGACTTTGTCCTTGCCTCTGCTGCTGAACTATTGGGGCCCAGGGAATTTTTATTTAATCGCTGAGAGCCACAGCCTGTGGGATTACTGTGCATACCCCCAAAGATATCTAAAGAATCCTTTCTCTGCCCCTGGGCCCTCTGCTGAACTGACGGGACCTGGGCCAGGAGCACCGGCTTTAACTACTGTATTGACAGCTCCTAGCCTACTCTACATACAGTGTTAGCTGAGCTGTGATCTTCTGAGTTCTTCTTGAGTGACTTTCCCTCTGCACACGGAGCACAGGGGGTCACCCCCATTCAGACAATGCTTTGTAGTTTTTTTCAGTGAATAAAAGGTGTTCTCTGATTGGACAAAGTGAAGGAGAGGCATAAGACATCACCACCTTCTCCAATCAGAGAACATCTTGTATTAATTGAAATTGAAAAAAAAATACAAGGTGTTCTAGGAATGGTGGGCAACCCCCTGTGGTCAGGAGTTTGGACACCTTTGCCTGTTAGGCCCCCTTTTCAATGGGAGCCATGCATCATATATAGAAGAGGTATTTCTACCACTTCAATACAGTATATGAAGACATCCTGCTGTCACTGGTTGCTAAGGAAGCAGCGGATGCTTGATGTCACCAGGAATTCCCAGCCATGTAATGAAAGGGGCAGGGACATCACCGTCTCACTATGGCCTCTGGCCATATTTGGCCATTGATGTAACCACTAAACTCCACCCTTCCCTTACAGTTGCAAGAAAAAGTATGTGAACCCCTTGGGATTACGTGGAGTTTTGCATGAATTGGGCATAAAATGTGCTCTGAACGTCATCTAAGTCACAACAATAGAAGAACACAGTCTGCTGAACATAATACTACACAAACATTAGATGTTGCCATGGTTTAATTGCACATAACATGTAAACATTCACAGTGCAGGGAGGAAAAGTATGTAAACCTTTGGACTTAATAACTGGTTGACCCTCCTTTGGCAGCAATAACCTCAACCAAACGTTTTATGCCCAATTCATGCCCAAAACTCCACGTAATCCCAAGGGGTTCACATACTTTTTCTTGCAACTGTATATAGCTCATGGCAGCTCGAGGAGCTGTCAATCAGCTATGAGTACTGTTGGGATCCATCCTGTGTACTGGGTTGTATTTTTTTTTTTTTGGCGGGTGGCGCAAATTTGCGTTTTTTTTAATAAAGGACTTAATTGTCTAACATACAAGTGTCTTTATTTCTAGTTGACATCTTTTTTTGTGTGAATGAGTAGTTGTTCTGTCTCTCCAATCTAAGCATTGAAAGTGTGATCTCTGTAACTTACAGTTGTGATGAGATAGCGATAACTCCAAGCTTAGTTGAATAACACAGGCAGTGACTCGATCAGATGACACCTTGTAGATCTTGTGAGGTTCCATAAACTGAGAGAATCTTACAACAAAGAACATCGGATAGTTCAGAAGATCATATTGTGATCTGCTTCATGACATGAGGCTTGAAGCTGAAATGCCTTACTGGGAAAAGGGGTGGGCTATCTATACAGCATGAACTAAAGCAGAGGAAAGGGAGGAGCAGAGACAAAATACAAAGAACACTTAAAGGCATACGACAGTCATGTGAAACATGACAGTAACAATACTATGTACCCCATACTCATTCATGTGGGGTGAGGGGCGGTATCTGGGATTCTGATAAGCTTCCACTTATCCCAGGGGGCTTATTGGATTCCAGATAAGACCACCAGCTGGGAACCCAAACAACCACCAGCCAGGGTTGTGGGGAAAAGGCCCTTGACCTCATAAACATAATTAATTCCCTTGATGTGCAATTCAGAATGAACACAAGTAACATTACCGGAGTGTAATAGTATTCCCTATGAGCCACACCAATGCTTAGAGACACTTTGTCAGGATCCAGCAGCAGAGATGGCCAGATCTGTTGGCTACACTCAGGAAACTGGGACCAGACAGTGTATGCTTTAGGTGAGATTTATTTACAGTGAAACAAAATCCATCCGGCACCAGCACACAGCAAACATAAAAATATAAGTGAAACAAAAAACCCAGTGACAGAATACATAACTAATAACTAAAAAACAGAAGCCTAACTAACAACATACAATATATACATAATAGGGAACACCGAAAAGTAGGGGAAACTGGAGGTGCAACGAGCAAGTGGGAAGGAAGAACCAAACCTGGGATCAGGAACAAGGGGGAGCAGGTAAAAGTCAGCTGGGTACAGGGAGCAGGGCAGGAGCAGGAACTAGTTAATGGCTAGCAGTATCTGGCAGCAGGCAAAACACTGGAGTTAGAGGTATTTAGTAGGAGAGGACCCAAATACCTTCCAAGCAGCCAGCATCAGGTGGAAACTGATTACTGGGGTATGCTGGCTGCTGGGAGATACCTGCTGGTGAACACTGGAACTACAACCCTCCACCCAAGGAACCACAGTTCCACCAGCAGGTGATCCCGGTCCTTACACACCCCTTGGCAAAACTGTAGTCAGTGTGCATTCACACATGTGCGGTGCAGATTGAAGCTCGTGTTTCACAGCTAATTGATAATGTAGTTGTTCAGTGGTTCAGGTCAGGTTTACATCAGGATCAGGACAGGTTTAGATCAGGTTCAGGTCAAGATATGATTCTGTTCACAAATGATGACATGTCCGGTTTAGAAACGGTTCCCATAGAATTCAATAACCAGTAATCCACTTCTGATCCGGATCACACTGCTCAGAAATCGGACATGAACCTTTTTCAATCCGCATTGAATCTGCACTTCCAGTCCACCGGACGTGTGAACAAGCACCATAGGAAGCAACGTTATTTCACATGTCATGCAGAATGGATGCGGCTCATACCACATCCAACCCGCATATATGTGAACCAGCACAAAGTCATGGTAACAGTAAGAGAACTGGGAGGAGAAAAAGGGAAGCCTGGGGTTAACAGGGAAGGTGGATGTTTAAAGAAAACCTGTCACCACTCCATTTATTTCAACAACAATCTTCCCATAAGACGGCGGTTCTCAACCTGGGGGTCGAACGACCATTTCCCAGGGGTCGCCTAAGACCATCGGAAAACACATATTTCCGATGGTCTTAGGAACCGAGACACCGCTCCTGTTTCAGGCGATCT
The DNA here is from genome assembly GCF_062004578.1 of Staurois parvus. Classification (NCBI taxonomy): domain Eukaryota; kingdom Metazoa; phylum Chordata; class Amphibia; order Anura; family Ranidae; genus Staurois; species Staurois parvus. The sequence continues at coordinate 3,041,995 of NW_028318244.1, read as the reverse complement.
GTGGGCGGGATGATATGCTGCCCCTGTAACCTGGCCACACCTCCGGGATCACTCAACAGCTCCGCCTCCCCGCCGCTGATTGGCCACCAGAACTGTAGCTCAGGAGAGGCACACAGGCGGCCAATCACCGGCGAGGAAGTGGAGCTTGGAGAGGAGGAGCCGAGCGGCAGCGCGCGGAGATCGAAGAAGATCGAGGAAGCTGCAGGAGCGAGTGAAGAGAGAGGCCAGAGAAGGAAGACAGCTGACAGGTAAGTGCAAATTTTGCTGCTGCAGCCAGGTATGCAGGCTGTAGATGGGAGAGGGAGAGAACGAGCCCAGGCTGGAGCAGGAGTCAGCAAGGTAAGTATCATTGGTGTCAGTGGAAGGGATAGTGCCCCATCATTTGTGTCACTAATACCAACGATGGGGTACTATTCCTCCCCCCACTGGCACCAACGATGGGACACTATTCCTCCCCCCACTGACACCAACGATGGGGCACTATTCCTCCCACTGACACCAATGATGGGGCACTATTCCTCCCCCCACTGACACCAACGATGGGGCACTATTCCTCCCCCCACTGACACCAACGATGGGGCACTATTCCTCCCACTGACACCAATGATGGGGCACTATTCCTCCCACTGACACTAATGATGGGGCACTATTCCTCCCACTGACACCAATGATGGGGCACTATTCCTCCCACTGATACCAATGATGGAGCACTATTCCTCCCACTGACACCAATGATGGGGCACTATTCCTCCCACTGATACCAATGATGGGGCACTATTCCTCCCACTGACACCAATGATGGGGCACTATTCCTCCCACTGACACCAATGATGGGGCACTATTCCTCCCAATGACACCCACAATGGGGCACTATTCCTCCCACTGACACCCACAATGGGGCACTATTCCTCCCACTGACACCCACAATTGGGCACTATTCCTCCCACTGACACCAATGATGGGGCACTATTCCTCCCACTGACACCAATGATGGGGCACTATTCCTCCCACTGACACCAATGATGGGGCACTATTCCTCCCAATGACACCCACAATGGGGCACTATTCCTCCCACTGACACCCACAATGGGGCACTATTCCTCCCACTGACACCAATGATGGGGCAGTATTCCTCCCACTGACACCAATGATGGGGCAGTATTCCTCCCACTGACACCAATGATGGGGCACTATTCCTCCCACTGACACCAATGATGGGGCACTATTCCTCCCACTGACACCAATGATGGGGCACTATTCCTCCCACTGATACCAATGATGGGGCACTATTCCTCCCACTGACACCAATGATGGGGCACTATTCCTCCCACTGACACCAATGATGAGGCGCTATTCCTCCCAATGACACCCACAATGGGGCACTATTCCTCCCACTGACACCAATGATGGGGTACTATTCCTCCCACTGACACCAATGATGGGGCACTATTCCTCCCACTGACACTAATGATGGGGCACTATTCCTCCCACTGACACCAATGATGGGGCACTATTCCTGCCACTGACACTTATGGCAGTGGTTCTCAACCTTTCTAATGCCGCGACCCCTTAATACAGTTCCTCATGTTGTGGTGACCCCCAACTGTGGGTATAAATGTAAGTTTTTGTTGGTATCCCATTTATACCCACAGTTGGGGGTCACCAGTGCCCAGTGTTACCCACCTGTGCGCAGCAGTGCCACCCATCAGTGCCGCCCATCAGTGCTGCCCATTAGTGCCCAGCAGTTCCGCCCATCAGTGCAGCATCATCATTGCCAGCTCATCAGTGTCACCTATTAGTGCCTCCTATCAGTGCCCATCAGTGCTGCCTATCCATGCCACCTCATCAGTGCCCATCAGTGCTGCCTATCAGTGCCCATCAGTGCTGCTTCTTCAACGCACATCAGTGAAGGAGAAAAATTACCTGTTTGCAAAATTTTATAATAGACATTTTTTTGCTCTTTTTTGTTTATAGCACAAAAAATAAATCACCCAGCAGCGATTAAATACCACCAAAAGAAATCTCTATTTGTGTGAAAAAAAATGATAAAAATGTCATATGGGTACAATGTTGCATGATCGCGTAATTGTCATTCACATTGCGACAGCGCTGAAAGCTAAGAATTGGCCTGGGCAGGAAAGGCGTATAAGTGCCCAGTAGGCAAGTGGTTAACTACTTTGTGACCACAATCTCCCTTTACAGTGTTCATGCACAATGCCTGGTGTTAAGTAACATTGCAAAGAACTAGAAATTTTGCCTGAACCCGAGGCCCATTGCAAATAATTTGCAGCTGCACATGACAAAGGGGCGGCAATATTGGTGACATCAATGACCTAATCTGCCCATTAGTTGGGCAATGTTATCCCTTTGAGGACCAAGGGACGTATTTGTCCCATGTTTTTAATTGCGTGTATCATCTGATTAAGAACTTAAAACTCTTTTTTTTTTTTGGTTTGAGTCAAAATATTAGTTCTTATCAACAAACAACAAATGGATCTAGCTTTTTGCCAATTATTTCATGAAATGGCTTAGTTACAGCAACTGAAGTGTACGAACTTTAAAAACAAAAAAATTGATTCTTTTGGCGTTCCAAAATCTTACGGTCCTCAAAGGGTTATTGAACAAATATGGCCATGTGGCCATATTAGATCAGTGATGTCACCAGAATCCCTACCCCTTTGTTACATGCGGCTGTCCACAGCTGTTTGGGTCGGCAGCCTGTTATCATGGACAGGTCCCCCAGGTACCATGGGCAGCACAGTTGCTAAATGGTTAGCATTTCTGCCTGGCAGTACTAGGGTCGTTGGTTTGAATCCCAGCCACGGCACCCCCTGCCTGGAGTTTGCATGTTCTCCCTGTGCCTGCGTGGGTTTCCTCCCACACTCCAAAGACATGCTGGTAGGTAAATTGGCTCCTGTCTAAATTGTCCCTAGTATGTGTATGTATGAATGTAAGTTAGGGACCTTAGATTGTACGCCCCTTGAGGTTTAGGGACTAATGTAATAGTACAATATATATGTAAAGCACTCCATAAATTGATGCTGCTATATAAGTACCCGAAATAAAAATAATAAATGAATCACTAAAAGGAATGTGCTCCTAGTTCTCAGGCCCTGCTGCTAAGCTGACATTTTTCCTAGAGATATACTATATTCAAGTTAATTATTGTGGTTCTAAATTTGGTGTGGTCATTTAAGCTTCAAGGACCTCTGGTCAAAAAACAGTTAAACTGCTTGTGCTTTCAAAACACACTAAAAATGTAATGATTTCCTAAGATAAATGGCAAATGAGCCACCGATTCCATTCTTGCTGTAAAGAGGTAATGCCATGGTTTGTAAGATAATTCACAGTGTGGAAGATAAATCAGGACAGGGCAGACATAGCTCATGAATTGGATTGCAGAGTTAATTACAGTAAGAATTAGAATGGAGGTGTGCGTGCGTTATCCTGAGACTGGCGCTTCACAGTGATGGGAGCGCCATGTGACCCCAAGCGATGGATTAATTAAAATCGTACATTATGTGTCACCCATGATTGATTATCCTCTGTTAGGACATCATAATGTCTGACTTTCCTGGCTGAAGACGAAGCATCTCTGGCTGAGCAGATTACATTTACAATAGGAAATGGAGAGAAGAGAATAGAAATCATTCCCATTTATATTTCAGGGTAAGCCAATAAGCTTTTCTTGGTACAACCATATTAGTCATTTTCGAAAATAATAATTTGATAATTATTGACATCAATGACCTAATATGACTGAAAGTGGTCATGTGACCATATTACGTCAATAGCATCCCCACCCCCTTGTTATGTGTGGCTGCAGGGTGGGGTATTCCTCAGCTGTAGCTAATTGACAAATTATCATATGATAGCTTCCTGTGGGTTCACTTTAGCTCATCACTATTATTATTACAGGTACTTATGTAGCACCATCAGTTTACATAGCGCTTTACATATATATTGTACATTCACATCAGTCGTTAACCCTCAAGGACTGGACAATCTAAAGTCCCTAACTCACATCCATACACATACTAGGGCCAATTTAGACAGGAGCCAATTAACCTACCAGTGTGTCTTTGGAGTGTGGGAGGAAACTGGAGTACCCAGAGGAAACCCATGCAGGTACAGGTAGAACATGCAAACTCCAAGCAGGTGGTGCTGTGGTTGGGATTCGAACCAACAACCCTAGTACTGCCAGGTGCAAGTGTTAACCATTTAGCCACTGTGCTGCCCACTGTACACCCCTCATAGTCCTGAGCAGTTCTGACATTTCTGCTATGGGCTTGCCTATTCACTACTTGGAGTAGAACTTTTTTTTAAATTTTGGATATATTAAAGGAAAGAGTTATGATCCCTGTCATGTTTTTTCTCCATCTGTGTTCCACCGAGGAAACTTCCCTTCACTTCCTGTCCCATAGCCAACACAAGAAGAGAAATCCCTCCAAAATTAGGGAATCCCCAGTTGTCACAAGAACTAGTGTCCCTATTGAAAGAATTCCCCTCTATTCCTGTTCTGGTAACAACCCAAACTGTGGGATTTTCTTTCACTTTCAGTGATACTGATTACCAGGATGAATAGAGAGAGTGAATATCTCTAATGGGGCAGAGACAGAAAAAACCCCAACAGGGGTTCTAGTGCTTTTTCACTCTATCCAAAACTGGAAAAAAAAAAGAATAAATAAATAAATCCCTCCCCAAATAAACCCCCACCAAAAAGTCACACTTTCTCCCTAGAAAGTATAATATAATAAATAAACCTTTTTATAAATCTACCAGTACATACCCAATCGTAAATAAATATACATAAATAAATAATACATCAACTAATTAATCAATACATGCACAAACCATAAATCCATAATGTGTCCAATTAAATTGCAGTCTCAAATATGTCCAATAAAGTCCAAAATCCAAAATTCAAACTCAATCCAGTAGGAAGGATTTCAATCCTATATAATCCGCAAAAACCTCAGAAAAGAAATAATCTATAGTGCATTACCTTCAAACATATACATATACCCACTCCAATCCGTGCAAATTCAAAACCACTCCAAAATGTGTTGATAATGCAAACACACCCAAAGAAAGAAAAAAAATTTAAAATAATATATATACTGTATATTATTAAATATTAATAAATATTATACGCCATGAGTGCTCCAAATCCGCGAACACTCCGTGACCACTCTAATACTGTGTACACTTTGTGATCAAACCAAAAGTGATACTAAATACTATTACCCTCTGCGAGTATTCATAAGCATAACCAATATCGTTATCTTCCAATTCCTTCACCTCAGGGGTTGGTCCTCCAAAATCCTCTTAAAGATAAGAAGACTCTTATAAAGATATCCAAGTGTAGGGACAATTTTATTCAAAAACTTACATCAGGATAACCAACTTTCAGCTTTCTCAGTGGCTCAGATACAGCCCTGCAAACAATAACATAAATCCACGTGTTGACAACCAACAAAATGGCCGCGGCGACACTTCCGGTTAGCGTACGTGCGTGTTGACGTCACATCCCTTAACACGTTTCGTCAGATGAAGTCCGGATGTGACGATGTGGTAGATTTACAAAAAGGTTTATTTATTATATTGGGAAAAAAATGCTTTTAGTTCTCTTTTAACCAGTTCAGCTCCGGAAAGTTTTCCCCCCTTCCTGACTAGGCCATTTTTTGCTATTCTAAATTGATATTCTTTTTTCGTACAAATATAGCTTTCTTTTGGTGGTATTTGCTCACCACTGGGTTTTTTAATTTTTTTGTGATATAAACGAAAAAAGACTGAAAATTTATAAAAAACCCAAACAATATTTTCTATTTTGGTTATAAAAAATATCCAATAAACTAAACGTTTGTCATAAATGTAGACCAAAATGTATTCTGCTACATGTCTTTGGTAAAAAAAAAATCCCAACAAGTGTATAATAATTAGTTGGTGTGAAAGTTATAGCGTCTACAAATGGCGGTATATATACTGGAATTTACACAGCTTTTACTTTTTGACTGCCTATCACATTTCTTGAGGTGCTAAAATGCCAGGGCAGTACAACCCCCCTCCCCAAATTACCCCTTTTTGGAAAGTAGACACCCCAAGGAATTTGCTGAGAGGCATGTTGAGCCCATGTAAGATTTAATTTTTTGCCACAATTTTTTGGAAAATGATAAAAAATGTTTTTTTGGTTTTTTTTTACACAAAGTTGTCAGTTTAATGTTAAATTGCTCACACATGCCATGGGTATATGTGGAATTATACCCCAAAACACATTCTACTACTTCCACCGAGTATGGGGATACCACATTTGAGAGACTTTTTGGCAGCCTAGCCAAGTACAGGACCCCTAAATCCAATAACCACCTTCAGGCTTTCAAAGGGCATATTTCCTCATGTCATTTCCTCACTACCTATCACAGTTTTGGAGGCCCTGAAATGCCAGGATATTACAAACACCCCTGGAAATTACCCCTCTTTGGAAAGTAGACTCCTCAAGGAATTGATAAGAGGCCTGTTGAGCCCATGGAAGATTTAATTTTTTGCCACAATTTTTTGGAAAATGACAAAAAATGTTTTTTCTTTTTACACAAAGTTGTCACTGAAATGTTATATTGCTCACACGTGCCATGGGTATATGTGGAATTACTCCTCTGGAAATTACCCCTTTTTGGAAAGTAGACACCCCAAGGAATTTGATAAGAGGCATGTTGACCATTTTTCAGATATTATTTTTTGTTTTGAGAAAGAAAAAATAAATTTTTGTTTTCTCTCTTCATTTTCCAAAAACAAATGAAACCTGCAAAATACTCACCATGCCCCTTGGAGTGTTTTGGATTGTCTACTTTTCAAAAAGAGGTCATTTGGGGGGGGGGGGGGTGCTTCTACTATCCTGGCATTTCAGGGCCAACATTAGAAGCTTATGCCACACATCACCCACTCTTCTAACTTCCAAGCCATTTCTGACACTTTTTGTTTACATGAATACCCAGTTTTTTTTGCTAGAAATCTACTTTGAACAAACATTATATGCAGGGGCGGACTGACAACTCATGGGGCCCCCGGGCAATAGGGGATCATGGGGCCCCTGTGTCCTTGCCCAAGCTCAAAAAAGCCTATGAAAAAGGTACCAGGGGCATCTCATGGGGCCCCCTACTGACCCCGGGCCCTCGGGCAGTGCCTGAGTTTCCAAATGGTCAGTCCGCCCCTGCTATTGACAAACAGTATTCTTCATCAACCTGGCTACAACTTTCTCTTATGCCCTTGTCATGGACCATTTTCTTTCACTTCCACCATAGATTTTCAATTGGATTGAGGTCCGGACTATTTGCAGGCCTTGCCATTGACATTCTATGTCTTTCTTGAAGGAAAGTTTTCATGGCTTTTGCCCTATGGCAAGATGCATTATCATCCTGAAAAATGATGTCATCACCAAACATCCTTTCAATTGATGCAATAAGAAAAGTGTTCAAAATCTCAATATAAACTTGTGCATTTATTGAAGATTTAATGACTTTCATCTCCCCCATACCTTTACCTGACATGCAACCCCATATCATCAATGATTGTGGAAATTTGCATGTTTTCTTCAGGCAGTCTTTATACATTTCATTGGAACTGCACCAAACAAAAGTTCCAGCATCATCACCCTGCCCAATGCAGATTCGTGATTCATCGCTTGAATATCACTTTCGTCCAGTCATGCACAGTCCATGATTGCTTTTCTTTAGCCCACCTTGTAACCTTGTTTTTTTCTGTTTAGGTATTAATTATGTTTTTCCTTTGGCTTTTCTGTATGTAAATCCCATTTCCTTTAGGCAATGTCTTACAGTTCGGTCACAGACATTCACTCCAGTTTCTGCCCATTTGTTCCTCATTTGGTTTGTTGTGCATTTTCTATTTTCAAGGCATATTGCTTTCAGTTCTCTATCTTGCCACTTTGATGCCTTCCTTGGTCTACCAGTACGTTTTACTTTTACAACCTTCCCATATGATTTGTACTTGCTCCAGATTTTAGACACAGCTGACTGGGAACAACCAACATCTTTTGCAACATTCCGTGATGATTTACCTTCTTGAAGACGTTTTATAATCCTCTCCTTTGTTTCAACTAACATCTCTGGTGTTGGAGCCATCATTCATGTCAGCTTGGTGCAACAGCTCCCCAAGGGGTGCAAGGACTCTTTTTTTACCTGCAGACTAATTAGCAGATGGAATCTGATGCAGATGTTTGTTTTAGAACTGCAAAGTACATGGTGATTCCATAATATTTTCCTCACAGTTAAGTGATTCCATATTTTCCTCTGCTTGATTTGTAAAAACAGTTGCAATTGACTACAGTTTTCTTTCTTTTTTATTGTTTTTAAGTGTTTCTTAAAGCCAGAAGGTTGGAATGTTAAATGAAAATAATGTTGAGGCATGCCTGTGATTTGTTTTTTCTTTCTACACAATTCAACAGTTGAATGAACATTTTCCAAGATTGGTGATTCCATACTTTTTGCCAGAGGTTGTATATGGCGCTCTTCCGGCCATTCCAACCAGCCACAATCTGCCTGCATAGAGAAGCCCAATGATGACCCACCTGTCCAATCTTCCTAGCAGGGCTTTGTATATATTTGGACTGGCTGGATAGAAATACAAATTCATGGACAGGTGATGCAGATTTCAGAGGTGTATTTAGCTGTTGTCCCGGAATTCAGCTTTAAAGAAAGCCAGAGTGATGAGGCTCCCTCATTCCCACCGCGGAAATCTAGAAGGTGTCTTTGATCTTGCAGCAAGCAAACCTGAACGTCTCCTACAATGTTGAGAGATGACAGTGACAGATGGGCCGGCTGCTTGTTTAGCGCCTCACGAAAATCACGCCATAAAAACTTGTTATTTTACTGGTGTCAGCGTGATTTACATTTTTCATGCCGGCTTTGAAAGACTCGTTATGACTCTCTGTCATAAAAAAGAGTCACCAGAGTCTTCATAAACAATAAGAGGTAAAGGGGAAATATTTCTCAAGTGACTGCTGACAGCTGAGCTTACAATTAAATATTTCTTGTATCCGCTGTGATCTTCAAACACGTGAGATGGGCTCCTGATGAAGCTGCTTAGGCAGCAACATGCGTAGAGCCTTCAGTCACCAGTTCCTATGGTACTTTCCATCATCCTTCACTGCCCCATTCACACAGAACGAATGTACGTGCAGTATTGCAGGACGAATAGATCTGTACATTTTTTTTATTAGTGATCATGTGGGGTTTTCTCTGGGAAATACTATCACTGTTGTCTGGTGTGTAAGGTCCTGCACTTGGGGGCTAAGAATATGCATGCATCTTACATACTAGAGGGGGTACAACTGGGGGAAACAATGGTGGATAAGGATCTGGGGGTTCTGGTAGATCACAAGCTTAATAATGGCAGCAATGCCAAGCTGCGGCTTCTAAAGCGAGCAAAATCATCTCTTGTATTAAAAGATATAGACTCCAGAGAGAGAGATATAATTTCCCCCGGTACAAATTATTAGTAAGACTTCATCTGGAATATGCAGTTCAGTTTTGGGCACCAATTCACAAAAAGAACATTGGGGAACTGGAGAAAGTACAGAGAAGGGCAACCAAACTGATGAGAGGAGATCAGCTATGCGGAAAGATTAGAGGAACTGAATGTATTTTCTCTTGAGAAGAGGAGGTTTGGGGGGATATGATCAACATGTATAATACATATGGGGGGGATATGATCTCCATGTATCATACATATGGGGGGGATATGATCTCCATGTATAATACATAAGGGGGGATATGATCTCCATGTATAATACATAAGGGGAGATATGATCTCCATGTATAATACATAAGGGGAGATATGATCTCCATGTATAATACATAAGGGGGATATGATCACCATGTATAATACATAAGGCGGGATATGATCACCATGTATAATACATAAGGGGGGGATATGATCTCCATGTATAATACATAAGGGGGATATGATCTCCATGTATAATACATAAGGGGGATATGATCTCCATGTATAATACATAAGGGGGATATGATCTCCATGTATAATACATAAGGGGGATATGATCACCATGTATAATACATAAGGGGGGATATGATCACCATGTATAATACATAAGGGGGATATGATCTCCATGTATAATACATAAGGGGGATATGATCTCCATGTATAATACATAAGGGGGATATGATCTCCATGTATAATACATAAGGGGGGATATGATCTCCATGTATAATACATAAGGGGGATATGATCTCCATGTATAATACATAAGGGGGATATGATCTCCATGTATAATACATAAGGGGGGATATGATCTCCATGTATAATACATAAGGGGGATATGATCAACATGTATAATACATAAGGGGGATATGATCTCCATGTATAATACATAAGGGGGGATATGATCTCCATGTATAATACATAAGGGGGGGATATGATCTCCATGTATAATACATAAGGGGGGATATGATCTCCATGTATAATATATAAGAGGGATATGATCTCCATGTATAATACATAAGGGGGGATATGATCTCCATGTATAATACATAAGGGGGGATATGATCTCCATGTATAATACATAAGGGGGATATGATCTCCATGTATAATACATAAGGGGGATATGATCTCCATGTATAATACATAAGGGGGGATATGATCAACATGTATAATACATATGGGGGGGATATGATCTCCATGTATCATACATATGGGGGGGATATGATCTCCATGTATAATACATAAGGGGGGATATGATCTCCATGTATAATACATAAGGGGAGATATGATCTCCATGTATAATACATAAGGGGAGATATGATCTCCATGTATAATACATAAGGGGGATATGATCACCATGTATAATACATAAGGCGGGATATGATCACCATGTATAATACATAAGGGGGGGATATGATCTCCATGTATAATACATAAGGGGGGATATGATCTCCATGTATAATACATAAGGGGGATATGATCTCCATGTATAATACATAAGGGGGATATGATCTCCATGTATAATACATAAGGGGGGATATGATCTCCATGTATAATACATAAGGGGGATATGATCAACATGTATAATACATAAGGGGGATATGATCTCCATGTATAATACATAAGGGGGGATATGATCTCCATGTATAATACATAAGGGGGGGATATGATCTCCATGTATAATACATAAGGGGGGATATGATCTCCATGTATAATATATAAGAGGGATATGATCTCCATGTATAATACATAAGGGGGGATATGATCTCCATGTATAATACATAAGGGGGGATATGATCTCCATGTATAATACATAAGGGGGATATGATCTCCATGTATAATACATAAGGGGGATATGATCTCCATGTATAATACATAAGGGGGGATATGATCTCCATGTATAATACATAAGGGGGGATATGATCTCCATGTATAATACATAAGGGGGGATATGATCTCCATGTATAATACATAAGGGGGATATGATCTCCATGTATAATACATAAGGGGGATATGATCAACATGTATAATACATAAGGGGGGATATGATCTCCATGTATAATACATAAGGGGGGATATGATCTCCATGTATAATACATAAGGGGGGGATATGATCTCCATGTATAATACATAAGGGGGGATATGATCTCCATGTATAATACATAAGGGGGGATATGATCTCCATGTATAATATATAAGGGGGATATGATCTCCATGTATAATACATAAGGGGGGATATGATCTCCATGTATAATACATAAGGGGGGATATGATCTCCATGTATAATACATAAGGGGGGATATGATCTCCATGTATAATACATAAGGGGGGATATGATCTCCATGTATAATACATAAGGGGGGTATGATCTCCATGTATATTACATAAGGGGGGATATGATCTCCATGTATAATACATAAGGGGGGGATATGATCTCCATGTATAATACATAAGGGGGATATGATCACCATGTATAATACATAAGGGGGGATATGATCTCCATGTATAATACATAAGGGGGGATATGATCTCCATGTATAATACATAAGGGGGGATATGATCTCCATGTATAATACATAAGGGGGATATGATCTCCATGTATAATACATAAGGGGGGGATATGATCTCCATGTATAATACATAAGGGGGATATGATCTCCATGTATAAATACATCAGTGGTTCATATAGTGAACTCGGTGTAGTTATTCACCCTGAGGTCATCACAGAGGACAAGGGGGCACTCTTTACGTCTGGAAGAAAAGAAATGTAATCTCCAAACACGGAAAGGTTTCTTCACAGTGAGAGCTGTGAAAATGTAGGATAGACTCCCTCAAGAGTTGGTTCTGGCCAGCTCAGTGGATTGCTTTAAAAAAGTCCTGGATTCTCTCTTGGATACACAGAATATAACTGGATACTAACATTTATAGGTAAAAATGATCCAGGAAATATCCAATTGCCTCTCGGGGGAGCAGGAAGGAATTTTTTTCCCTGCAGGAGTAAATTGGATCATGCTTTGCTGGTTTGTTTGCCTTCCTCTGGATAAACTGTGGGTGTAGGATTATAACCTTTTTTTTTTTTTCAATGGTTAAACTGGATGGACTTCTATCTTTTTTTAGCCAGACTAACTATGTAACTATGTAACTATATGTGTGTTTGTCATGCAATAAAGATATTTCTATTTTTAATATATCTTGGTGGTGCGAACTATTGCTATATTTGGTAAAACCCCATTGTGTGTATTTTGGTTTGCCCCATCTCTAAACTTGGTGGTGCAAGTTTACTGAGGGATGGGGGGGGGGGGGGGGCGCAAGAGGGACAGTTGCTCTGAGTGCAATGAGTTTATGTGTTGGAGAGGCAACCCACAGAGTAATGGGGCAGTTGCACTGAGTGTGGCGACTTTATGGGTTGGAAGGGGGCAGCCCATAGCGCAAGAGGAGCAGTTTATTATGGTAACTTTATATGTTGGGATGCAGTCTATAGAGTAAGGGGGGGGGGGCAGTTTCCCTGCATACGGTGACTTTATATTTTGGGGGGGCAGTTCAAAAAGTAAGAGGGGCAGTTGCCCTGAGTGCAGTGAATTTATGTGTTGTGGGGGCAGCCCATAGAGTAAGGGGGCCAGTTGCCCTGAGTGTGGTGACTATATATGTTGGGCGGCAGCCCATAGAGTAAGAGGGCTAGTTGCCCAGAGTGAGGTGACTTTATATGCTGGGGGGGCAGCCCATAGAGTAAGAGGAGCAGTTGCCCTGAGTGCAGTGACTTTATGTGTTGGGGGGCAGCCCATAGAATAAAAGGGCAGTTGCTCAGAGTGAGGTGACTTTATATGTTGGGGGTAGCCCATAGAGGAAGAGGGGCAGTTTCCCTGAGTGCAGTGACTTTATATGTTGGGGGGGGGGGGGCAACCCATATAGTAAGAGGGACTGTTGCCCTGAGTGCAATGACTTTATATGTTGGGAGGCAGCCCATAGAGTAAGGGGGGCAGTTGCCCAGAGTGAGGTGATTTTATATGTTGGGGGGAGGGGCAGCCCATAGAGTAAGAAGGGCAGTTGCCCTGAGTGCAGTGACTTTATATGGTGGGGGGGCAGCCCATAGAGTAAGAGGGGCAGTTGCCCTGAGTGTAGTTACTTTATGTATTAGGTGGGAAGCCCATAGAGTAAGAGGGGCAGTTGCCCTGAGTGCAGTTACTTTATGTATTGGGTGGACAACCCATAGAGTAAAAGGGGCAGTTGCCCTTAGTGGAGTTACTTTATGTGTTGGGGAGGGAGGAGCCCATAGAGTAGGAGGGGCATTTGCCCTGAGTGCGGTATCTTTATATGTCGGAAAGACCACCCATAGAGTAAAAGGGGCAGTTGCCCTGAGTACAGTGACTTTTTGTGTTGGGTGAGCAGCCCATAGAGTAAGGGGGGCAGTTGCCTTGCGTGCAGTGACTTTTTGTGTTGGGTGGGCAGCCCATAGGGTAAGAGGGACTGTTGCCCTGAGTGCAGTAACTTTATATGTTAAGAGGCAGCCCATAGAGGGGGGGTACAGTTGCCGAGAGTGCAGTGACTTTATATGTTGGGAGGCAGTCCATAGAGTAAGGGGGGCAGTTGCCTTGAGTGCAGTGAATTTTTGTGTTGGGTGAACAGCCCATAGAGTAAGAGGGGCAGTTTCCCTGAGTGCAGTTACTTTATATGTTGGGAGACAGCCCAAAGACTAAGGGGGGCAGTTGCCCAGAGTGAAGTGACTTTATGTGTTAGGTGGGCAGCCCATAGATTAAGAGGGGCAGTTGCCCAGATTGTGGTGACTTTATATGTTGGGAGGCAGATCATAAAATACATTCCCCTAAGCTGAGAGTCCCTTCTCACCCCTTCCATCCTGGGGGCTGCCCTACTTGACAGGAGGACCCAGATCAATGGACCAGTGATGTCTCCAGTGGTGAGGTCCGTTATCTGCACCAGTGGTGTGCTTAGGGGGATGCGGTCTGCACTATTTACTGACACTCGGGGGATGCCAGCTGTTCATCTGACAACTTTTCTGTTGTTGTTGTCAGACAGGTAAAAGCAACCCTGTAGTGCTACTTTCCTAGCTCCCAGCTGCAGAAGGCGATCGGGGGAGCCCACATCAGGAGGGTCCAGTTTGGCATCTTTGCCCTGGGCACTGGATGACCTTGTCCTGGCACTGAGATGTGCTAAGCAATCGATGCAACAAAATCCGAATAAATAAATACTGATTTTGGAATTTCTACCCAAAATGTAATAGGTGCATTACGTCATGTGCCTTTCTGGGGCAGATAAAGCTGTAACCGGAGTTACCCTTTAATCAGGATTCGCAGGTCATTGTCATCGTCACCTTGAAAGGAGCGATCTCTCCGGTTCCTCTGGCTCCTGTCACTTCGAAGGTGTTTAATGATTGTGGCATAAACTTGGCTTGGACTGTCTGAGAGAATGGAATATGCCACATCCAATTTATTACAACAGATCTTTCATTAGACTTCTCTGTTATCAATTTATATTTATATAACAGGCAGGACGCACTGACTTTAAAGGTCAATGGCACCCAGAACTGGATGAGAATCATGTAAATCTTGTGTCTGCTGCTACACAGCAGCGAACACCCAAAACAAAAATTAAATCCAACGTGTATAGTGCTGCCAAAACAAAATGTCAAAATCATGAATATGGAAATGAATATAGCAATGTATCTCTTGATCAATAAAACCTAAAATAAACGCAATCCCAAAAAGAGAAACAACTCCCATCCTTCTCTTCCACCGTGATATTCCAACCAATTTGTATGCTGAACCTGACACCACTTATTATTCCTTCACCCGTATAAAGAAACTCACCGAAAGAGGAATGACCTTTAAATTATAAAAGGTCATCTGTGGTTTACCTTGAAACCGACTTTTATCCGTGGATAATGCTTTCAATACCATTCAGGATGTGACCCATTGTACTATGTGCTACAGTCCAATCTGGCGTATTTTCTATGGATGATACCGCCAGTACACAGAACATAAACCAACATAATGCAAAAAACGAAGAACTAACAGTAGAATACAGTTATAGTTAAAAATCATAATAATCATAAAAATGTTAAATGTTTAACTAGCACCAATAAATAGGCATGGTCTGTTTCAAATGCCGCTTTATGCATTGATGTACCTCATTAGGCTCAGTATGGTCACCTGCTGTCTTGGCATCATCCACTGGCAGCTTAATTCTTCAAAAAGAAACAGAAAATTAATCCAATGCAATTTTACTTCAACTAATTGCAGTACAGGGATGTTTTTTGAGCCCTTTGAAGTGTAATAGGTAACTAACACTGACCGAGGGAACATGGAAGAAACAGGAAGGGGTCTAACTAGCACTAAATAAGAGTGGAGGAATAGAGGGGAAAACAAAATTCCTTAGTAAAAAAGTTGCAGTGGCACTAAACTGCCACTAGATGTCAGCATGCTATAAAATAACTATAACCTGATTCAGGTCCATGTAACAAAAAAATTCATATAGGTGGGACAGAATGAAGCTCATTCGCTTAAACTCCATAGACCGATATCAATACAATCCTCTTCACTCCTTTTTAACAAGGGCGACAGTTTCTACTGCCCCCTGAAAAGCGATCTGCAGTTAATCACTTTTCAGAGAGCTGCAGAACAGTGTGGGGGAGGTTTCTTGTTTGTGATAGGCATGGGGTTGTGGGGTGCCAGGTGTGTGTGTGTATGTGTGTGTGTGAGGGGGGCAGTTTATTCTACCAGCTTGAGACTCTGAAGCAGTTCTTCTCAACCAGAGTTCCTTCTGAGGTGGCTAAGGGGTGAGCTTGAGCTGTGTTCCGATTGACCTCCCATTTAATGGTACCCACGTTCCAAAGCCAATGCCACTTGACAGAACCAGCGGCATGACACCAAATACCGTTTTTAACTGTCTCTAAGGTTGGCAGTCAGTCTGGCACTGTAAGAGGGTATCTTTTCAACTGACCAACAATGTAAGGGTGACAGTCATCCAAATGAACACCAATATAAAGGAATATTCTTCCAAATGACCAACAATATAAGGTGGGGGGGGGGGCATTCTTCCCACTGACCACCAATGCAAGAGACAATCTTCCTACTGACCACCAATGTAAGATATATTTTTCTCACAAACCCCCAATGAACTGACCAACAATGTAAGGGTAATTCATCCAACTGGCCACCAATCTAAGGGTGACATTCTTCCAACTGACTACCAATGCAAAGGACATTCTTCCAACTGACCAACAATGTAAAGGAGGCATTCTTCCAAATGACCACCAATGCAAAGTACATTCTTCCAAATGACCACCAATGCAAAGTACATTCTTCCAAATGACCACCAATTTAAGAGGACATTCTTCCAACACACCACCAATGTAAGGAGACTTTCAACCAACTGACCACCAATGCAAGGGACATTCTTCCAAATGACCACCAACATAAGGAAAATTCTTCCAAATGACCACCAACATAAGGGACATTCTTCCAACTGACTACCAATGTAACAGATTTTCTTCCAACTGACTACTAATGCAAGCAGCATTCTTTCAACTGACAACCATTGTGGGGAGACATTCATCCAACTGACCACCAATACAAGGGAGCTTCCTCCAACTGACCACCAATTTAAGGGGGATTCTTCCAACTGACCACCAATTTAAGGGGGGCATTCTTTCAGCTGACCACCAATGTAAGGGGCATTCTTCACAATGACCACCAATGTAAGATACATTTTTGTAACCAACCCCCAATAAACTGACCATCAATGCAAGGGTGACATTCTTCCAACTGACCACCAATGTAAAGGGACATTCTTCTAACTAACCACTAATGTAAAGTGAGATTCATACAACTGACCATCAATTTAAGAGAAGATTTTTCCTAATGACTACCACTGCAAGACATATTCTTCCAACTGACCACCAATGTAAGAAACGTTCTACTAACTGACCACCAATGTAAGGGGGACATTTCTTCTCCTGACCACCAATGTAAGGGGGACATTCTTCCCTCTGACCAACAATGTAAGAAACATTTTACCAACTGATCACCAATGTAAAGGGGACATTTCTCCTCCTGAACGCCAATATAAGAGGGACATTTTTTCAACTGCCCATAAATGTACTGGGGACATTCTTCCCAATAATCAACAATGTAAGGAGGGCATTCTACCAAATGACCACCAATGTAAGGGAAATTTTCCCTCCAAAAACCTCCAATGAACTGGTTTTATCTGAGTTTCCCTGATTCCTGGAAAAAAATTTTAAGAGTTCCTCTTGGGTATAAAGGTTTATAAATGTCTGCTCTAAAGTGATCCCTCTTACTAGGCTAACTCTTTTTATGTGGGTAGGAGGACAGTGGGATCATCTGACCTGATCTGAGCAGGTGATTTTATGGAACTTTGACTTTTTTAATAAATGAGTTTTTTTTATGCATGTATCGGCACTTCTCCACCAAACTATCTTTATTCGGATGCATTGATTTCCTTTATAAGAACACGTTATTACAAAACAGCTTGCTTAGCAATTACATATATCATTTCTTTAAAACAAGAATGACATTTTCCTCTCCTTTAAGAGCTTGCTTAATCCCCTTAGATGTGCACACACTGTGCAAGTGTCTCATTAAATATTAAACTGCCAATACAAATATAACATCTTTTTTTTAACAAGTTTTATTCAATTTTTCATTTAGAGAAAAATACAAGGAGAGTTCAAGGACAGAACAAAGTGAAGGGTGAACAGAAGAGCAGACAAACATTCAGATATCAGTATGAAAAAGAAAGGTTTACTTGGATATTTTGTAATTCTGTACAGGATCTCTATTCCCCCATGAAGACATGCCTTGTCACTTTCTGTGGCACCTGGAAGGTCATCACATGGCATGCCCATAGCCTTGATCTAGCTTGCTTGAGAATCCTCCAGTGGCCCCATTCTGAAATACAGCTCTAATTAAGAGCCCACTAGTCGCTAAGCCCACTCTCCTCTATGATGTATCAGATAGGCACCCCTGATGTTATTGATGTTCAAGTGCTTCCTTCCAGTACCAGCATAGACCCACCTTTGGCTTTGGATATTGTTGTGTAAAGAAGCCTGCCTGTCTACCTTTTTCCTCCTCCTCCTTCTAGAACCACTAGCTCCAGCAGAGATAATGATGGTGATGGAAATGGGCAGATTGCAGGTGTGAAGGTGCAGGAATTGGGGTGATCTTGGATGTGAAGGTGCAGGAATTGGGGTGATCTGAGGTGTGAAAGTGCAGGAATTGGGGTAATCTGGGGTGTGAAGGTGTAGGAATAAGTGTGATCTGAGGTGTGAAGGTGTAATAATCGGGGTGATCCGAGGTGTGAAGGTACAGGAATTGGGGTGATCTGGGGTGGGAAGGTACAGGAAATGGGATGAACTGAGGTGTGAAGGTGCAGGACTTGGCGGCATCTGAAGCCTTAAGGTGTAGGAATTGGGGTGATCTGAGGTGTGATCATACAGGAATTGGGGTGATCTGAGGTGTGATCATACAGGAAATGGGGTGATCTGAGGTGTGATCGTACAGGAATTGGGGTGATCTGAGGTGTGAAGGTACAGGAATAAGTGTGATCTGAGGTGTGAAGGTGCAATAATCGGGTGATCTGAGGTGTGAAGGTACAAGAATTGGGGTGATCTGAGATGTAAAGGTTCAGGAATTGGGGTGATCTGAGGTGTGAAGGTGCAGGAATTGGGGTGATCTGAGGTGTGAAGGTGCAGGAATTGGGGAGATCTGAGGTGTGAAGGTGCAGGAATAAGTGTGATCTGAGGTACGAAGGCGCAATAATCGGGTGATCTGAGGTGTGAAGGTACAAGAATTGGGGTGATCGGAGATGTGAAGGTGCAGGAATTGGGGTGATCTGGGGTGGGAAGGTACAGGAAATGGGGTGATCTGAGGAGTGAAGGTGCAGGACTTGGCGGGATCTGAGGTGTGAAGGTGCAGGAATTGGGGTGATTTGAGGTGTGCAGGTACAGGAATTGGGGTGATCTGAGGTGTGCAGGTACAGGAATTGAGGTGATCTGAGGTGTGAAGATACAGGATTTGGGGGGATCTGAGGCGTGAAAGTGCAATAATTGGGGTGATATGAGGTGTCAAGGTACAGAAGTTGGGGTGATCTGATGTGTGAAGGTGCAAGATTTGGGGTGATCTGCGGTGTGAAGGTGCAGGAATTGGGGTGATCTGAAGTGTGAAGATGCACGATTTGGGGTGATCTGCGGTGTGATGGTGCAGGAATTGGGGTGATCTGAGGTGTGAAGGAATAGGAATTGTGGTGATCTGAGGTGTGAAGATGCAATATATGGGGTGATCTGAGGTGTGAAGGTGCAGGAATTGGGTTGATCTTATGTGTGCAGTTGCAAGGATCAAGGTGAGATGAGGTGTGAAGGTGCAGGAATTGGGGTGATCGGAGGTGTTAAGATGCAGGAATGGGGTGATCTGGGGTGTGAAGGTACAGGAAACAGGGTGATCTGAGGTGTGAGGGTGCAGGACGTGGGGGGGATCTGATGTCGTAAGTTGTAGGAATTGGTGTGATCTGAGTTGTGAAGGTACAGGAATAGGGGGGATCTGAGGTGTTTATGTACAGGAATTGGGGTGATCAGAATTGTGAAGATGCAGGAATTGGGGTGATCTGAGGTGTGAAGGTACAGGAATTGGGGTGATCAGAATTGTGAAGATGCAGGAATTGGGGTGATCTGAGGTGTGAAGGTGCAGGAATTGGGGTGATCTGAGGTGTGAAGGTGCAGGAATTGGGGTGATCTGAGGTGTGAAGGTGCAGGAATTGGGGGGATCTGATGTCTGCTGTGTACTATTGCTAACTGGCATGCTGATTGCTGTTGTAAATGACACTTAATGTGGAACTGGTGGTAGGTGACCCCTGCTCTGCTGCATTATCTCTGATTCATCATGCTTCAAGTAACTCTAATAGCTCTGCTGCTATTCTGAAAATAGCAATACTAACAAGCAGTACTTAGGAATTTTGCTGCCCACCAAACTCTGATTGGTCAAAGCGATATTCTTGCTATTAAGGTAGATCTAGATGTACGTCTAAATCTAGTTTTCCTCTGAAGTACGATCTGCATTGGGATTGTGTTTCAGAGGCAATTGACAGGCAATGTGACGTCTTCCTACTGCCTGTTTTAACATAATTTTCACAGACAAATGTGCCACAAATCAGGGGCGGACTGACAACTCATGGGGCCCCCGGGCAATAGGGGATCATGGGGCCCCTGTGTCCTTGCCCAAACTCAAAAAAGCCTATGAAAAAGATACCAGGGGCATCTCATGGGGCCCCCTACTGACCCCGGGCCCTCGGCAGTGCCCGAGTTTCCAAATGGTCAGTCCGCCCCTGCCACACATGCCAACATTGCACACAGTTGGGGGCATGTGCTGTGCTTTGGGGGGGCATTTGGAGGGCTGCAAAAACAAAGGCTTACTGTGCATTTTTACCACCCCCATCCGCACATCTAACTAAGGCCTAAGGTCTTTGGCATTCAACTTTTCTCAGCATACCGGATGCCGCATCCCTTGCTGAACTCTGTGGTTTCCTTTGCCTGCCCCTTTAATGCTACTGGACACAAGCAGTGAAGCAGGGGCTGCTGGGTAGGACCAAAAGACACCCTAAAAAAAGACAAAGTCCATCCAGTTCAACCATTAAAAAAAACAAAAAAAAAGTTGTAATCCTATACCCACAGTTGATCCAGAGGAAGGCACAAAACCCAGCAAAGCATGATCCAATTTGCTCCTGCAGGGAAAGAAATTCCTTCCTGATCCCCCGAGAGGCAATCAGATATTCCCTGGATCAACTTTACCTATAAATGTTATATCCAGTTATATTCTCTGTATCTAGGAAAGAATCCAGGACTTTTATAAAGCAATCCACTGAGCCAACCCCTTGATTGTCCCTAGATGTTAACCCCTTCTCAGCCAGTGTCTTTATTACAGTGACAGTATACAGTATTAGCACTGCTCACTGTAATAGTGTCACTATTCATGTCAGTGTCAGTAAGTCAGTTAGTGTACCTCCCAGCCAGCGTCAACTAACGCCAGATTGTCCACCACACTATCACAGTCCCACTATAATTCCAGTATATATACCATAGTTTGTAGATGCTATAACTTTCGCACAATCTAATTAACCACTTCCAGTTCGGACACTTTCACCCCCTTCCTGTCCAGGCCAATTTTCAGCTTTCAGCGCTATCACACTTTGAATGACAATTGCGCGATCATGCAACACTGTACCCATATGAATTTTTTTGATTTTTTTTTGAGACACATAAAGCTTTATTTTGGGGGTATTTATTCACCACTGGGATTTTTATTTTTTTTGCTATGTAAATTAAAAATCCAAAAATTTTGAAAAAAAGTGTTTTTCTTATAAAATTTTGCAAATAAATAATATTTCATCATAAATCTTGGCCAAAATTTATTCCGTTATATTTTTAGTAAAAAAAAATAATCCAAATTAGTTTATAACCCAAAATTATAATTTTTAAACATTTTTTTCATTTTTTAATATTATTTTTTATTTTTTATTTTTTTACGTACTGTCACCCTAGCAGTACAGTGTCACCATGTGGGGGGTGATGAAGATTTTTTTTTTTTTACACTTTTGCTTTTACACCCATAAAGGATGTAAAAGCAATCATTTCTCCTTCTTTCTAGCTGAATTCTTGCAGCCATTGAGAACTACTGAGTGAGCTGTGATTGGTCACAGCTTGTCACATGGTACAAGGCTGTTGTGCATAGCCTTGTACCATGTAAACTCTGTGATCATTCACAGATTTCACACGTAGTAAGCAATGATGTCACAAGTGACATCTTGCTTACTACTCTGCATGTGATCACTGATTGGCCAATCAGTGATCACATGATCGGTACCTCGTACAGAGGTCCCAACCGACGATCGGTGTTCCATTGTGTCCGGAGGACACAGCGGGCACCGGATCGCAGTGCTGCGCGCTCCCAGGGAGTGCGCACACGCAGGGAGCAGGGAGGCCGTTTATAAACGGCCACCCGACCCTGCACTGCCACCGTCCGGCCGTGGAGGTGGTTAACCTCCTTGGCAGTATTCCCGAGTGTAGCTCGGGGTAACATTCCAGTACCACAAACGGTAACCCCGAGCTACACTCGGGAATACCATGCGGCACTGCTCCGGCATTTGTTCTTCACTTACCTTACCCTGCGCTCCTGCGATGTGTCCCCTGCAGCGTCCCTGGTCATCTCCTCCGGCCGATGCCGGCATCCGGCTTCTGTGTCCTGTCCCTGTGACGTCGGGACGTACGGGTGCCGCTGGCAGCGGGAAATTTAAAAATTGAAAAAAATTTTTTTTTTTTTTTTACATTTTACATAGTAAAACATTGCTGTCTCAACCAATTTCACATACATTTTGTCCCAAGTGCTTTGTCCTGTGCCCTGCCTGCATTTTGTCTGTTCTTTCTGCCGGGAAACTGAGAAGTGTCCATGGCATCCAAAAAGTGTCCCTTTAGGTCAAAAGCGGTTTAGATCAGCTAGGAGAACAGCGATAGTAAATCAGAACCACTTGCAGAATTGAGTGATAATGATTTGTGGGGAAAATCGTCATCAGACACTGAAAACGATTCTGCGACTTTGCTCAGTGATGTGCGAACTTGGCGCTCTATTTCACATTTCAGTGTTTTTGGTTTGATTATATTATTGAATTAAATTTATTATTATTATATTATTATTTTTTATGATTATTTATTAAATTATAATTTATGATTTCGTGTTTCAAACTTTATCATACCCGGGATGTTTACTAGACTCTTGTTCGGACAGATTTCAGTGAGTTATTCCTAAAAATTACAGGCCTACAATATAAAACTACATATTTCCATGCAAAAAAATGGTACCGCTTTCAGCACCAAAAATCGGAAAGAATCAGACCGCCAAGGAGGTTAATATACATTTATTGGAATTTTTTTAACTTTTACTGAAGACATGTAGCAGAATACATTTTGGCCAAAATGTATGAAGAAATTTGATTTTTTTATTTTTTTAATGGAAATGTTTTATACCAGAAAGTAGAAAATATTGTTTTTCCACACAATTTTTTGGTATTTGTTTCATTTATACAATAAAAAATAAAAACCCAGTGGTGATCAAATACCACCAAAAGAATGCTCTATCTGTGTGGAAAAAATTTCTAAATTTAATTTAAGTACAGCGTCGCAGGACCGAGGAACTGCCAGTTGGTCTGGTCATGAAGGGGGGGGGGGGGGGAACCTTCCGGAGGTCAAGTGGTTAAAAGCAATAATTTTTCTTGCATATGTACTGTGTCTAAAAATACCTTTGATTAAATCTGGTGTCAACAAGTTTCCCTCCAGTCTGACCTTCTATTTAATTTTTTTGTTGTTTTGTGTTCAGTCCTTAATTCAATTGAATGAAGAATCCTCATTAACAGAGGTCTAGACAGCTTTATAAAAAAGCATTCCCCTAATGATTTACACATTACAGCTTATTAGCAGTCTTTACGTCAGAAACATGAGCCAAACCCAAGAAGTTCTGATTATAATATTGATCCAGGGAATGTTCACTCAGGTTATAGCCTCCTTTGGGTCTTCACTGAGGAATGAGTAATTGGTCTTTTTTCTTCTTCAGAAACGTAATTAATTGGACTGTAAAGAGTTGTGCAAGATGTACAGGTGATGTCAGGCAGTCGAGGACAGTGAGGTCCGCTTGATGATGAAAAGGACGTCTTTTTATGGAGGTGAAGACAGAAGAGCTTTCATTAGACAACTGCAAATTATGAAAAGGGAGAACTCCAAAAGACATTTCAAAGTTGTATTTTATGTCTCCAGAGAAATGTAATCAAATGTTTTACAGCCACTGACAGGGAGATGCAGTTAACCTCACTCATTTGTTGAGACCAAATTAAAGTGAAAAGCAATCCTAGAGGGTTTGATGGCCATGTGATCTACCTCATACTTATTTTCAAAATAATGACAACTTCATATAATAAGAAACCTTAAGAATTCTGCATTTTAAAGCCCAACACCAGTCAAGCATTAAAAAAAAGGTTTGGGAAGAGAAAACACTTCTGCTAATTTTTCACTGGTATCCATGACCCTATTGAAGATAATTAGAAACAAAAAATGACCAAGTGAACCATTGAATCTGGTCTGTGAATTAACTATTTCTCTTTGAACTTTCCTCCTGCTGGTTTGAGGTCCCAGAGTTCTTGATCTTGGCTTCATAATGAAAATCCTGCCCTCCTGAGCCTTATTCACAACCTACATGTATTTAAAGGTTCAGGGTTCAGTCGTGCCCTGACTCCCTTCTTTATAGACAGTACATAGGTTCCTGCAATCTCTCCTGATATGTTTTATCCCTTAGATCTTGCCATGTTTGTTGCCCATCTCTGGACTCGTTTTATCTTATCCATATCTTTTTGTAAGTGAAATCTCCAGAACTGGACACAGTATTCTAAATGAAGTCTAACTAAAGATCTTTTGTATTTATCAGGATCTCCTTCCTCCTACTGGTGATCCCTCTAGTAATAACTAAAGCTTTATATAGAGAAATCAGGACCTCTTTCCTCCTGCTGGTGATCCCTCTAGTAATAACTAAAGCTTTATATAGAGAAATCAAGACCTCTTTCCTCCTGCTGGTGATCCCTCTAGTAATAACTAAAGCTTTATATAGAGAAATCAGGACCTCTTTCCTCCTGCTGGTGATCCCTCTAGTAATAACTAAAGCTTTATATAGAGAAATCAGGACCTCTTTCCTCCTGCTGGTGATCCCTCTAGTAATAACTAAAGATCTATATAGAGGAATTGGGACCTACTTCTCCTGCTGGTGATCCTTCTAGTGATAACTAAAGACCTAAATAGGGGATTCAGGACCTCCTTCCTCCTGCTGGTAACCCCTCTGGTGATAACAAATATCTATGCAGGGAAATCAGGACATCCTTCCTTCTGCTGTTGACCCCTCTAGTGATATAAAGATCTATATAGAGGAATCAGGACCTCCTTCCTCCTACTGGTGATCCCTCTAGCGATATAAAGATCTATATAGAGGAATCAGGACCTCCTTCCTCCTACTGGTGATCCCTCTAGCGATATAAAGATCTATATAGAGGAATCAGGACCTCCTTCCTCCTACTGATGATCCCTCTAGTAATAATTAAAGATTTATATAGAGCAATTGGGACCTTCTTCTGCCTGCTGGTGACCCATCTAGTAATGACTAACATTCAATAGAGAGAAATCAGGATCTCCTTCTACCTGCTGGTGATCCCTTCAGTGATAACTAAAGATCTATATTGGGGAATCAGGACCTCCTTCCTCCTGCTGGTGATCCCTCTAGTGATATGAAGATCTGTATAGAGGAATCAGGACCTCCTTCCTCCTACTGGTGATCCCTCTAGTACTAATTAAAAATCTATATAGAGCAATTGGGACCTTCTCCTGCCTGCTGATGACCCATCTAGTAATGACTATCATTCAATAGAGAGAAATCAGAATTTCCTTCTACCTGCTGGTGATCCCTTCGGTGATAACTAAAGATCTATATTGGGGAATCAGGACCTCCTTACTCCTGCTGGTGACCCCTCTAGTGATATAAAGATCTATATAGAGGAATCAGGACCTCCTTCCTCCTGCTGGTGATCCCTCTAGTAATAATTAAAGATCTATATAGAGGAATTGGGACCTTCTTCTGCCTGCTGGTGACCCATCTAGTAATGACTAACATTCAATAGAGAGAAATCAGGATCTTCTTCTACCTGCTGGTGATCTCTTCGGTGACAACTAAAGATCTATACAGGGGAATCTGTACCTCCTTCCTCCTTCTGGTGCTACGTCTCTGTTATGCCTGCAGGTAGCAAAATCACAACTTTTTTAGTGCTACATCATTGAGTCACATGATTACATCATAACTTATTCTTTGTTAACATTACATTTACAGTAACACCTCTTATCTCATAAATATTAATAATTCATGCCAGGCAATTGTTCTGCCAACAGTTAATTACATATAGATAGTCTTTAAATCTCATATCAGCTTTAAAATGTAATTCCACATTTTTTGGGAAAAAACACCTCTCTTTGGATGAGCAATTGCAGGGATTTAAAAAAAAACTTTGTAGCAGATTCTTACTTTTTGTTGCTCTGAAGGAATAGCTGTTGATTTCACCGTGTCCTGTGCAGACTGATTCTGCATGGGAGGTTCTGGTTCATTATAATGAATATATAGCATTCTAAGGAGAAAAGTTTCAGGGTCTGCATTCTTTTAGAAGTATTTAACTCTTGGGGAGTATTTAACTCTGGGAAAATCAGTGAGCAAATCATACAAGCAGGAAGTGACATTTCTCAGGGAGTTCAATACACCAAGGGTCTCCAGGTTGCCATATAGTACTGAATTTTACAGAAAATTACAGCGCTGCAGTTTGAAATGGAATAGTAATTTTTAATAACAATAAATTACAACACAGGTCAAATAAAGTGGCAGTTTTTTTCATCAGAACACTGAGAGTGCAACAGGTGATTATAATGAACCAGACTCTCCCCTTCAGGATCAGTCATTGCAGTTGCAGTGTAGTAGCGGTGCTGTCAGGAATCAACAGCAGGGATGGCCAGATCTGCATCGCTACACTTGAGAAACCAAGACCAGCACATCTATATTTAAAGCAAGATTTATTTACAGTGAAACAAATGACATCCAAACACCGGCAAATATAACAATACATGATAACTAAATTACCTAGCACAAGGGTAGGACATTTGCGGCTCTCTAGCTGTTCTGGAACTACATTTCCCATGAGGCATTGCAACTTTACAAAACTGACAGTTACAGCTATGACTTGCAGAGGCATGATGGAACGTGTAGTCCTGCAACAGCTGGAGAGCCGCAGGTTGCCTACCCCTCACCTAGCAGAATAACAGAAATCCTAACTATTAAAACAAATTATATAAGATATGTACAAAATGAGGAACATGGACAAACAAGGCAAACCGGAGATGCAGGAAACAGATGGGAGGGGGGAACCAGGACTGGGATTAGGAACAAAGGGAACAGATAAGAGGCAGGAGGGTACAGGACGCAGGGCAGGATCAAGATCAAGATCTAGGCAGCAAGCATAATCATACTAGCAAAAGCAAAACACTGACACATAGGGGTTTATTTACTAAAGCTGGTTCACTCAGAATCTGGTGTACTTCTGCATAGAAACCAATCAGCTTACAGGTTTTATTTTTAAAGCTTAATTGAACAAGCTGTGGATAGAAGCTGATTGACTACCATGCACAGCTGCACCAGATTCTGAGTGAACCAGCTTTAGTAAATAAACCCCACAGTGTAATAGTGGAGGAAGGAATAAATACCCTTCCAGCAGCCAGCATCAGATGACGACTGATTACTGGAATCTGCTGGCTGCTGGGAGACACCCGCTGGTGGACACTGGAATTACAACCTTCTGCTCTGGGAAGCACAGTGCCACCAGCAGGTGATCCAGGTCCTGACAGCTGTCCACTGCAGTGATTTCCAGCTTTTATGGGGATCCCACACGAACATACTCACATTGATCCAAGCTGTAAAAATATCCATACCTAGAATTTAGCTTTAATCTGAAACAACACTGAAATGTAGCAAAAGATGTATAAAGGTGAAAACAAATATGTTATAAAATAAAAAAAGGAAGTTGTTTATGATACACAGTGATTTAGCAAACTGAATATTATCCAGCCAGGGTTTACAGCTACTTTATGTGACAATTATGACCTCATAGATGGTTTACAGATGAGCTAACCACTTTAAGTCTCATCCTGCATTCCTCAGATATGTCAGCTTGCATTGTAATCATCTCTCTAGTAGTGATTGAGGTGCAGTGAGGCATGCAGAACCGGATTTATGCTAAAACATAAGCTACATAAAAAGGAGAATCTTTTCCTCAGTCATCACAGCATTATTGCTTCAAGAGCAAATCCAGGCGACAAGTGAAAGCAATCAGGAACATTGCAGCTGCTCTACAATCAGACATTTCATGCATATGACCTTAAACCAGAACTAAAGTTTTTAAATTTTATAGAAGACATCCTTGCTTGGCACATTTAAAAATTAAAAAGCAGCTTTCGCTGCAATATTCACCTTTGATCTGATGCTGTCCCCTGCAGAACACCTGTTCATCCTGGTACTTCTGTGGGTCGGTACTTGTCATTCAATTTACTTCCTGTGAGTTTGGGCTGCCATGAATTTGCCCCCTGGGGGGTGCGTCAACACCATCTAGAACTTGCAGGTGGCTGAAGTTCCCGTTGGTGACCTACAGTAACACAAGTCACTTAGAGCTGGATTGTTAAGCCAGTTCCTGGCCCAGGTGCTCAACACAGACCCCATATAGTGGGTCTGAAACCCCCATCATCCCATTTCCCTGGCTTGTTTCTACTCTGACTCCTCTTCACATGCAAGCTGTTGTAGGGTCCTGCATATTCCATGATTCAGGCTAAAGCTCTGAGGTTAACCAATACATCTGAGGCCCATGTGACTTGGGGGCCTTGGCGCATAACAAAATATAAGGGGCCTTCAAGAGGGTAAACCTCAGTCCAGTCAGCAACCATGTTTGCACTCAACACGTAATTATTATGTAAATTACGTAAATTTATTGTGGTATGACTCATGGTAACTGTGTGAGTCTATAATTAGGGTGACTCGGCAGGTTCGGACTCGATTGCCTCCACCTGGTTCTGGAGGCTCATAGGAGCTTCCAGAAGCCAGTGGGCAGAAGGGCTGGAGACCTAAATCTGCATATTTATGGGTGTCTGACCAAACCCAGGAAAAGAGGCCCTTGTAGCTGGGTAAGACTATTATTTATTTATTATAGGTACTTATATAGCGCCATCAATTTATGCAGCGCTTTACATATATATTGTACATTCACATCAGTCCATAACCCTCAAGGGGTATACAAACTAAAGTCCCTAACCTACATACTAGGGCCAATTTAGACAGGATTCAAATAACCTACCAGCATGTCTTTGGAGTGTGGGAGGAAGTTGGAGTACCTGGAGGAAACCTACGCAGGCACAGGGAGAACATTCAAACTCCAGACAGGTGATGCCTTGGTTGGGATTTGAAACAGCGACCCTAGTACTGCTAGGTGGAAGTGCTAACCATTTAGCCACTGTGCTGCCCAATACTTTAGAATTTCTTCCCCTGGTATTGGCTGTGCATCCCGACTTCCAGAGGCACATAACTCTCCCTATCTTGCATTCACAGTCAGTAACAAGGCTCACAATGGGTATTATGAATTTTAATGAACAGCCCTTGGCAATTCCCAGACATAGAGTGGTGTTATGTCCATTGCAGATCCATATGATTGGCAATAACAAATCCCAAGGAAGGAGACATAGCCTCTTGATACTGGTCCTAAATAAAGTATGAGAGTCCCACTAGTACTACTCAGGAGGGACTGCTGTGCTGTTCACCTTCTTATAAGGGTTCTATGTACATTTCTTCTTCAGGCCCCAGACCGTCCATCAACTCCCGCAAGGGAAAGGGCACCCCTTCTATCTCTGATACATAACTGCCCTCTCTTCCCAGACATGGACCCACAAATGGACCCTACAAGATCTCCTACTTATCCTTATAGTCAAA
Source organism: Staurois parvus (assembly GCF_062004578.1). NCBI lineage: Eukaryota > Metazoa > Chordata > Amphibia > Anura > Ranidae > Staurois > Staurois parvus. Next base: position 3,011,867 of record NW_028318244.1, on the reverse strand, counting down.
GAGCAGGACATTAATGTCTTAAAATCTTGACTATCCAAAGTATGTTTATAAAAGTCATGATATACAAATAGAGTAAGTTCACGGCACCAGTGAGCTGAAGGTGTTCCCTCACTGCCCAGGGTGGTTCCAGGCCTCTCCTGTTCCTCCCGGGAGTTCAAGACTGTGGTAAATAGCTCCAGCATTGAGAGCAGGATGTGATCAGGGAACATCAGTGTTGGATTAAACTCTGTGTAGGCCCTCTAGGCAGTTGAAACCTTCCCTCCCCCCACACGTGGTGTGCACTTCAGCCGCTAGATGGGGATGACTACCACTGCTGTGCATTACACGTACATAAGTTGCACCAAAATGTTTTACAAAATGACAGCTGAAAAAATGATGAACTTTGAAGAGACAAACTGTAATGTGAACCTGATGTCTATGGTTTATGTACTTTAAGTTGTTATTTGGTACATTACAGTAACCAGTTCCCTCCAGGCTTATAGTAAAATAATGGCAGATCACATGAGAATTGTACACAGTGGATGGCTTTCATTCATGCCATCCATTGTGTACTATTGTGTTGATCTGTGATTGGTCACAGTGATTCCATGGTATAGACAGGGCCAATCACAGCCCTCCTGTACCACGTAATTAGCTGTGGTCAATCACAGCTAACAATAGTAAATACTGAATGAATCAGTTTCATTTGGTAAAAAAAGTTGCTTCCAACAGTGAAATTTCCTGGTATAAGCAATCATAATGTATAAAAAAAAATCCTGATCACTTCCCCAGGGAAGTATAATGCTACTATGGTAACATTATATTGCACTGATCACAGTGTGTTAAAAAGAAAAAAAAAAGAAGAAAACAATTTGAAAAAATTGAAAAAAATAATAATTATAAATAAATAAATATATATCTATATATATACTGTATATATATATATCTATATATATCTATATATATATATATATATATATATTACCATGCTGTCACCAGTCAGTGTCAGTTATACTGTATGATGATTCTTTTTTTTTTTGTTTGTTTGTTTTATTTCTCCAAAAACATTTACAAGAAACTACTAAATACATTGGACTATCTACTTTCCAAAAGGGGTCATTTGAGGGGTATTTGTACTGTCCAGGTGTTTTCGGGCCTCAAGAAATTTGATTGGCTGTCAGGACATCAGGATTGATCGATTTTCAGATATATACTGTATACGATAGTTTATAGACTCTATAACTTTCCTGCAGACTAAATAATAAACACTGATTTGGGTTATTTTCACCAAAGAAATGTAACAGAATACAGTTTGGTCTAAATTTATGAAGAAAGATTATTTATTTGCAAAAGTTTTTTTAATAGAGATAAAGAAAATAGCATGTTTTTCAAATGTTGTCTTTTTTGTTTATTTACAAAAAAACTGTGGTGATTGAATACCACCAAAAGCTCTATTTGTGTGAAAAACATTTAAGTGAATAAAAATGTATTTTAGGTACAGTGTTGCATGGCCGTGCAATCGCCATTCAAAGTGTGACAGAACTGAAAGCTGAACGTTGGCCCAGGCAGGAAAGGGGTGAAAGTGCCCAGTGTTGAAGTGGTTAATACAGTATTTCCTCTATAGCATCTTTAACGTAAAGTTTTTGTTTCTTTGAGTTAATTTTTTTTTCTATCTTTTGTAAACAATTTAGGAGAACGCCATTGTAATTTGCTTTCAACATCTAATCAGTATTACTCTGATCCAATGTTAAAGGGATCCTAAATGGCATGGGGAACATCCACTCCCAGATTCCCCCTTTGACTAATGAACCCGGATGTGAGGTGTATTGCTTTACATCCAGGTTCACTGTTGTCATTCCTCAGCTACTCTGTGCTGGGTTATCTGCAGTGGAAGATGGCGGAAACATGAGGGGGGGGCCTGATGTCACCATAAAGAGGACCTGTTATTTATTTCAGGTACTTATATAGCGCCATCAATTTACGCAGCGCTTTACATATATATTGGACATTCACATCAGTCTCTAACCCTCAAGGGGTGTACAATGTAAGGTCCCTAACTCACATTCATACATACACATATTGGGGCCAGTTTAGACATGAGCCAATTCACCTACCAGCATGTCTTTGGAGTGTGGAAGGAAACTGGAGTACCCAGAGGAAACCCACACAGTCACAGGGAGAACATGCAAACTCCAGGCAGGTGGTGCCATGGTTGGGATTTGAACCAACAGCTCTAGTACTGCCGGGTGGAAGTGCTAACCATTTAGCCACTGTGCTGCCCACTGTCATCTGCCCATCCTATCACACAGGGGGCCTCTTAGTCCCTTTGTGATTGCAATTAGGTAAATAAGGAAAGAATATTTAAAATGTGTCAAAAAAAATACATAAAATAAATGAAAATAAAAATACTTTTTAAAAAATGTAAAGTAGCCCTGTCAGCCCTGTACAAACCTCAATTCAGACACACAGGGTGAACATATGTATCAACCATAAACTGCACCACATAATTCATGGCCATCTTTAAACTGATAATCTGTAAAGGCTTTTAAAGCATGTCCCATGGACAATTTTGGGTACCATTTCTGTTTTTGCGACTTCATGAGTTCACGCAATTTTAGGGCTTGACATGTCAAGAAGAACCCTAAGGGAGATGGTCCATGATGCCCTGAGCTTACAGGAAGTAGGGCTAAATAATACCAAAAGGGTATTCAACCCAGAAGGAGACGTATAGAAATGATGAAAAGTGAGGGGCCTTCTCTCCAGCGTGAGAATATGGAGAACTGAAGAACAATGTCATCATTCCATGCTTGTCTGTGTCCATTTACTCCAGCCTTGTCGGAAACCATCTTTTGTCGCATTAGAATGTGAACTCCCTGCACAAAAGATTAATTGTTGGCTTGGTTGTGGGTGGACAGATAGGATACAGGGAAACTGCTAGTTTCCATCAACATCGGGGAAAACATTAGAATTTCAGCTAAAGATTTTCCAGTGTCTGTTCTAAAAAGTCTATAAATAGTAGAATTAAAAAAAATGGGACATTTATCAGAAACAGAGAAAAGTGATGACAGAAAAAGACGAAGAAGTCCATCATGTCTGCACATTTTTTAAAATATTTTTGCTGCTGTTTTTTTTTTTTTTCTGCGTATAGATCTACAGTATGTCTGCCCCAAGCATGTTTAAATTCACTTACTGTTGCCTGACTCATTACCTCAGCTGGAAGTCTGTTCCAAGCATCAACTACTCAACTACGGTAAAATAATACGTTCTGAAATTAGTTTTGAACGTTCCTCCTGCTAGTTTGAGGTCATGTCCCCATATTCTTGATCGTAGCTTCATACTTATAGTACTGCCCTCCTGAACCTTATTGACACCCTTCATGCATTTAAGAGTTTCAGTCATGCCCCCCCCCTTTCCCTTCTTTCCTCCAGACTGTACATATTACGTTCCTGCAGTCTCTACTGATATGTTTTAACCCTCAGACCTTTCACCATTTTTGTTGCCTGTCTCTGCACTTGTTCTATCTTATCAATATCTTTTTTTAAGTGAAGTCTCCAGAACTGGACACAGTATTCTAAACGTATTCTAAATGAGGCCTCACTAAAGATCTACGTATATAGAGGAATCAGGACCTCCTTCTTCCTGCTGGTGATCCTTCAAGTGATATAAAGATCTACATAGAGGAATCAGGACCTCCTTCCTCATGCTGGTGATCCTTCAAGTGGTATAAAGATCTACATAGAGGAATCAGGACCTCCTTCCTCTTGCTGGTGATCCTTCAAGTGATATAAAGATCTACATAGAGGAATCAGGACCTCCTTCTTCCTGCTGGTGATCCTTCAAGTGATATAAAGATCTACATAGAGGAATCAGGACCTCCTTCTTCCTGCTGGTGATCCTTCAAGTGATATAAAGATCTACATAGAGGAATCAGAACCTCCTTCTTCCTGCTGGTGATCCTTCAAGTGATATAAAGATCTACATAGAGGAATCAGGACCTCCTTCCTCATGCTGGTGATCCCTCTTGTTAGTAGTGGACCTACCAGAGTTACAAAGGTTGCACTTGCCACTGGTGCTCGGATTCAGATGGGCTCTGGGGCTGGGGTGGGTGCGGTAACATCTGTAGAAAGGAGGAGGGTAGGTCAGCACACAGCCGCTGCTGAGATGAATGCAGAGCAGCACTCCAGACTCTGACCCAGACAGGACAATTCTTACTCAGCTCTCCATTTCCAGGAGTTCAGCCCCCCAGCAAGCTGATGTCTCCATTGCCGGCTCCATTTTGCTGACATTTGCCCATATACACAGAGTGGAGTTGGTCTTCAACAATATGGGGCACAAAACCAAAAATCAAATAAGGGACAAATGTTACTTGTGCAAGATATGACAAACTACACTGAACGGGTGGGTGATATGAAAAGGGGGAGTGGGAGCACTGGGAGGAGAAGAGGATGATAACTGAGCCTGCCTTGCACCCAACCTTCCACATCATCCCCTTTACACCAGAGTCTGCAGGATTCCCCCTCACAGTGTAAGGGAGAACTCTGTGAACCCGGATGTAAAGGGAAACTGTGATGTAAAGTGGAACACTGTAGATTCTGATGTAGGTGGGGGGCTCTGTTGACCAGAGTCCACTGTACATCAGAATTCCCCTATGCCTCAGAGTCTGCAGCATTCCTCCTTACATCACAGTTACCCTTTAAAACAGGGTCCGCAGAGTTCTCCCTTACATTGTAAGGGGGAATCCTGCAGACTCTGATGTAAAGGGGAACTCTGTGAACTCTAATGTAAGGGAGAATTTTGTGGACTGTGATGCAAAGGGGAACTCTAATGAAAAGGGGAACTCAGCAGACCCTGATGTAAAGGGCAACTCTAAAGTAAAGGCGAATGCTGTGGACCATGATGTAAAGTGGAATGCTGTGGACCGTGATGTAAAGGGGAATGCTGTGGACCAAGATGTAAAGGGCAATGCTGTGGACCGTGATGTAAAGGGGAATGCTGTGGACCATGGTGTAAGGGTGTAAGGGTCAGGGAGGCCTTTGTGGTTTCTTGCATCAGTTTGAACCTAAGGTACTAGTTACACCTCTGCCTCTAGTGATACTTAAAGATCTAAAAAGAGGGATCAGGACCACCTTCCTCCTGCTGGTGATCCCTCTAGTGATATAAAGATCTATATAGAGAAATCAGGACCTCCTTCCTCCTGCAGGTGACCCCTCTAGTCATATAAAGATCTCTATAGAGGGATCAGGACCTCCTTCCTGCTGCTGGTGACCCCTCTAGTCATATAAAGATCTATATAGAGGGATCAGGACCTCCTTCCTCCTGCTGGTGACCCCTCTAGTGATATAAAGATCTATATAGAGGAATCAGGACCTCCTTCCTGCTGCTGGTGATCCCTCTAGTGATATAAAGATCTATATAGAGGAATCAGGACCTCCTTCCTCCTGCTGGTGATCCCTCTAGTGATATAAAGATCTATATAGAGGAATCAGGACCTCCTTCCTGCTGCTGGTGATCCCTCTAGTGATATAAAGATCTATATAGAGGAATCAGGACCTCCTTCCTCCTGCTGGTGACCCCTCTAGTGATATAAAGATCTATATAGAGGAATCAGGACCTCCTTCCTGCTGCTGGTGACCCCTCTAGTGATATAAAGATCTATATAGAGGAATCAGGACCTCCTTCCTGCTGCTGGTGACACCTCTAGTGATATAAAGATCTATATAGAGGGATCAGGACCTCCTTCCTGCTGCTGGTGACCCCTCTAGTGATATAAAGATCTATATAGAGTGATCAGGACCTCCTTCCTCCTGCTGGTGATCCCTCTAATGATAACTAAATATTTACATAGAGGAATCAGGACCTCCTTCCTTCTGCTGGTGATCCCTCTAGTGATATAAAGATCTATATAGAGGAATCTGGACCTCCTTCCTCCTGCTAGTGACCTTTCTAGTGATAACTAAAGACCTATATAGAGGATTCAGTACCTCCTTCCTCCTGCTGGTGACCCCTCTGGTGATGACTAAATATCTATGCAGGGAAATCAGGACCTTTTTCCTCCTGCTGGTGACCCCTCTAGAGATATAAAGATCTATATAGAGGAATCAGGACCTCCTTCCTCCTGCTGGTGACCCCTCTAGTGATATAAAGATCTATATAGAGGAATCAGGACCTCCTTCCTCCAGCTGGTGATCATACTAGTGATACCTAAGGAAGTATATACGGGGGGAAAGGACCTCCTTCCTCCTACTGGTGGTTTCTTTGTAGGAAGGAGAAGCAGGTAAAAGAGCCAACCAGCTGTGTTGTAGTGCAAGGAACATTCTGATAATAGGAGACAGCAGAGTAAGAGAGATTGGCTCATTAGTTTCCTTTCACTGCCCAATCACAGACTAGGGGAGGGACAAGACCTGTAAGCATTACTTAACTGCAGCAGAAAAAAATCAGGTCGCTTGCCTTGCTAGACAGGGTTGTGCAGTGTAGCAGAGCTGTGTAAACCTGAGAAATGGACAGACAGAAATACAAAACCTTTGGCAGGTTGGTATTTTATCTCTGTTGTTAGCTCTTTGCTGGTGTTCATTCCTTTACATCATACAACACTTTCTAGGAAAAAAGGAAATTTTACACTGTAGCTAAATACAAAAATATGTATTCTACTCAAATAATGTATTTATAGTAACACCAGAGCTCTATTACCATTCTATACAAAGAGAAATGAGCTCGCCTCAGCCTGGCAACATCAACATTAATTTAGAGTCTACGGTGAGTGAAGCTTATTTGTAGTTCCAAATTAATTTTAAGCACATTACAAGGGAACATTTCCTATTTAAATGATAATGATCTAACGTTTTCAAATATCCTGCAATAAATTAAGCTGCAAGCACGGAGGCTGGGGCCAGGGACGAAAAGCGTCACGTTTAGGCAAATTTATATTAAAGTATTGAGGGCTAATTTATATTTCCCAGATAAATGTCACATTAATTAATCATATCTGGCAGTTTCTGCATTAGTCAAATATCAACGGGTCTCTCTCTCTTATTCCGCCTGCCGACGCCTTCTTCAACTCCCAGCTAGCAGACAATGAAAACCATTACCTCGACAAAATGATACGTTATAAAAAGCACAATTAAAAAGGACACTGACATTTTTATTCTTTTAACCTTCTTTAATAAGTTAATTACAAATATTTAAAAAAGCATATACTGTATGAATGATCACCTTGGAAAATTACAAAATTGGTCCTTATTTTTTTAAACTTGGTGCAAAGTTGCACTTTAAGGTCAATGAAATTGATAAGAGGGCTAACTCCAAGATGAGCTGGGTTTGGTTCAAACTTGCGGCAGAACCTGTGGAAATGTTGTCACATAATCGCATCCCCGCTAGCCCAATCAGCTGTGCCCATTCCTTGCCCCAGCAAGCAGGGTAATTTGTGAAATTGTTGACCTAATATGGCCACATGGCCATATTTGATCAACATCACAAGCATCCCCAGCCATGTGTGTGCATGCAGCTATTGGTTGGGGAATGCCACAGCGGCAGCTGATTGGGCTGGTAGGGATACAGTCATGTGACAGCTTCCCATAGGCTCTGAGGAAGAAATTCTGCCTTGAAACGCGTCAGTTTTTTGGAAGTCTACAGTCCCCTAATAGCTACCATCTTGGACCATGCTGTTTTTCTTGTGATGTTCCTTTGATTTTATTGCTTTGTGAGTATACCACTTTTTATTCAATAAATTTCATTTTTAGAAGGTAATGTACTAGACCTGTGCGCCCTCTGTTTGTTTCTTTACAAACAGTTCCTTTGGATTTCCCTGGTCCATTGAGGGCAGCAAGCACTCCATGTGGGGACACTATCATTGTGGAGCCCATTGTCCAGCGCAGGAGTTTTGGCATTCGTTTGCTTTTTCTTTTATAACAGCTTCCCATGGGTCCTGCTGAACTGGGTTCAGACCGAGTTGGGACCAAACCCAAGTCAACTCTATTTAAGAGCATACATCCCTTTTTCAGACCCTGTAAAAAACCAAAACTTTAATATTCCCTTTGATTAATACACCATATATTTGGATTGGTCCTATACTATCTCAAAGAAGTGCAAGTCAAACTAAGACAAACTTCCCTCCAAGGGACAAAATTCTCAAGTTAATTCATATCTCTTAACACAAAGACCCATCTTGTTATAAACCATTAACCCAGTTATATGGCGTTCCATCTGAATGAAAGACTATATTCCCACAAACTTCAGATCCATGCTGGGGAAATGTGGTCAACGGGGCATGTTCCTACAAGCTTGGTGTGACCTTTCCATGGCTCACTTGCTTCTGGAAAGATGTGATATGTACTGTGACTGATTTACATCTACCAGTTGACTCTTTAGTTTATGTGCTTCACAACACCTCTTAATCCATTATAATTAACTGTAATGAATTATTAAAAATTAATTAATTACAAAATAATTATCACTCTACTTACTTTAGAGAGACAAATACCGTTCCAGGCTTAATGGAAGACAACCCAGTCACCAACTGCTGATGCCTGGAGAAAAAGAGTTAACTTATTTATGGAAACAGAACATTGTCCTGTGATAAATTCTTTAGAGTATGGACGTCCTGGAAATATATGACAAATAAGAACACTACCTCCAACCATTAGGGAGCCATATGGTGGATTTTATTGGAATAATAGTGCAAACCCCAGTATAGTATCACCGATATTGTTTCCTTTGCCACTATATCCCAGTCTACGATACCAAAAGTACCGTGTGAATTCTCTGTATGCTTTTAAACCCCCCTCCCCCTAATGTGTGTAGATGTTATATCTCTTATATGCTTCCTGTTTCAGGTATTGATAATATCTAAGACTTTAGGTTGTTACTCTTCAATGTACATCTAACCATCTGACTCTGCCTGTATTTCCTGCCCTTATTGATGACTATGCTCATTCATGCTTTTACCAGCTATTTGCCTCAACCCTTGCCTGGACACTAACTACTTTTGCCTGCTGCCTGCCTCAACCACTGCTTGAACACTGCCTGGACTTTGAGTATTATTGCCTGCCTTGACCTGTGATTGAACACTAACAACTCTTACCAACCACCTACCTTAACCTCAGTCTGTACCCCAGTCCGCTTTAGTGTTGCTGGCCAGTATTTATAACATAGTTATCCAGTTCCTGCAGTTCTCTTGGCTGGGGCAATCCTGAGGACTGTGACATGATGACATCTTACAGCAGAAAAACTTAGGGACGCTAGGATCATCTGCCCATTGTTTCTTACAGGGTGCTGTGTTGAAGACCAAATCACTTAGAAGATGCAGTAACAGGTTCTCCCTGGAGCTAGGTCCCCTGTAGGACAATAAAAGCACAAAATTCTGCTACTGTCCTCTAGCCCTGTGGTTCTCAACCACTGAGCTGTGGCCCACTGTTGGACCTTAGCTTCCCTCTTCCCATGCCTCCTGCTAACTGCAGATTCTCTAACGTCCAACAATGCCACCAGCTCCCATAGTGCCACTCTCATAGTAATCTGCAGTGTCCTCCAACTTTTCACAGTGCCCCCAGGCAGGGGTGGACTGACCATTCGGAAACTCGGGCACTGCCCTAGGGCCCGGGGTCAGTAAGGGGCCCCATGAAATGCCCCTGGTACCTTTCATGGGCTTTTTTAGGTGTGGTTTGAGTGTGGGCGAGCACACGGGGCCCCATGATCCCCTATTGCCCGGGGGCCCTATGAGTTGTCAGTCTGCCCCTGCCCCCAGGCCCCCTAAAAGCCCTCAGTCTCCAGAGTGCCTTCCAGCTTCCCACATTGGCCCAAGCTTGCGGCAGAGCCTTCAGCCCCCATAGTGCCCCCCCAGCCCTTGCAGTGACTCCCACTCTGGCCCTGCAAAACCCTCCATCCTCCAGAAGAGACCCCCCCACCCTTTCCACAGACACCATCTTCCACAGTTGCCCCCCAGATCCCTCCACAAGTCTCATCCCCTACAGGGCCACCAAGTCTGCTGCAGAGTCCCCTGACCCCCTCCAGAACCATCAATAGGGTTGAGAACCACAGCTCTAACTGGTGTAGTACCATTGGGTGAAGGGTGATCATATTTAAATTTTTGTTTATGGAAACCCAAATTACCTTCCTGGTAATTCTTGCCACTAATGATTTATTTTGCTTTGCTTTCCTTTTATGCCACGCAGTCCAGGGTTAACAAAACAGAAGAATATTTGTCTACAACATTTCAAAGAACACAATATAGATTCTTTAGAACTGAGCAGCGTTCTGAGATTTTATGAGCGAGCGCTGCAGAGTGCATTATCTTGGTCCAGTGGATACGTGTCCCTCATTACTGACACATTATATCTGCTGATTATCTACTGGCTTTCACAGTCACTGAGCAGCAGCTGCATGTATTTATCATGGTGTGAAGTCCCTCCTGCAGATATGATATAAACAAGCATACGGATGTTAAAACAAAATGGATATTAGGCAATTTGTCTGCCTCGCTTATAAATGTGTCGCCATCCCTTTTCCAACCTTCTGATTACAGTAGATGTGAACCCATTCAATGAAATCCCATATAGTCTTTAGCATTTTGACTTCATCGCTATTTAAAAAATACAAAATCAAGGTCAGCCTGCAAAATAAAACATTAATTCTCACATTTCCCACTGAGCTGCTGTCTAGAGAGCCCATTTACACCATCATGGTGAATTAATGCATGGGTGTTGACATGTATGGTGCCATGCGTTAAGGCAGCCCATCCATTCAATGCACAAATACACACAAAAACATGGTGCATGCAACATTTCTGATAACGCACTGCAATGTAAGTTACTGCATTATGCTGCATGGTAATATACATTGCATTAATGCAGCCCATTTATTTCAATGGGCAGCCTAATGCACCCATAAAGGTGCATGCATTATTTTTTATAATGCAGCTTATGACCATTATTATTATTATTATTATACAGTATTTATAAAGTGCCAATGGTTCGCTCAGCGCTGTACATTACAAAGGGGGACAGAACATGTGACAGAACAATAACAATACAATGCAAAACATGAGGGTATTGAGGGCCCTGCTCTTTGAAGCTTACAATCTAGGAGGGAGGGGATAGTGGTACAGGAGGAGAAAGCTGTGGGGGATGGGGTGGTAGGAAGAGTGGAGGAGGTCGGCAGGTTAGCAGGGGGTGGGGTAGGCTTCCCTGAAGAGATGGGTTTTCAGGGTGCACCTGAAGGAGAGGAGAGTAGGTGATAATCTGATGGGTTGGGGCAGGGAGTTCCAGAGGATGGGTGACACCCTGGAGAAGTTCTGGAGGTGGGCATGGGAGGAGGAGACCAGGGAACTAGAGAGAAGGAGGTCTTGTGAGGAGCGGAGTGTGCGTGTTGGGTGGTACTTGGATATTAGGTCAGTGATGTAGTTTGGGGTAGTATGGTGGACAGCTTTGTACGTCAGTGATAGGATTTCGAATTTGATCCGTTGTGCAATCGGAAGCCAGTGGAGGGATTGGCAGAGGGGGGTGGCGGAGACAGAGTGGTTGGAAAGGTGAATGAGTCTGGCAGCCGTATTCAGGATCGACTGAAGCGGGGATAGCCAGCGGCGAGGCAGGCCAGTGAGGAGGGAGTTGCAGTAGTCGAGTCGTGATATGATGACCATGCATTGTGGTGTGCTGCAATGCACATCTGTTCACAATGAATGACACTGAATTGCATTAATGCATGTATTGTGCGTTGCTGCACATTACTGCAGGGGCGTATTTACCACAAGGCAAACAAGGCATTTGCCTAGGGTGGCATTTTTAAGGGGGGCAGTGCTGCCCTCCAAAAGAAGGAATGGAAGAAGGGGCACACACAGCATGGGGAGCATGTGGGATCTGAGAGAGGCTGCGGGCTGCTTGATGGTATATGCAGAGCCTGACTCTTGTTCCTGGGGATGTCTGGAGCTGTGAAGATGTCTTCTCTCTCACTGCGGTGGTGGGGGGGTTGTCAGTGTATGGGGGGTGGTGGTAGTGGAGGGCTCTCTTGGGTGTGTGTGGGTTGGGGGGTGATGCTGGGACGTTGTTGGTCAATGTCAGGCTCTCTTCATGGGGGAAGGGGTGTTGGTCGGTAGTCAGGGTCTCTCCAAGGGGGGGGGGAGCCAATTTTTGTGTTGCCTAGGGCAGCATGAAACCTAAATACATCACTGCATTACTACAATGTAAATTGGGCCCTTATGGCTGGCTTAAGAATACAAAGTAGTGCGCCATGTTTAATTAATATTGAATGGCAACCCAAAGCACCTAAGGAACATACCTAGGTCTTGGATCTGGGACTCTCTGTAAACTTCTGTGTAGTTGGGCAATGCAGCCTCACTTTGGAGCCACGTCAGTCCATGATTGAACATGAAAGGAGCAGTAACTCCTCACAGAAATCATCTCTCTGCTTACCCCTCCTGTAAGCAGGTTCCCTTTGTTAGACAGACAGAGTGCAGCAATAGAGTTATAATTAGCTCACCCTACTGCCCCTCCCTCTCTCAATCTGCATGCTTATTTGCAAGGAATTATGGGAGTCTGAAGTTAAAACAGATGCAGAGGACTCTGATGTGAAGAGGAGGGGTAGGACTCTTAAATGAAAGTGAAGTCTTCTGTTGTGATATGGGGACCCCATTTTAGACTGGGGCACCTTAAGACTTTGCATACTCTGAAAGGGTGCCATGAATGAAAGAAGTTGATAAACACTGTCCTAGATTACTGGAGAATTATAGGTTTTGCATACAGAGGAAGCAAAGCAAGAGCTGTTTACTTTCAGACTATCGCTGATTGAAGCTTTGAAGGCTTCGGTCTGAAATAATGAGGATAAACAGAAGTTCTATTAGTAGAGCTTTGGGCCAGAAACTTGAAGACAGGTATGGGATGCTATTAAAAGTTAAAAGGCAGCTCTCTGTAACCCGACGGAGTGTCTTCAAAGACAAGCTGGCAATTCGGAAACAGTAGTTTCCAGACTGTAGCCAGCAATGATGGAGGCACAGCAGAAGAGGACCGAAGATGGGGGTCCACAGGATGGCACCCTGGAACCTGGACCTTGGAAGCTCGGCATAGAGACATTGAGGGCACTCAGTCAGAGGCAGGGGAAAGTACCGATCAAGATCAAGGACCATGGCAAGCTAGGGTCAGCATGGATGGACAGCAAGGATGTAGTCAATAGCCATGCCAGGGTCATACATGAGGAGCAAGAGTAAATGTAGTAAAGCAGTAGGATGAGGTTGATACCAGGAAGACTGCAGAGCAAGGTCAGGAGCAGGCCAGGTCAACAACAGGAGGTTAGACAACAAGAGAAGGAAGGCAGGAACACAGGTCACAGGGAGCAGAAGAACATCCAACGATTAGCACACATCAGGACCTCCTTTAAACAGGCACCAGGCACCATTTCCAGGATTGGACGTGCGCCAATGCACGTGGACGTGTGCGCCGATACAGTGCATGCCAGTTACTTGCCAGAGTCCATCTGTGTTCTGTACGTGTATTCGTTTCATGACAATGCGTTCCTGGAAATGCATGTGTAGCACTACCCTTTTAAGGGCCACTGAGGTTTGGGTACCCCTAAGCTCTGCACAGCCAGGCAACACACTTGCATCCACAGTCAGCAAACAGTCCACAAGCTTGGTTTTTGTAATTTTCTTAGGAGAAATAACTTGGATAGGGTAATAGAGATTATGGGATGTCTGGCTTGCCTGAAGCAACGCACAGGGACAACCTCCTCCCTATGTACAGAGGAAGATCCTGAACTGTTCTCCTCCCTGGAAATGGTCAGTCTTTACAGATCAGTAGCAAAAGCCCTATATGGACTAAGGACTCTAAGGCCCCCTTTGAGGGTTTACACAGATTGTTGCAAACTACATGCAGAAGTATTTCCTCTCCCCTGTAGAACAGCTCGCAGCTCCACAGCCTGCAGACACTACCAACCCTCCTGGCTATTCTGAAGATCTCACAGAACAAAGATAAAAGCTCAAGCACAGCGCTGACCTTTGAAAGCTTGCTACACATGGCGGTCTCTCCCCTTGTGAATCCCTGGGTGTGCTGATGTACTCACTCCTATTTTCTCCCTGCTACTTCTTAGGTGAGATTCCTCCTTAAAATGCACCATTGATGAGATCTCCCAAAGCCTGTCCGAGCCCAGCAAAGAAAGACCCCCCTAGACCAAGGGGATCCCTCTTAGACCACTTACAGCCTCCTCAGCACTCCATCTTCCTCCCGACTGCCCTGCTAACATGGCTCTCCCATATTTATGGGCAGTACTAGGGCCGTTGGTTTGAATCCCAACCACGGCACCACCTGCCTGGAGTTTGTATGTTCTCCCTGTGCCTGTGTGGGTTTCCTCCAGGTACTCCAGTTTCCTGCCACACTCCAAAGACATGCTGGTAGGTTAATTGGCTCCTGTCTAAATTTTCCCTAGTGTATGTATGTATATGGGCGGCACAGTGGCTTAGTGGTTAGCACTTCTGCCTTGCAGTAATTGGGTTATGGGTTTGATTCCCAACCATGGCGTCTCCTGTATGGAGTTTGCATGTTCTCCCTGTGTTCACATGGGTTTCCTCTGGGTACTCTGGTTTCCTCCCACACTCCAAAGATGCTGGTAGGTTAATTGGCTCCTGTCTAAATTGTCCTAGTTTCATCCCTTGCCACAAGGGATCTCCTGTATGGTAGGGGTTGGGGAAAGACATGGCAACCTACCCTGTGAAATAATTGCTAAGAGAATTCATGGAAGAAGCTGCTTACAAGTGACAGTCCATGCAATCGCCAAGGGTTGGATATGACAATGGATAAATATGAATGTGAGTTAGGGACCATAGATTGTAAACCCCTTGTGGGCTATGGACTGATGTGAATGTACAATATATATGTAAAGCTCTACATGATTTGATGGCGCTATACAAGTACCTATAATAAATAAATAATAGTCTACAAGGGCCTCTTTTCCTGGGATTGGTCAGACACCCATACATATGCAGATTTAGGTCTCCAGCCCTTCTGCCCACTGGCTTCTGGAAGCTCCTATGGGCCTCCAGAACCAGGTGGAGGCAATAGAGTCAGAACCTGCTGAGTCACCTTAATTATAGACTCACACAGTTACCATGAGTCCTACCACCGTGATTTTACCTACACTAACACTAGTAGCACACTAGAAAAATTGCCAAACGAGGCTTTGCGCTTACGGTGCAATTATTTCAGAATTGTGCGAAAATCATTGCAAAAATGACCAAGGCTCACTGCCAAAAGAGAGGTGCAGGAGCTACTTTGGACCGTTTGTTGTGCATAGGGCAACCCATTCAAGTAAATTGGGCTTCCCTATGCTGTTGCGTGATGAACTCAGAAAATAAGCAACGCGTCGTGCAGGTGTGAATGCAGCCTTAAGGAAAATCTACACTCTGAAATTTTAGGATCCGTCTCCTTTAACTCTCACAGCTGAGTTCTTCTTCCGCTTGTGTTGTATAGATGTTGTTATCGGTTGAAGTGTTTTCATTTTCTTTCTTAACATCGAGAAGCGGGTCTGTCTGAAGTTCGGGTAATTGGAACGTGTTCATATAGCCGGCAAATCACGAGAGAGTGGGGAGTTCGAGATCAATGTGAAAGGAGAGGCAGAAAGATTTCTTTGATATTCCTTGTTTTTCTCGGCTTTGAAGTGGCCCAGAAGTCGGTGGGTGAAGCAGCAGCACGTGCGCTGCCAGGCTGTGGTGATGATAATAACCATTTCTGATTTACATGAAAGCTTCAGTTGCCAGAGAAAACTGGATTAGGCTGCAAAAAATTTCCATTTTTAAGAGGTTGGGAGGTGGGCACTAAGTAAATAATATAGGGGAACAGCTGACTACAGAGACAAAATTCAAATAGGGGAACATTTTTTTACCCGCTGAAGGATTTGTATTTTTGTCCATCCAGTCCTGAGATTTACACAGCTCTGCCACACAGCACAGTCCTCTCTAGCAAGGCAGTATAGCTGATTTTCTCTGCTGCAGTTAAAGCAGAACTAAAGCCAACATACTTGTAAGAGGGGCTTCATGGTTGGCTGAATTTGTCCCTACCCCCAGCCCTACTAGAAAACTGTGCCTCCTGCTGAGGCTGAACCAGGGGCGGACTGACCATTTGGAAACTCGGGCACTGCCCGAGGGCCCTGTGTCAGTAGGGGGCCCCGTGAGATGCCCCTGGTACCTTTTTCATAGGCTTTTCTGAGTTTGGCCAAAGACACAGGGGCCCCATGATTCCCTATTGCCCGGGGGCCCCATTAATTGTCAGTCCGCCCCTGGGCTGAACCCTCCACTAACTTGTGCCCTCCTTGCCATAGGCCTCCACACAACATTTCTGGCTGTAGACCTCTGTTTCCCCAAGAAATGTCCACACAAGAAGTAGATCCCACATGGATGAAAAATATATCTGAAATATATATTAAAAATATTCTTCCCACATATATTGACATATATTTGAAATACTACAATTTTGCCCATATTCAATATATTTCAATAAAAAAAAAAAAAAAAAAATATATATATATATATATATATATATATATATATATATATACACACTGCGTTTTGAAATGTATTTTTTATATATTGCAAAATATATAAAAAATATTTTTAAAAATATATATTTTTAAAATATATTCTTTCGATTTTTTTTTACATATAAAAAAGTCATTTTAACATATATTTTTACATATATTTGTAAATGCATTCCAAAAATGTAGAGTAAATGTATTTTTAAAGACATACGGTATATTTTAAAATGTATTTTTAAAAAGATTTTTCATATATTTTGTAATAAAAATGCATTTCAACATACAGTATATATATACACTGTATAAATATATATATATATATTTATTGAAATATATTTTGAAATATATTGAATACTGCCAAAATTGTAGCATTTCAAATATATGTCAATATATTTGGGAAGAATATTTTTTAAATATACTTAAAATATATTATTCTTCCACGTGGATTTTGCTGCACTTTGCCGGTGTTATTCAGGAAACGACATCACGAGGACATAGATTCCAGAGTCATTTGACATACACAGTCAATCATATTTAGAGGATGATCCACAGCAGTCACAAGTGAAAGCATGTGCAGCATTTCAGCAGCCATCTCCCTACAGTCTCTCCTGTGCTGGGGTCATCAGTACTCACAGGACTGTGCTCTCTGTAGTCACCTCCTTGATAGTACATCTCTCCTGGGACCCTCCAGGGAAGTAGCCGCACGTAGGGATCTCCAACCTGGCTTAAAAGGCCTTTTGTAATCCATAATAAGGGACAGAAAGACTACACCCACATGGAAGAAACAATATTTGAAATATATTTTAAAAATATTATTCCCAATATTGCCATATATTTGAAATACTACAATTTTGGCCATATTCAATATATTTCAATATATATATATATATATATATTTTTAAACATATATATTTTTTAACCTCTTCCCATCCGGCCCATGTACATAAACGACCGGAAGGGAGCAGTGCAGGGGCAGGTGGCCATTTATAAACGTCCTCCCGCTTCCCTGCCTGTGCGTGCTCCCTAGGAGCGCGCGGCACCGTGATCCAGTGCCCGCTGTGTCCTCCAGACACAGCACACAGCGGAACACAGATCGCTGTATGAGACCTCTGTGTGATGATTGGCCAATCAGTGATCACATGAATAGTAGTAAGCAAGATGTCACTTCTGACATCATTGCTTACTACTTGTGATATCTGTGGATGATTACAGAGGTCACATGGTACAGGGTCATTCACAACAGCCTTGTACCATGTGACAAGCTGTGACCAATCACACAGTATTTCTCAATGGCTGCAAGAACGCAGCCAGAGAGAAGGAGAAATGATTGCTTTTACAGCCTTTATGGGTGTAAAAGTAATCAGTGTAAAAAAATCACCCCCCACAAGTAGTACAGTGTCACTATATAAAAAAAAAAAAAAAACATAAATAATAATATAAAAAAATAAAATAAAAATGTAAAAAAAAAATATTGAAAATTATAATTTTTGGTTATAAACTAATTTGAGTTTTTTTTTTTTTTACTAAAAAGATAACTGAATACATTTTGGCCAAGATTCATGAAGAAAGATTAATTATTTGCAATATTTTATAAGAAAAACACTTTTTTTCTAAATTTTTTGACTTTTTCATTTATATAGCAAAAAAAAAAAATCCCAGTGGTGAATAAATACCACCAAAATAAAGTTGTATCTGTCTCAACATAATGCTAAAAAATTCATATGGGTACAGTGTTGCATGACCGCGTAATTGTCATTCAAAGTGTTACAGCGCTGAAAGCTGAAAATTGGCCTAGACAGGAAGGGGGTGAAATTGTCTGGACTTGAAGTGGTTAAATATATTGTTCAGATTTTTTTTATCATACAAAAAAGTCATTTTAACCCCTTGGCTCTGGCAGCTCCCGGCCCTTTAAGGGTTCCAGATGCCGGGAGGCGGGGCTGGGTTTTAGGGTCATGTGACCACCATGATTCGCTGTCACGGCGGTCACATGAACAGGAAAGGTCCCGATCGAAAGAGAAGATCGGGACCTTTCTGTGAGTACCGAACATGTGTGATGGGAGCGCGCAGGGCACGTGCTCTCAGCACATATTTTTTTGTAATAGAATGCAAATGTGCGGCCGCTCGGTGTCTAGGCACAGACGCTGGGAGGCCGCACATTTGCATTCGCCCGGCGCCAAGAGGTTAACATATATTTTTTACATATATTTGTAAATGCATTCCAAAAATGTAGATTTGTATTTTTAAAGACATGCAGTATATTTGAAAAATTTTTAAAAATATATTTTTCATATATTTTGTAATAAAAACACATTTCAACATACAGTATATATATATATATTTACTGAAATATAGTTTGAAATATGTTGAATATGGCCAAAATTGTAGTATTTCAAATCTACGGCAATATATTTGGGAAGACTATTTTTAAAATATATTTCAAATATATTTTTCTTCCATATGGGCAGCTGGCTCCTCCTACATGCAGGTGCACTCAGCCCGGCCTCCTGCCCTGTGCAGGGCCTATGTGTGCTGGCTACATCCATCTAGGTGGAGTGTTTAGTCCCCATACCCCAAGTGAGTCTGTGCCTCTGCCTGCCTAACTTATATATATGGGGGCTGCCTCACCCCTGACATCACTGTAGGAGGGCTCTTCCCAGAAGGGACCTAACACCTGGCCACACTACCTGCTCTATCAGACACTATTTTAGTACAGAGCCACCTATTGGCAAAGTGGCTAACTGCACCAAAGTGGCTAACTGCACCTGTCTACATCCTTATATGTCAATTTCCTTAACCATTCCTAATATTAATAATAATAATAATAATAATAATGTGTTTTCTTCCCACCCTGCTTGAAGCCCATTGCACCTACCCCCACCATTGTACCTACCCCCACCATTGCACCCTTATGACACATAAGCATCGGAAAGAAAAGTCTGTATGGGTTCTGGGAGTCGAGATTTGTGTGTTTCTGATTCAGACCGATCCATTTACGACACACAGGCTGTCATGAGGGACCCCACATATAGTAGCAGATTTTTTTTTGTACCAGGGTTATGGTTTCCCGTCAGTTAAGATGAATGTGAACAGTATGCAGAGAATTAATTTATCAGTAGAATAATCTATAATCTGGCGTTGATCAACGGGAACACAGACGGTTATGCTGCATGCGACACTTTCTTATCAGCGACTTATCACAGACTGAACTGATCTTCCTGTTAATGCAATTTTAAAGACACCGTTCAGGATAAAGAAAACACAAAAAACATTTAAGGCTAGTTCACACTAGAAGCAGTTCCGAGCGCTTTTTTTCTGCATCAAAAATGCATGCACAGTGTTTCCCATGTATTCCAATGGCCCTAGTTCACACTAGTGAAGTCAGTTCCAGTCAGTTTCTGGTGCAGAAAAAAAAAGTTGAACATGCTGCATTTTTTTGCACAGAACCATACTGGAACATGGCAAACTGCATCAAAACTGCACCGGAACTGCGCGTGGTATGAACTGTACGCAAAAATGCATCCGCAGTGTATTTTTGTAGTGTGAACGGCCCTTAGTGCAGTTATGAATTCATGTTCTTCTCCATTTTCATATCATTGTTCTGCGCCGGGGCGGACTGACCATTTGGAAACTCGGGCACTGCCCGAGGGCCCGGGGTCAGTAGGGGGCCCCATAAGATTCTCCTGGTACCTTTTTCATAGGCTTTTTTGAGTTTGGGCAAGGACACAGGGGTCCCATGATCCCCTATTGTCCGGGGGCCCCATGAGTTGTCAGTTCGCCCCTGTTCTGCGCTCAAGGGCGGACTGACAACTCATGGGGCCCCCGGGCAATAGGGGATCATGAGGCCCCTGTGTCCTCGACCACACCCAAAAAAGCCTCTGAAAAAGCCAATGAAAGGTACCAGGGGCATCTCATGGGGCCCCCTACTGACCCCGGGCCCTTGAGCATTGCCGGAGAGCCCAAATGGTCAGTCCTCCCCTGTCTGCGCTGTATTGAACTGCATCAAGTTGGTATTATTTTGTCCACTTTAAGGCCTTTTCTAAAACTTTTTGTTTACATGTAAAAATCTGTATTTGTTTGATAGAAAATTGCTTAGAACATTCAAACATGAAAATATATTTTTTTGCAGAGGCCCTAAAGAATAAAATGGTGGGTTTTGCTATTTTTTAGGTCTCATGGTATATGCACAGTGGTTTTTCAAATGCAAATTTTTTGGAAAAAATACACTTTAACCACTGGAGGATTAACCCCCCTTCCTGACCAGGCCATTTTTTTGCGGTACAGCGCTGCGTTACTTTAACTGACAATTACGTGGTCATGCAATGCTGCACCCAAATTAAATTTATGTCATTTTTTTTACTACAAACAGAACTTTCTTTTGGTGGCATTTGATCCTCTGTGAATTTTTATTTTTTGCGCTATAAACAAAAAAAGACAGACAATTTAAAAAAACAAAACAAAACAATATTTTTGACTTTTTGCTATAAGACGTCCAGTAAAAAAAAAAAATCCCAATACATGCATATTAATTGGTTTACATGAACGTTATAGTGTCTGCAAATATATTCACTGGAATTTTTATTTTTTACACCAGTAATGGCGGCGATCAGCGACTCATAGCGGGACTGCGGTGGGCATTCTGACACTGGGGGGGAACTGACTAACTGCCACTGACATCCCAATGACACTAATACAGTGATCCGTGCTAATAAAAAGCACTGATACTGTACTAATGGCACTGGGCAAGAAGGGGTTAACATCTGGGGCGATCAAAGGGTTAACTGTGTGCTGTTTTACTTTGGGCTGTGTCTGTGTGCTTCACTGTAAGCACACTGCTTTGCGTGGCTGTGCACGGCCATTTAAAGCAGTGTGCAGGAGCTGACAGGGAGAACTGTGTTTACTGTTTTACTGTGTGTTTTACTAGGGAAACATGCAGCATGCACAGCAGAGAAATACACAGCAGCATGTTGTTGTTGCTGGCAGGAGAGAGACCTGTGTTGTTTACACACAGGTCTCTCCCCTGTCACTGTTTCTCGGCGATCGCTGGGTGCCGGCGGGGAATCTCTGGCTGGGACCTGGTGATCGACATCTGTAGCTGCTAATGGTGGTGGGGGCAGAGTGTCATGCACGCATGTGCGCCCCCTACCTGCAAATCAGGTATATACTGTATATATGTGATTTTGTGAAACTCTGACACCCTGTATATGGCGGCGGGGAAGCCGTTAACACATTTGATGGCACACAAACACAATATAATACTCAATTTTTCAGTAAAATATAAAAGATGGTGTTACTCCAAGTACAATGATACCTAACATGTCACACTTAAAAATTACGCACGTAGGTTACCAGTTTATAGAGTTACACAGCTGCATGTCCCTGGTGCTAGAATTATCGCTCTCGCTCTGATACTTGCGGCAATATCTCACATATGTGGTGCGATCGCCATTTACATACTGATGCAGGACCGACATGTGTGTTTGCCTTTATGTATGAGCACAGTGGCATGGGGGTGCTTTTAACCACTTGAGCTGCAGAGGATTTACCCCCCTTAATGACCAGGCCTCTTTTTGCTACTCGGTCATGCAATGCTGCACCCAAACGAAATTTACGTCCTTTTTTTCACACAAATGGAGCTTTCTTTCGGTGTAATTTTATCACCTGTGCGCTTTTTATTTTTCACGCTATAAACAAAAAAATGCCAAAAATTTTGAAGAAAAACATTATTTTTTATTTTGAGCTATAAAAAATATATAGTAAACTCAAAGTTAGTTATAAATTTAGGCCAAAATGTATTCTGCTCCATGTTTTTGGTAAAAAAAATCCCAATAAGTGTATATTGATTGCTTTGTGTGGAAGTTATAGCGTCTACAAACTATGGTATAAATACTGCAATTTACGCCATTTTTCTGCTATACAGCGCTGCGCTAGTTTAACGGACAATTGCGCGGTCATGCAGTACGGTACATAAATGAAATTTACATCCTTTTTTCCACACAAATTGAGCTTTCTTTCGGTGGTATTTGATCGCCTGTGCGTTTTTTGTTTTTTGCGCTATAAAAAAAAAAGGCTGACAATTTTGAGGGAAAAAAAACAATATTTTGGACTTTTTGCTATAAAACATGTCCAGTAAAAAAAATGCAAAAATCAAATTTAGTCATAAATTTCTGCCAAAATGTATTCTGCGACATGTCTTTGCTAAAAAAAAAAATACGTGTAAATTAATTGGTTTACGTGAAAGTTATAGCGTTTACAAATGGCAGGAAAGATACTGGGATTTTTCTTTTTTTTTTTATACTAATAATGGCGGCGATCAGCGAATTATGGCGGCGATCAAGGACTTATGGCAGCGACTAGCGACTTATGGCGGGACTGCGGCGGACATTCTGACATTGGGGGGTACTGACTTGGGGTCACTGACATCCCCAAAAACACTAATACATTGATCAGTGCAAAAAAAAACTGACACTGTACTAATGGCACTGGGGAGGAAGGGGTTAACTTTATTTTGCAGGGAAGGGTTATAGGACTGAGGGGAGTGTTTTACTAGGGGGCGGGGGTGTGTACTGGGCGGGACAAGGCTGATCGAGAAAGAGAAACTGTTCTTTCTCGATCAGCTCATCCTCGATCTGACAGGGAAGTGACAGACAGCACAGCTACTGCAGCTGTGCTCTCTGTCACTGTTTGCCGCCGATCGCCGGGACACAGCCGCTAAGGAGCGGCTGTGACCCGGCGACTGACATCTGCGGCGGTAATCCGCGGGACAGATAGGGCGGCGGCGCGCCTCGCGCGCGCCCTCTATTTGTTTACAAAACACACATTTTAAAACATGGTTTTGCCTGCAAGTGCCGCCCTGCCGCTGTATATGTACAGTGGCAGGGCGGCAAGTGGTTAAAACTTACGGCGCTGCGTTACTTTAACTGACAATTGTGCGGTCATGCAACACTGCACCCAAATGAATTTCCGTCCTTTTTTTCCCCACGAATTGGAGCTTTCTTTCGGCAGTATTTGATCGCCTGTGCGTTTATTATTTTTTGCTCTATAAAAAAAAAACCTGACAATTTTGAGAAAAAACAATATTTTTGACTTTTTGCTATTAAACATGCCCAGTAAAAAAAAAATAAAAAAACAAATTTTGTCATAAATTTAGGACAAAATGTATTCTGCGACATGTCTTTGCTAAAAAAAAATCCCAATATGTGCAAATTAATTGGTTTACCTGAACGTTATAGTGTTTGCAAATGGTGGTATATACAATTGTGTTCAAAATAATAGCAGTGTGTTGAAAAAAGTCAATAAATCTCAAAATCCTTCTAATAGCTTTTATTTCCATCCACACAAATGCATTGGGAACACGACACATTCTATTCCAAATCAAAACATGAAGAAAAATAGATCAAATTTGTGTTGTTCCTCTAAAAAAATTGAAGAAAAGTGAATATTAGACGGTTCAAAAAAATAGCAGTGTTTGTATTCTTCTTTACAAACTCAAACATTCACTATATAAACTGAAAAATGTTTGAAGATTTTGCTTTCCTTCGAATGACTTAATGAATATTTGGTTGTAGTCGCACTGTTTCTGAGAACTGCTGTACATCTGTGTTGCATGGAGTCACCCAACTTCTGGCACCTGTGATCAGGTATTCCAGCCCAGGATGATTGGACTACATTCCACAGTTCTTCTCTATTTCTTGGTTTTGCCTCAGAAACTGCATTTTTGATGTCACCCCACAAGTTTTCTATTGGATTAAGATCCGGGGATTGGGCTGGCCACTCCATAACGTCAATCTTGTTGGTCTGGAACCAAGATGTTGCACGTTTACTGGTGTGTTTGGGGTCGTTGTCTTGTTGGAACACCCATTTCAAGGGCATTTCCTCTTCAGCATAAGGCAGCATGACCTCTTCAAGTATTCTGATGTATTCAAACTGATCCATGATCCCTGGTATGCGATAAATAGGCCCAACACCGTAGTATGAGAAACATCCCCATATCATGATGCTTGCACCACCATGCTTCACTGTCTTCACAGTGTACTGTGGCTTGAATTCAGTGTTTGGGGGTTGTCTGACAAACTGTCTCCGCCCACTAGACCCAATAAGAACAATCTTACTTTCATCAGTCCACAAAATGTTCCACCATTTCTCTTTAGGCCAGTCAATGTGCTCTTTGGCAAATTGTAACCTCTTCAGCACATGTCTTTTTTCCAACAGTGGGACTTTGCGGGGGCTTCTTGCAGATAGCTTGGCTTCACATAGGCATCTTCTAATTGTAACAGTCCTCACAGGGAACTTTACACCTTCTTTCATCTTCCTGGAGCTGATTGTTGGCTGAGTCCTTGCCATTTTGGCTATTCTTCTATCCATTCCAATGGTAGTTTTATGCTTTCTTCCACGTCTTTCAGGTTTTGGTTGCCATTTTAAAGCATTTGCGATCATTTTAGCTGAGCAGTCTATCATTTTCTGCACTTCTTTATATGTTTTCCCCTCTCCAATCAACTTTTTAATCAAGGTACGCTGTTCTTCTGAACAATGTCTGGAACGACCCATTTTCCTCAGAATTTCAGAGAGAAATGCACTGTAACCAGCATGTACAACATTTGCTGCCTTCCTTCCTTAAATAAGGGCAATAATTGCCACCTGTTTTTCAAAGAATGAATGACCTCACTAATAGAACTCCACACTGCTATTATTTTGAACATGCCCCTTTCAATGAGTGATTCAATTACACAGAATCAGCAGCATGCATGTCATGAATGTTGGGTCTGTTGGATTTCTATTACTCTACTACACCTGCTAGGAAATTATTTGCCATGTAGTAATATAATTTCTACCAAAAACAGTGAATGATCCGGTTAGTGATGTCTGACTGCTATTATTTTGAACACAACTGTATATTGGGATTTTTTTTATGTTTTATTTTTACTAGTAATGGCGGTGATCAGCGACTTATAGCGGGACTGCGGCGGGCATTCTGACACTGGGGGGGAACTGACTTGGTGTCACTGACATCCCCAGTGACACCAATACAGTGATTAGTGCTAATAAAAAGCACTGACCTATACCATAGAGCTGATCAAGGACGTTCCAGTACTCGATCAGCTCTATGGTAAGCTAGTAGAACCTCTGGCTTCAATCCAGGCTCACCATTTGGATTATTCGTTTGTGTTTACGAAGATTCCTTGGACATACACACCCGTCTCATCTTCTGTTCCCGCTCATGCGTGATAGCGCTTGATCGATTTTTTTCATACGACTGTCATACCACCGCATAGAAAATCGGTTGTTCGTATGTGAAACGACAAAATTTTTCACTGATTTTTTCATTTACAATATCGTTCTCAGTTAAAACATCCTGCTCATCAATGAAGAGAAAATCGTTCAAATGATTTTCTTATTGTGTGTACGGGGCATTGGTAAATCTTCCCCATTGTGACTTATTGAAGAGTTAAGCTGCCTGTGGATGTTGCCAAGTCAGCAGGTGACCATACTTTTTAGACAAAGGGGTCTAAGGGAGGGATGCCAATGCATAAAGCAGCATTTGAAACCAATGTCAGATATGTAAATATGTCAGGGCCCATTTGCTTTTTTCCCAGTGCGTTACGTCACGTGTGTTAAGGCGTGCTGTGTTAAGCTGCTAGGGTACAAATGTGAGAGCTGAAGTGGTAAGGAATAATCAAGATTCCACATATCTGGTGCTTTTAGTAGACATAGAAGCCTACTGATGACACCATCATGCGCCTATAAATAATGGCGGCAAACCAGCCGTCTAGTTCCATCCAATCAGAGGCCTCATCCTTCTACAATCCCAGTGATTGCTGGAGACTGAGCTCCAATGTTCAGTGCAGTTACTGCTGCAGTTCACTCCAAAAAAAAAAATAGATTTTGTTATTCTTCCTGCGATTTTTCATTTTGCTTGAGTAGTCCATCAAATCAAGATTTCTCAGCAGCCTCTGCAGCATCCAATCCCCGGCGTTTTGCTCCGACAAGCAAAGCAGAACCCCCGAGCCAGATGCAGAAAGTAAAATACGGAAAGTTGCATATTAAAACAAAGTTTTTGGCACGGTTGCTTAAATAATGAGTTTGTATTTGATGCATGCGGTGGATGCCGGTGTTTAATAGTTAATGGTTCCTCTGTCTTGGCTCATCGTCTCAGATCCCCCGGGACGATGTACTCAAAGCTCCTTCAAAGCAGCGCTTGACATATTTTTCTCGTAGAACAAACAATAAAGAAAAAAAAAAAAGGAAAAACAATGGGGCTACCAAGGCCAAGTAATGAGTTCAGAGTCACCCCCAGGGTAATGCAGTCTAGTGGTTTACAACTCCTCGATAAAGGGGCTACCAATGACTCCCAACCCTACAGATATACTGTATATACAACCTTTATCTCAATG